>NW_026530685.1:0-307901 GCF_014839835.1 Dryobates pubescens | reverse complement strand
GGCTGCCTGGTGTGTGCAGGGTGGGCTGGGGGCTCTCAGGGTATCAGGGGCTGGAAAGGACCTCTGGAGATCCTCAGGTCCAAGCCCTGCCAGAGCAGGAGCACAGAACCCAGCACAGGGCACACAGGACCCCAGAGGGGGCTGGGAAGGCTCCAGGGAAGGAGACTCCACAACCTCTCTGGGCAGCCTGCTCCAGGGCTCTGGGAGCCTCACAGTGCAGAAGTTCTTCCTCCTGCTGAGCTGGAACCTCCTGTGCTGGAGTCTCCATCCCCTGCCCCTTGGCCTGTGCCAGGGCACAGTGAGCAGAGGCTGGCCCTGGCCCTGGCCCTGGCCCTGGCCCTGGCCCTTCCTGACCCTCAGCTATCTGCAGGCATTTCTCAGATCCCCTCTCAGCCTTCTCCCCTCCACACTAATGAAGCCTCAGGGCTCTCAGCTTCTGTTTTCTGAGCTCCTTTGGCTTTCCACTGAGCTCTGAAGCACTGAGTTTGGGCTCCCTGTGTGTTCTGGGTGGGCTGTGGGGTAATTTGACTTCTATTTTCTGAACTCTTTTGGCTTTCAAATGACCTCCTGAGGAGAATGAGGCTGAGAGCAGCAGCACCTCCTGCCCTGGGGATCTGCCACAGCTGTTCCTGTCTCTACCCTTCAGCTCCTGGCAGCTCTCATCTGTGCAGACAGACAAAATAGGAAGCTGCTCTCCCTCTGTTTACCCTGGGAGCCTGCAACTGTTCCAGTCACTAACTGAAGGGTGGCTTTCAGTTTGGCTTGCTCTGGGGCAGCCTCTCTCTGCAGGCTGCACTTTGTTAGCTATGGGCAGAGGCTTCCCTTTCTCTTCCACCCTGAGAGAACCAAATGCTTGGCCTCCTGCTCCTCCCTTCCCTGCCTGTGTTGGTTGAGCTCTGCAGGAAGCTGCAGCAGCCTCGGGGGGGAGGAAAAACCAACCCCAAACTGATCAGCTTAGCTGCATGAGAGCCCACCTGGAGTACCTGGGGAGACCTCCTTGCTCTCTACAGCTCCCTGCAGGGAGGCTGGAGCCAGCTGGGGGGTGGTCTCTTCTCCCAGGCACCCAGCACCAGAACAAGAGGACACAGTCTCAAGCTGTGCCAGGGGAGGTTTAGGCTGGAGGCGAGGAAGAAATTCTTCACAGAGAGGGAGATTGGCCCTGGGGATGTGCTGCCCAGGGGGGTGGTGGAGTCTCCACCTCTGGAGTCATTCCAGCCCCACTTGGCTGTGTTGCTGTGTGGCCTTCTCTAGGTGACCTTGGCCTGGGTGACCTCCAGAGGTCCCTTCCAGCCCTCCACCATTCTGTGACTGTCAAAACAAACTGAGGGGATTGGTTTTGTCCCACAGGTGATCTGTGAAGTCTGTTGTCTCTCTCTGCCTTTTCTCCTCAGCTGGACCATGCCTCTGCCCTCCACACAGCAGCCAGGGGCTGCCTAAGTGCTGCTGGCAGCCAGGGGCTGCAGGCCCCAGCAGAGAGAGCCAGAGCAGTGTTCTGCACCAGCGAGAGCGACCCTGTGAGTCCCTGCCACAACTGCTGCTGGATGCCAGCAGGCTGCCTGGGGCTGCCTGGGGCTGCCTGGGGGCTGCCTGGGGGCTGCCTGGGGGCTGCCTGGGGCCTGGGGTGCTGCCATTGTGCTTGTGGAGGGAGGGGGAGCACAGAGGGCTCGGGGTGGGAGCCTGCTCTGCCCTCCCCAGGCCAGGCCGTGGCCCTGCCTGGCTTGAGGCAAGATGTGGTCAGTCCCCTGCCTGAGAGCTCCTGGGACAGGGACTGAGTCCTTCCCTGGGGCTGCCCAGCTGAGCCAGGCTGTGCCCTGTGGGAGCTGGGCTGGGGCTTAGCTTGCCCTCAGGCACCATGAACTCTCCTCCAGGGCTCTTCTGGCTACGAGGGGGGGGTGTGGAAAAACCAAACCCCAGCACACCCCAGCTGACCTCAGCACAGCACAGCCCCTGCAGCATCATCATTCCAGCCTCACACTCCGTGTCTCAAGCACAGAGTGAAGTGGAAGGGATGAATGGAGGGAGGCTGGGAGGTGCTGCTGTAACTGGAGCCTCTCAATCCCCATTCCTCTGGGGTCTCTATGGAAACAGCAGCATGCAGATGATCTTCCTCACGTGATGAGAGTGTCTCTAGCTTGCACAGAAGAGTCCAGATGGCAAGGATTGTCCCCACTGTCCTGTGCCTACCATGCAGGTTGCCAGGCAACTGGCTGTGGCACTCTGCCTGGCGGTGCCACAGCCCTGGCCGCGGGCAGGCTCCCGGCGCTGCGGCGCTGGCCTGCAGCAGAGGCCTCTGGCTCCCCCAGCAAACCTGGGAGCTCTGCCTGCACCCAGGCCCCACTCAGAATGGACTGAGAAGGCCAGATGAAGAGTTCAGTGTTCAACAAGGCTCAGCTGGGTTCTCCCCTGCTGTGCTTTGCCAGCAGCAAAGCTCTGAGCGACTCCAGCAGGAGGAGGAAGATCCTTGACCCACTTCAGAGGGAGGAGGGAAGGAATTTGCCCCAGCTTAGGCAGCAAGGCAGTGATGGGACTGAGAATGGTCTCTGGAGTAGTGCTCTGCTGTGTGGGTCTGGGGGGGACACTGCCATGCACACAGCTGCTGGCGATCTGGGGCCAGCCAGGAAGCCTCCAGGGGCATCCAGCCCCGAGGTGGAGTCACAGAGCCATGGAATTGTTTGGCTTGGAAAAGGCCTCTCCAGAGCATGGAGCCCAAAGATGAAGCCCAGCACTCAGCCATGTCCCCAAGCACTGCTCCTGAGCACCCCCAGGACAGAGCTTGGCAGAGCTGCTGGAGGGGGCAGCCAAAGCCTGGCACAGGAGCCACTCCAAGTCACACAGGAAGGAGAGCAGAGGGGTGGCCTAGTTACACAGGGCACAAAGCTGGGGACCAGACCAAGGGCAAATAAAAAGCTGCTTTGTGAGCACTGCATGCTAGGAGAAGAGAAGAGTGAAGGGGAAAGGCAAGGATGGAGCTGACAAGGCTTGGAGTGGGTGTTCTCAGCTGCCAGGAACAGCCACTTCTTGGAGTGCAGGCAGAGCTCTTCAAGCAATCACTATAAATAAGCACAGGGAGCTGAGCTGCTGCAGGAGCACCACTGACCACCAGCCAGGAAGCACAGCCTGGCCCCAGGCATAAACCTCAGCCCAGCAGATCACAGAGGCTAGGGGCAGAAGGGACCTCAGGAGATGCTCAGGTCCAACCCTTTGCCAGGGCAGGAGCACAGAGCCCAGCACAGGTCACACAGAACACATCCAGAGGGGGCTGCAAAGGCTCCAGAGGAGACTCCACAACCTCTCTGGGCAGCCTGCTCCAGGGCTCTGTGAGCCTCACAGTGCAGAAGTTCTTCCTCCTGCTGAGCTGGAACCTCCTGTGCTGGAGTCTCCATCCCCTGCCCCTTGGCCTGTGCCAGGGCACAGTGAGCAGAGGCTGTCCCTGTGCCTCCCTTCCTCACCCCCAGCCCTCAGCTATCTACAGACATTTCTCAGACCCCCTCTCAGTCTCCTCTGCAGCCTAACCACCCCCAGGGCTCTCAGCCTCTCCTCCCCAGGCAGTGCTGCAGCCCCTTCCTCATCCTCACAGCCCTCCCTTGGACTCCCTCCAGCAGATCCCTGTCCTGACCTGGGGAGCCCAGAACTGGATGCAGTATTCCAGGGGAGGTCTCCCTAGGGCAGAGCAGAGGGGGAGACCCTTTGGATATGACTCCAAAAGGGTCATAGTGCAGTTAAGATGTTGTGGTAACCAGAAGGCTAATCAAGGATGAGGTAAATTAATGAGGCACAGGGCCACTGCTGCTCCCAAAAAGCAAAGGGTCCTGCATGAGCTCAAGGAATCCTTTGATTATTGCCAGGGAGCATTTCCCTTTAACCCCTTCCTAAGCCTCTGCCAGCAATGCCCTGGGACAGTTCCTGCTCTGAAATGCAGGTTCCCAGGAGGTGATCCCTGTGAGTGAGCATTCCCTGCCTGCTCCACTGCACTCTGCATCCAGAATGTGCCTTAACCCTAACCCTAACCCTAACCCTCCCCTCTGCAGCCTGGCAGCAGGCTCAGGCTGCCCTGGGCCTTACAGGCTGTGTTTGCTCCACTCTCACATCCCCTCTGCAGCCTAGCAGCAGGCTCAGGCTGCCCTGGGCCTTACAGGCTGTGTTTGCTCCACTCTCACATCCCCTCTGCAGCCCTGGCAGCAGGCTCAGGCTGCCCTGGGCCTTACAGGCTGTGTTTCCTCCCCAGGCCAGGCACAGCCAGCAGCATGAGGGTCGCCACTACAGCATCCCACTGGAGGAGGTGAAGGTTGTGTTTCCACATGGGCTGCCCCCTCGCTTCCAGCAGCAGGTGCTGTGCCCTGGAGCAGGTCTGGGGGGGGTGGGGCAGGTGGGGAGAACCAGGCCCCTCTGGTTTGCTCCTGGAATCAAAGTGTGCTGCAGGAAGCCACTCACTGCCCCTGGCCCTTACTGTTCTTCCTCTAAAAGGCAGGAGGCAACCCAAGCAGGGGAGTGGCAGAAGGCTGTGAGGGTCCCCCCTTGGGCAACATCCTGTCACAGAGTGCATCAGGTTGGAGGGGACCCTCCAAGGGCATCTTGTCCAACCCCCTGCACTCAGCAGGGACACCTCCAGCTACCTCAGGCTGCTCAGGCCCCCCTCAAGTCTGACCTTCAGTCTCCACTGAGGAGGCCTCCACCTCTCTGGGCAACCTGTTCCAGTGCCTCACCACCCTCATGGTGCAGAACTTCCTCCTGATGCCCAACCCAGCCCTGCCCTGCCCTGGCTTCAAACCATTGCCTCCCACCCTGCCACCACAAGCCCTGGGGAACAGCTCCTGCCCAGCTGGTGTGGTCCTGGTGCAATGAAGCCCTGCAGCCAATGGTTTGAGCTCCTTACCTCTGAGCACCTGGGGCACATCTCCCACAGCTCCTGCCTGCAGCAGGCTGTCTCCTGAAGCCAGTTTGTCCCAGCAGCAATCTTGCCTCTTGGCTTCAGCTGTGAGCCAGCCCCTGCTGGCAGGGGCTCAGGCTTTGCAAGCAGCTCCTGCAGCCTCCCTGCCAGAGCTCAGGAAGAGGTTCCTGACCTGGGAGTCAGTGCTGTGAGGTGACTGAGCCCTGAGAACCTGCTGCAACAGCTGCCTGCCAGGCACACCAGGGACCAGAGAGCCAGCAGGGGCAGTCAGCATGGCCTCACCAGGGGGAAGTCACTCTTGAACCACCTGGCAGGCAGGGGGACAGCAGTGGACAGTGAGAGCCTGCAGAGTGCCAGGCAGAGGTGGAGTGATGCCAGGAGCTGCTGTGCTGTGTGCCAGCAGCTGGCTCCTTCTTCATCTTCTCTTCCTCTCTCAGATTAAGACCTTCAATGAAGCCTGCCTGATGGTGAGGAAGCCAGCCCTGGAGCTCTTCACTTACCTGCAGAACTCCAACTTGGCCCACCCAGCTGTCAGATACCTGATCTGTATCCTTCAGCACTGCTTGAGGGCAGCTAAGCACAAGTGGAGCTGGCACAGCTGGGGATGATCCTCTGCTGGCTGCTGTGCTTCACAGGCTTCAGGAGGTCCTCTCCAGGCTGCACAACCCCAGCTCTCTCAGCCTGGCCTCCCAGCAGAGCAGCTCCAGCCCCCTCAGCATCCTCCTGGCCTTCTCTGGACACTTGCCACCCAGCAAGCTTTCATTCAGCTGCACAGGCAGGGCTGTCAGCTCAGGGCAAGGGAACCACAGCTGGGATGAAGCAGAGAGGTAGAGAGAGAGAGAAGCAGCTCCTGGGGCCAGCTCTGCTGCTGCCCAACAGCTTGACTCAGTGCCAACCTTTCTGTCACAACCTTTGAGCTTCCCTTATGCCTTTTGCAAAAGGGAGAATTCCAAGTGGCCTTCCAGAGCCTTTCCTTGACAGCCCACCTTGGAGATGGTGAGAGAGGAACAGGGAAGACCATGACTCTGTGCCATGTGGTTCACTACTGCATGAGGCAGGGCTGGCTGGTGCTGCACATCCCTGATGGTGAGAGCTCTGATGTGCTAACTCTGATCCAGGAGCTGCTGCTTCAAGAGCAAGGCTCAGGGTGGGGGGTGGGAAATTGCCTTTCTCTGCCCAGCACAGAGAAGGCTTCTGAAGCACACAACCCCCTGCACAAAGCAGAAGCTAAGTACTTGCCTCCAGCTGCTCTCCCATGCTTACAGTCAGCCTTTTCTCCTCACTGTTAGCAAGGGTGACAGGAGACAGCCTGTGTGTCTCCCCTGCTCTCAGGGGGGGCTGCTCACCACCTAGTGGCAGAGTTTGCTGAGCAGTGGAGCAGAGAAAGAGATCCAAGCACCACAGAACAACCCCCAGCCAGACCCCCAAAGCAGACCCCCAAGCAATCAACCCTTTTATCTGCTTACAGCTCACCTCTGGGTGAAAAACTGCAGGGAGCTGCTGCAGTCATCCTACAAGAAGGAGAGATTTGATCAGCCCTTGCAAGCAGCTTTCTGGCTCAAGAACTTCAAGACCTCAAATGGCCACTTCCTGCAAGAGGTTTGTAGAGCCTGCCTGGGGCAGGAGCTCAGCACTTAGCCCCCCAGGGTCATCTGGGACACTGGCAGGGCAGCAGGGACCTGGCCACTGCTCTGCTTGCTTCCCAGTCTCACCCTGGTTCTCTTCCCTGCAGATCAAGACCCAGAGGAAGTATGTCTGGGGCAAAAGGGAGAGCACAGAGGAGGGCAGGCCGCTGGGTGAGGTGGTGGAGCAGGTGAGGAGCAGCAGCTGCTGCTGTGGATGCAGCACAAATGGCCTCTGAAGGTCACACAAATGCTCTGGGAGGTGGAAGGCAATTCCCTAACAGGGAGACTACAGAAACCTGGTAGAGGAACATGTGGCAGATCACAGCCTGGGCTGCATCCAGAGCAGGTCCAGAGAGGATTCTGCCACTCTGCTCTGGGGAGGCCTCACCTGGAGTGCTGCAGCCAGGTCTGGAGCCATCAATGCAGGAAGGAGATGGAGCTGATGGAGCAGGTCCAGAGGAGGGCCACAAGAATGGTCAGGGGGTTGGAGCAGCTCTGCTATGAGGACAGCCTGAGGGAGCTGGGGGTGGTCAGCATGGAGAAGAGGAGGCTCCAGGGAGACCTCATAGAGACCTTCCAGTACCTGAAGGGGCCACAAGGATGGAGACTGTTCCCAGAGGCCTGCAGTGACAGGCCAGGGCCAAGGGCTTCACACTAGAGCAGAGCAGGTTGAGATTGGATGTTAGGAACAAGCTCTTCACTGTGAGGCTGCTGGAACACTGCAACAGGCTGCCCAGGGAGGTGGTTTGGGCTCCATCCCTGCTCAAGGTGAGGCTGGACAGGGCTCTGGGCAGCCTGAGCTGGGTGAGGATGTCCCTGCTGAGTGCAGAGGGGCTTGGACTGGCTGAGCTTTGGAGCTCCCTTCCCAACCAGAGCACTCTGTGATCCTGTGCTGGCTCTGTGAGGGAAGAGTCCTCCCTCCGAGCTGACTCCTCTGATCTGCCCTTCCTTGGCTGCCCCTCTGGAGAGGGCAGGCAGTGGACAGCAGCACAAAGCCTCCCCCAGCTTTGTGCCAGCTGTGTGCCTTCCCCCCTGGCAGGGCCTGGCTCGAGCCAGAGTTGCCTGTGATGCTGTGGGGGTGGTGCTGAGGGAGGTGAGGCAGCAGTGCCGGCCTGGCTCCTTCCGGCTCCTCGTGGCGGTGGACGGCGTCAACGCGCTCTGGGGCAGGACCACCCTGAGGAAGGAGGACAAGAGCCCTGTAAGAGCTGCTCTGAGGGCCCCTCAGGGGAGGGGGAGGTTGGGGAGCTTCACCCCAGGGGCAGCAGGCCTGGAGGTGTTGAAAAGTCATTTGGAGGAGGAGCTGGGGGGGTGGGGTCCCCACAGCTGAGGGCAGGGAGCTGCTGGGTTAGGGTTGATGACCTTAAGGTCTTTTCCAACCAGGCCATTCTGGGCCTGCCAGGGAGGGCAGGGGAGGAGGTTTTGCTCATTTGGAAGCAATTGCCTGGAGGGACCTGCAGAGGCCATGTGCTGCCTTAAGCAGCTGGTTCTGAAGGGAGTCCTCAGGACACCACCACGCAGCTGGGGGCAGCACTGCCCTCTGCAGCACAGCTCTGGCTGGGTGCTGGGGGAAGAAACTGAAGGATGCAGAAGATCCTTGCAGCATAGCTCAAAGTGGGGAGGGGAGGTTTGTGTCCAGGGTAGGGACTGATGGCCAAAGAGAAGTGACCCAGGCACTCTTCATCCAGGTTTCTCCAGAGGAGCTGACCCTTGTCTACAACCTGAGGAAGATGATGATGAACAATTGGGTGAGTCCCAGGCTGTACTTTGTGGGGGGCTGTGTGAGAGTCTCACTGGGAGAGTCTCTGTGTGCTGCCAAGCACAAAGAGCAGAGCAGAGTCTGACAAGGCTCAGGAGCTCACCAGTGCTGCTGCCATCACCCAGGGAGAAGCAGAGCAGGTCAGAGGCACAGCACTGCCAAGCCCCAGCTCCTGAGCCAGACCCAGAGCTGCTGCAGAAGACTTTGGCTCTTATTAGTTGTAGAATAAGAACTTTCTGGTCCTAGATGTTTTGCTATGGGAGGTCACCTCCTGCTGCTGCTCTTCCATCCACTGGATGCCAACAGCAGTCTTCAAACTGTACAGAAAAGTCCTTTTCAAAGTACTGAACTCTGAAGTAGGTCCAGAAGAGGCCACCAAGGTGATCAGAGGCTGCAGAACCTCCTCTGTGGGGGCAGGCTGGGAGCTGGGGCTGTTCAGCTGGTAGAAGAGAAGGCTCCAGGGAGACCTCAGAGCAGCCTTGCAGTACCTGAAGAGGCTCCAGGAGAGCTGGGGAAGGACTTCTGACAAGGGCTTGGAGTGACAGGACAAGGGCTGATGGCTTTGAGCTGGGAGAGGGGAGATTGAGACTGGAGAGGAGGAAGAAATTGTTGACAGTGAGGCTGGGGAGAGCCTGGCACAGGCTGCCCAGGAAGGCTGTGGCTGTCCTCTCCCTGGCACCCAGCTGTGGTGCCTGTGCTGCATGGGTGCTTGGAGGCACCAGGATTAAAGTCGTTAGGAGCATGATAAGAAACCCACTCTGCAGAGCTCTGGAATGGAAGTACCTCCAGGATCAAAGAGGAGAGACCTCCCTTTCAAACCCCAGCCCCCCTCCCTTTCAAACCCCAGCCCCCCTCCCTTTCAAACCCCACCCAAGGCACAAAGGCTGTTTGCAGCTGAAGGCTTTCTGCTTTCCCCTGCAGAATGGAGGTGCCATCGTGGCGACCCTCAGCCAGACTGGCTCCCTCTTCAAACCCAGCTCTGCCTATCTGCCCCAGGAGCTGCTGGGAAAGGTGAGGCAGAGTCTTCTGTGGGGGTTTCTCCTCTTCTCCCTGGGAAGCAAACAGCCATCCCCGTGTGGCAGCTGCAGTCGTTCTGGGTGGCAGAGCTGGCTCCGGAGTCTCTTCAGCTCCCAGCTTTTGTTTGAGATGGCTCCAGCCGAGCTCGTGGCTGCACTGCATCCTCTCCCGGGCAGCTCCCGCAGGAGCAGGCGGTGCCAGGCTCTCACCCTTGGCTCTCCTCCCCAGGAGGGCTTTGATGCCCTGGACCCCTTCGTCCCCATCCCGGTCCCCAACTACAGCCCGATGGAGTTCGAGAGCTGCTATAGCTACTACCTCGACCGCAAGTGGCTGCAGCACGAGAAAGGTCAGGGCCCGCCCGAGCCGAGCCTGCGCGGGGCCGCGGAGGGGTCCTGGGGCCGCCGCGGAGGGGTCCTGGGGCCGCCGCGGAGGGGTCCTGGGGCCGCCGCGGAGGGGTCCTGGGGCCGCCGCGGAGGGGTCCTGGGGCCGCCGCGGAGGGGTCCTGGGGCCGCCGCGGAGGGGTCCTGGGGCCGCCGCGGAGGGGTCCTGGGGCCGCCGCGGAGGGGTCCTGGGGCCGCCGCGGAGGGGTCCTGGGGCCGCCGCGGAGGGGTCCTGGGGCCGCCGCGGAGGGGTCCTGGGGCCGCCGCGGAGGGGTCCTGGGGCCGCCGCGGAGGGGTCCTGGGGCCGCCGCCGCCGCACCCCCAACGCAGCTTCTGTCTTGCAGCGCACACGGAGGACGGGAAGGAGGAGCTGCGGTTCCTGAGCGGCTCCAACCCGCGGCAGCTGGAGCGGCTGGTGGCACCGCTCTAGCGCAATAAACGGCGGCAGCGGCTCCGCCTCTTCTGTCTCCCGGTGTCTGTCGCCGTCTGTGCGCCCCGCGGCGCGCTTCCGGCCCGGCGTGACGCACTTCCGGCCCGGCCGCGGGCACTTCCGGGCCGGCGCGGCGGGGCGATGCCGGGCGAGGCGGTGACCCTGCAGCTCGGGCACTACGCGGGCTGCGTGGGCGCGCACTGGTGGGGGCTGCAGGTGCGGGCCGGGAGCGGGGCCGGGGGCGGGGGGCCGGGGGCGAGGCGCGGGGCTGAGCCGCACCCTTTCCGCCGCAGGCCGCCGCGCTGCGCGGCCCTACCGAGCTCCGCCCCAGCACGCTGCTCCGCGCCGAGCGGGAGCCGGGCGGGCGGGAGACGCACACCCCGCGCCTCGTGGCGCTGGAGCTGAAAGGTACCGGGGGGCGGGAGGGGAGCGGCCCCGCCTTGGAAGGAGCCTGCCGTGACCGGGCGCTCTTGCAGGCGGCGTGGGCGCGCTGAGGCTCAGCGGTGCGGACGCGGAGGCGCCGGTAAGCTGGTGAGTGCGGGGCGGCAGCGGCGCTGGCCGCGGGCGCGGCGCGGAACCGCCGGCCGGCAGCTGCCGCCGCTCTGTGTTGCAGGGATGGGGAGGTCGCCACCTACCTGGACTGCGATTCGGGTGGGAGCTCCGCGCCGCGGGACGCCCGGAGCCGGACGGTGAGGGCGGCGAGGCCGGGGCGGGGAACCGCGTCCCGGAGGCCGACGCAGTGTCGCAGCCTCCCCGCAGGTTCTCTCGGCCTTTGCTGGGAGCTCCTGCCCGGTAACGCGCCGAGGAGGCGGCGAAGCGGCGCCTGACAGCCCTCTCGGGGCTCTTTCCTAGGGAGATGCTGCCGGTGGTGGGAAGCGGAGCTCCAGCGCGGCCGCCCCAGGTCTCTGCCCGTTCTGTGTCGTGGTCTGGGTCTGGGGTGCGCTGTCCCGGGGGGGTTGGGTTACTTGCTGCCCTCAGCGAGCTGCAGGAAGGGCAGAACAGGTCCTGGGACAGGGAGCTGAGGATGACCTCCCCCAGCTGCCCCTCCCCAGCCCTGTTCTCTCCAGACCCTTCCGTGGCTTCGTTGCCCTTCTCTGGCCCTGCTCCAGGCCTCAGTGCCCTTCTGGCAGCCCTAACCTGACCCCGGGCCGCCTCACCAGTGCCCAGTGCAGACCCTTGCTCTTCACCCCTCTCATTCCAGGCACTTCTGCAGCCTCTTCCCAGCTTGGTGGTTCCCAGGACCTTCCCTCTGGCAGCAGGGTGCAGCTCTGGTCTGATTACCTCAGCGTCCCCCTGCACCCCAAGAGCCTCTATGTGCTCCGGCAGTACCTGCACGAGGGGTAGGGCCCAGGGGGTGGGTCAGGATCTGGCACCCAGAGCAGGATCTTCCTTCTGCTTAACTTAAAGAGGGGACAGAAGAAACCTTTCCCCCCCTCTCCTTTTCTGCAGGGACTGTGGCTGTCTGGAAGCCTTTGGAGAAGGTGAAAGCCTCCTGCAGGACCCTGGCTGTGCAGAGGAGCTGGAGGATCGGCTGCACTTCTATGCTGAGGAGTGTGATCAGCTGCAGGTTTGCCAGCTCAGGCCAAGCTTCCTTTGCTTGGGAGCCAGCTCCTGGTCGAGGTTAAAGCTCAGCTGCCACCATGCTATGATCCTGTGATTGCCTTCTTTCCCCCACAGGGTTTTCAGGTCCTCTGTGACCTCCACAATGGATTCTCTGGAGTTGGAGCCAAGGTGACAGAGCTGCTCCACGATGAGTACTCAGGCAAAGGAATCCTGACCTGGGGCTTGACTCCAGTCATGAGTGATGGAGGAGTAAGTGAGCAGGGGGGGGTGGCACTTGCACCCCCAGTCCCTTGTTTGCCTCTGAGGTGCTGAGGATTGGATTTTGCCTCCCCCAGGACCTTCAGAAGAATTTGTACAGACTGATGAACACAGCCCTGGGGATTGTTCACCTCTCCACTCACAGCTCCCTCTTTTGCCCCCTCTCGCTCAGGGGCAGCCTGGGACTCAGGCCCCGACCTCCTGTCAGCTTCCCCTACATAAACTGTGAGGTAGGTAGGGTCTGGAGGCTCACCCAGCAGCACCTCCCTGGGCAGCCTGTCCCAGTGTCTCCCTCCCCCCCCCCTCCCTCCCTCTCAAGACTTTCTGCCTCCTCTCCACTCTCACTCTCCCCTCTCCCAGCTCAAAGCCACTCTCCCTTGTCCTGGCACTCCCAGCCCTGTCAAAAGTCCCTCCCCAGCTCTCCTGCAGCCCCCTTCAAGTACTAGTTTGGGTTGGGGTGCAAGGGGCCTCAAAGCCCATCCAGTTCCAACCCCCTGCCACAGGCAGGGACCCCTCCCACCGGCCCAGGCTGCTCAGGGCCTCATCCAGCCTGGCCTTGAACACCTCCAGGGAGGAGGCAGCCACAGCCTCCCTGGGCAGCCTGTGCCAGGCTCTCCCCACCCTCACTCTCAAGATTGTCTTCCTCATCTCCAGGCTCAGTCTCCCCTCTCCCAGCTCAAAGCCATCAGCCCTTGTCCTGTCACTCCCAGCCCTTGTCCAAAGTCCTTCCCCAGCTCTCCTGGAGCCCCTTCAGGTACTGCTCTGAGGTCTCCCTGGAGCCTTCTCCAGGCTGAACAGCCCCAACACTTCCAGCCTGGCCCCATAAGCCTCTGATCACCTTTCCTGGCTTATCCAGGACCTGCTCCCACAGATGGCTTTTGCTGTTGTCACTTCCCTGTCCCTCCCTCCCCAGGCATCACTGAACTACCACAGCAGTGCAGTGCTGGCAGCAGCCCTGGACACCCTCACAGCTCCCTACCGGCTCTGCTCCTCTCAGGGCTCCATGCTGCACCTCGCTGAGTCGCTCAACTTCTCTGGCAGAAAGGTCAGGGCCTGGAGAGCAACTTCCCCTCCTTCCAGCTCCACCTGAGTGCTGCAGGCCAGAGCTGCTGTTGTGTCTCCCAGCCTGCCCCAGGTGCACGTGGGGAGCTGGTTCTGTGTCATTTATCCTCCTCTGGCTTGCAGGTGGTGGCTGCCTGGGCTGCTGTCCCCTTCCCTGCCCTACCTGGCTGCTCCCTGGCAGATACTTTGTCTGCCTACCAGCAGGCTGTGCCCTGGAAGCTTCTCTCTTCCTGGAGGGAGCAGAGGGTCAGCTGCTGCTTTGCTCAGTCTGTTGTGCTGCGAGGGATTGGCAAAGCGAGCAGCAGGTAATCAGAGCCCTGCTGCTCCCCACAGCAAGGGCTGCTTACAAACCCCTCACAGTCCCTTGAGGGTCAGCAGGATGGGGATGAAAATCATCCCCTGAGAGTTGGCCACTTCTGTGCTGCCCTCAGAGCAAAGCAGCTAAAGCAGCAGCTGAGGCACTGCCACCTTCCCCCAGGCCCTGACTCTGCTTCCTTTGCAGCCCCTGCCCAGCCAAGCAGCCTCTGTCTGCACTGCACAGCTGGGGGAGCACCCAGCAGGTTCTGCAGCACTACCTGCACACCATCTTCCCTGGGGCCTTCAGGTTGGTCAGAGGCTGCTCTCCAGACCTGGAACTGCAGCCTGGGGAGCAGAAAGGAGCTTTGGGTAACTTCATTCCCCTCTCCTCCCAGCACAGCCCACGTGCTCCAGCAGCCCTGCAGCACTCTGCCTCCATACCCCCAGTTTTTTTCTCCTCTTCTGACCAAAGAAGGCTTCCTCCAGGACAAAGCTCCCAGTTACCCCTCAGCAGGTAAGCAGCACCCCTGAGCCTCTGCACCAGAGAGGGCAGTGGGGGCAGCAGGGGCTAACAGGCAGCAGGGTTTTAAAGCCCAGAACACCTTTGAGTGCTGTGAGGACAAACAGAGTTCCTCAGCTGCTGTGCTAGGCTGAGTTCATAGAGTCACAGAATGGTCAGGGCTGGAAGGGACCTCAAGGACCATCCAGTTCCAACCCCCTGCCCTGGTCAGGGACACCTCACACCACAGCAGGCTGCTCACAGCCACCTCCAGCCTGGCCCTAAACACCTCCAGGGCTGAGGCTTCCACCCCCTCCCTGGGCAACCTGTGCCAGGCTCTCAGCACCCTCATGGGGAACAACTTCTTCCTAACATCCAATCTCCATCTCCCCACTTCCAGTTTTGCTCCATCCCCCCCAGCCCTGTCACTCCCTGACACCCTCAAAAGCCCCTCCCCAGGTTTCTTGCAGCCCCCTGCAGATCCTGGGAGGCCACCAGAAGGTCTCCTGGGAGCCTTCTCCTCTCCAGCCTGCACAGCCCCAACTCTCTCAGCCTGGCCTCAAGGCAGAGCAGCTCCAGCCCTCTGCTCCTCCTCCTGGCCCTTAGGTTCAAGTGAAGCAACTGCTTGCAAAGCAGAAGAGGGGAGGAGGCTTTGGTGGCTTTTCAACCCCAGCTGTTTGTCCCTGCAGCTGTTGAGAGTGTTCCTGTCCTGGCAGCCCTGCAGTCTTCCCCTGTGCTGCAGGCCCTGCTCCGCAGCCTGCACAGGGACCTGCAGCAGCTGGACGTGCGGCGCTGCCCCAGCTTCTTCTCTGCTGGGGTGGAGCAGGAGGACTTCCAGGTGGCCTTAGAGGAGCTGAGGACTCTCTCCCAGTGCTACGAGACAGGGCTGGGAGCAGAGGACTCTGAAGATGAAGCAGATTCTGACTAACTCACCTTTACTGCCAGAGAGAGCAGAAGAAAGATCCTCAGAGTGGCTTTGGAACCGCAGGGGAAGGCTTTGGAGGTGGCTCAGCTGCTCCTCTGCTCTGCCTCTCAGCACAGCCCTGCTGCCAAGCCTGGCTGAAGCTGTCCAGGTGGTGCTGGAGAAGCTGCTTGGGGGGGGGGGGGGGGGGCTGGTTTTGTATGTTGAACAAACAAACCACAAAACAGCTTTGCAAGGTTGCTCTGCTCTGCATGTTGGGCAGGGAGCACAATAAATACAGAACTCAAGCCTGGAAGCCTCCCCCCAGCCACAGTCACCAGCAGGGGAGCAGCTCAGCAACAGCAACACAAAGCTGAAAGCAGCCAACTTATGCTACAATATTTACAGCTCCCTTCAGGGGCCCAAAGCTTCCCCAGGGGGGGAGGTCAGTGTCCACAAGCATCACTTCTGTCCTCTCCTTGTTGAAGCTTCCCTGGGTAGGGCCTAAAGGCTGTGCTCAGCCCAGAGCCTCTCTTCACTCCTTGAGAGGTGTAGCAGGAAAGCAAACACCACCAAAGTGCAGGACCTGTGCAAACAGCACCTGGCTAGCAGCAAACAGCTCTCCTCAGGCAGGCAGTGGCTTAGGCAGCTGCCCCTCAGTCATCAGGCTCCTCCTCAGAGAGCAGAAGGTCTTTGTCTGACAGCTGGTCTGTGTTGCTGGTACTGGTTGCATCCTCCTCATCTTCAGAGCTCCCATCACAGGATGTGTGAAACAGCCTCATCAGTTCCCTGAACCTGTGGGAGACCTGCAGGAGGAGGAGGAGGGAAAGCCAAGGTGAGCAGGGGCCCAGGTGGGGATTCTCTGTCAGAGGGCAGCAGCTTTCTGCTTTCCCATGAGACAAAGCCAAAGCCAGAACCAGGGTTGGGTCTGAGAGAGGCAGAGCAGAGTTCACCTTCAGGCCATGCTGGCACACTCTTCTCAGAGGACTTCTCAAATCCAAGTGGAAGACCCAAGCAAGGTCCCTGCCTGCCCTGGGGCTGCCTCATGAAGGGAGCCTGGCCCCTTCCTCTTGCCCCCACCCCTCAGCTACCTACAGACACTGCTCAGATCCCCTCTGCCTTCTCTCCTGACCAGGCAGCCCCAGGGCTCTCAACCTTGCTTCAGAGGAGAGAGCACAGAACTGTCAGGGCAGGAAGGGACCTCAAGGCTCAGGGACTCCTCACACCACAGCAGGTAGCTCAGAGCCACCTCCAGCCTGGCTGCAAACACCTCCAGGGCTGAGGCTTCCACCCCCTCCCTGGGCAGCCTGTGCCAGGTCCCTCAGGGGGAATTCTTCCCCACATCCAATCTCAATCTCCCCCTTCCCATTTCTGCTCTCCTCAACCCCATCTGAGGGAAGCTGAGTCACAAAGGGAGGAGACACTGGAGAAGCCCTGGGCTGCTCCAAGTCCTTCTGGGCAGAACAGCTGCATCCTGCTGGCCACAGGCAGAAATGTGGCAGCTTGAGAGGATTGCTGTGCAGGGAAGGTTCAAGATCCAAACCCTGAGAGATTCCTTCTGTTGCTGTGGGAGGCTGAGGAGCCAGCTGCAAGCCTGCAGTACCCAAGGCCCATGGCAGCCCTGACTTTGGGCTCCACCACAACAGAGCAGGGAGGATTGGGGGTTGGTTTCTTTCTTTGCAGCTGGGATGACTTCCTCTGAGGCAGCATCAAATTGAAGTGAGGTTTGTGAGACCAACATGGCAGCAAACTTCCTTCCCCCTGCTGCAGCAGATCCAAGCTTTCCACACCACTTCCTCACCTCACTGGCAGTCTTGTTGCCCAGTTTCTGGGAGATGGCCTGGAAGGTCTCCAGGTGGGCTCCTTTCTCCTGACAGGTGGTGAGGATGACTCTGTCAGCCTCCCTGCAAAAGAGCACAAGGAGCTGTGAAGGCAGCTGAGAACAGATCACAGATGTGAGGGGCTGGAAGGGACCTCAGGAGCTCCTCAAGTCCAACCCCCTGCAGGAGCACAGAGCCCAGCACAGGGCACACAGAACACATCCAGAGGGGGCTGCAAAGGCTCCACAGGAGACTCCACAACCTCTCTGGGCAGCCTGCTCCAGGGCTCTGTGAGCCTCACAGTGCAGAAGTTCTTCCTCCTGCTGAGCTGGAACCTCCTGTGCTGGAGTCTCCATCCCCTGCCCCTTGGCCTGTCCCAGGGCACAGTGAGCAGAGGCTGTCCCTGTGCCTCCCTTCCTCACCCCCAGCCCTCAGCTAGCTACAGACATTTCTCAGATCCCCTCTCAGTCTCCTCTGCAGCCTAACCACCCCCAGGGCTCTCAGCCTCTCCTCCCCAGGCAGTGCTGCAGCCCCTTCCTCATCCTCACAGCCCTCCCCTGAACCCCCTCAGCAGCTCCCTGTCCCTCCTGAACCGAGGACTTCAACCCCTCAGGAGGTTTGTCCCCAGGGTAAGAGCCACAGGAGCAGCCCAGCAGGCTGCTGCCTCTGCTGGGGTTAGCATCACTGCTCCCCAAACACCTCTGGAGCAGAGCTGCACTCAGCTTTAAGGCCTTTCCCAGCCTGAGGCACAGGAAGGGCACTGCCAGGAGCAGAGTTCCTCCCAGGACCAAGCTGGCAGCTGTTAGACCAGGGCAGGAACATCCAGCAGCAGGGGAGAGGAAAGGGGAATCCAGATGGAAACAAAGGAGCCTCTGGGAGCTGAGGCCAAAGGCAGAGTGCAGAGAGGCTGCAAGCTGCAGCTCAGGCAGCCCTACCTGGTCCAGAGGACAACCTTCTCCCCAGTGGAGCTGACTTTGCTGTTCTTGGCACACACAGTGGCCTCTGTGACTCGCTGCTGCTGCTGCTGCTCCTCCTCCTTCTGGCCCAGGCAGGCAGAGACCCCTCTGAACTGCAGCTGCTCACAGTGCTGCTGCTGCCCCTGGAAGCCCTTGCTTGCATTTGACTTGGATCTGTCCTCAGGAGGCTTTCCAGTGCAGCCTGGCTCCTCTGTGCCCAGAATGCAGCCAGCAGGGGGCTGGGGGCTGCAGCCCTTGCCCTGTGCTGCTTTTCTGCCCAGGGCTACCCAGCCCTGCTTGGCTGCAGGTTTTCCTTCCAGAGCCAGAGGTGGTTCCCCAAGGTCTGTCACAGCTGATTTTGCAGCAGGCTTCTCTGAGGACTCAGCAGGAAGCCCTTCAGTCTGACACAAACTCCTTCCAGGAGAGGGTCTGGGTCCTGCCAAACCTTTCACTGCAGCAGGGTGAGAAGCCAGCAGCAGGTCCCTGCTCAGCCCAAGGGGGGCAGCTGCATTCCTCTGTTGCTGCTTTAAGCCCTCACTCTCAGCCCCCCCAGGGCAAGGGCAGTCTTTGGTTTCTTGAGGTAGTTTGAGAGTAGCTCTTTGTAGCTGTGTCCCTCTGGGGCCTGTGGCAGAAGGCTCAGTGTCCTCCTCAGGAGTGGCAGCAGCAGCCACAGCTGCCTCTGGGGCCTGGGTCTCAGGCAGGGAAGCTGTCTCAGGAGGGGCATCTCTGGTGGGGCCAATCCTGGCCTCCAGGGGAGATCCTGGAGAGAAAGCCAAACAGATTGGCTGTGAGGAGGAGAAGCTGCTGGAAGCTTTAAGAATTTAAGAGAGGAGTTCTTGACCATCATCCCAGAGCAAAGAGGTCACTGAGAGCACAGAACAAAGCTGCTCCCAAACCACCTGCAGCTCTGCCAGGAGCACAGGCTGAGGGAGCTGGGGGTGTTCAGCCTGGAGGAGAGGAGGCTCCAGGGAGACCTCCTAGAGGCCTTCCAGTGCCTGGAGGGAGCTACAAGAAGGCTGCAGAGAGACTGCTCCCAAAGGCCTGCAGGGACAGGACCAGGGGCAGTGGCTTCAGAGCAGATTGAGAGTGGATGTGAGGAAGAAGCTCTGCAGCAGGAGGGCAGTGGAACACTGGCACAGGCTGCCCAGGGAGGTGGTTGGGGCTCCATCCCTGCAACATCCAGAGGAAAGAGCACAGGGCTGGAAGGGAGCCCAAGGCTCAGCCAGCCCCAAGCCCCTGCCATGGGCAGGGACTCCTCACACCACAGCAGGCTGCTCACAGCCACCTCCAGGCAGGAGGCTTCCACCAGGCAGCCTGTGCCAGATGTCCAAGTCCCTTCCTCATCCTCACAGCTCTTCCCTGCATCCTCCCCAGCAGGTTTCTGTCTCTGCTCAACTGGGGAGCCCAGACCTGGACACAGTATTCCAGGGGTGGCCTCAGCAGGGCAGAGCAGAACCTCCCTGGAGCTGCTGGCCACAGCTCCACTGAGGCAGCCCAGGAGGCCATTTGCCCTCTTGGCCAGGGAGACAAAGGCTGGCAGAGAGCCCAGCAGGCTGCTGCTTGGCTGTGCTGCTGCACAAGGCACAGATACCCCCAAAGGCTGCAGCCCAGAGCCCCTCCTCACCACAGCAGCCTCACCTGCAGCCACTTTCAGCCCACCTCTGGCCAACCTGCAGCCCTCCTGCACTGTTGGAGCATCCTGAGTGGATGCACACAAGGAAAGAGCTGAACAGAAGGAAAGGAGAGAGGGAAGTTCTCATCTGAGTGAACCTGCCCCAGCCCTCTGCCCCTGCTGCACACCAGGCTCTCACATACCTGAAGCCAGGGACTCTGCTCTCCTGGAGCTGCTTTTTGCTCTGCTCTGCACCTCCTCTCCCTCCTCTCTGCTCTCCAGGCTTTCCTCTGCAGGTCCTTTACCCATTCCAGGCTCCTTCCCTTCAGGATGAGGACTTGACTCTGGGGGCACAAGGCTTGCCCCCAGCTCTGGGGAGTCTTTGTTCTTATAAAACTTGTTATCACATACCTGTGGGGAAACAGAATCAATAGATTGGCAAACAATCAGAGCTGGGGAATCAATCCAACCCCAGCCCCCCCCTGGCCTCACCACTCCAACCCCAGCCCCCCCCTTGGCCTCACCACTCCAACCCCAGCCCCCCCCTTGGCCTCACCAGTCCAACCCCAGCCCCCCCCAGAGGTTTCTCTTTGGCAGCATCTTTCCCTTAGGAAGCTGAATCCTTTGTAATGGCCACGAAGAGGCAAAGCTCTTTGCACTCTGTGGCCACACAAACATCTTCCACTAACAAAAGATCACCACAAGGTCATCAGAGTTAACTCTGCTTAGCTCAGTGAGGAGCAGCAGCAGGCAGGGAGCTGGAGGTGAGCCAGGAGCAGGCCAAGGAGTGCAGGCAGAGCTCCAAGGAGAGAGCTCTGCTGCTCAGCTTTCTTTTGGCCACACAAAGGCCAAGGCCTGGACATCACAGCAGGAGGACCCTTGGCAGGCTCACAGATGTGAGGGGCTGGAAGGGACCTCAGGAGCTCCTCAAGTCCAACCCCTGCCAGAGCAGCAGCACAGAGCCCAGCACAGGTCACACAGAACACATCCAGAGGGGGCTGGGAAGGCTCCAGGGAAGGAGACTCCACAGCCTCTCTGGGCAGCCTGCTCCAGGGCTCTGTGAGCCTCACAGGGCAGAAGTTCTTCCTCCTGCTGAGCTGGAACCTCCTGTGCTGGAGTCTCCATCCCCTGCCCCTTGGCCTGTGCCAGGGCACAGTGAGCAGAGGCTGTCCCTGTGCCTCCCTTCCTCACCCCCAGCCCTCAGCTATCTGCAGACATTTCTCAGACCCCCTCTCAGTCTCCTCTGCAGCCTAACCACCCCCAGGGCTCTCAGCCTCTCCTCCCCAGGCAGTGCTGCAGCCCCTTCCTCATCCTCACAGCCCTCCCCTGAACCCCCTCAGCAGCTCCCTGTCCCTCCTGACCTGGGGAGCCCAGGCCTGGATGCAGTATTCCAGGGGAGGTCTCCCTAGGGCAGAGCAGAGGGGGAGGAGAACCTCCCTGGCTGGTGAAGCCCAGGGCACACTTCAGGGCTCCTCTCAGCACCCCAAGGGCTGGGCCTAGGAACCAACCTTGCTGCTGCAGTGGCTGCAGCTCCTCCTCTTGCTTTTCTTCAGCTTGAGGTCGCTGCTGCCCTCGTGGCAGGAGCAGGAACATTCCTTCATCCCCTCCACCCACTCTGCCTCCTGGAGAGAGACAGACTCCAGCTGGCACCCAGCAGGGTCCACAGGGAGGGCAGGCAGGGGAAGGGCAACCCAGAGGGAGCCAGGAAGGGCTGAGGGGCACTCAGCACACACCCAGAGGGAACTGCAGGCACTGCTGCTGGCACAGCACCCTGGAAGCCTTTCAAGCCTCTTTCTTCAGCTCCTTGCAGGCTCCCCTCGAGTCTCTCATCCCCACCAGCCAGGCAGTGGAGCAGTGAGTGCTGCAGCCTCACCTTGTCATTGCTCTGCCCTCCAATCTCTTTCCTCTTCTTATTCTTGGAGGCTGCAGGCATCTTGGGTGGTTCCTCCTCCTCTTCCACATCTGGCAGGGACACCTCCTCAAAGCCATCAAACTGCAACAGGAGGAGCACAGCACAGCTGCTCCCTCAGCAGCACAAACTGCCTTTGCCCCCCCAGGACCTGCTGGGTTCTGAGCTCAGCTGCAGGCTGGGAGAGGTTGGAAAGGAAGCAAATGCTGCAGAGGCAGGGAGCAGTTTGCTGCACCCCACCAGCAGCTCCTCCTCCTCCTCCACCCTGCTCTCTGGGCATGCAGCTCCCCTTTGGGTCCTCCCAGCCCAATCCCAAGCAGAGTCTCTGCTTTCCTCTCCCCTGCAGCCTGCTGCACCTCATATTCCTTCTCCTCTGTCCAGTTGATCTCCTCAAAGTCCCCCAGGCGGCTGGCTGAGGGCCTCAGGTGGTCAAAGAAGATGGAGAACTCATCCTGCAGGTGGTCATGGCCCTTCAGCAGCTGCCACATCTGGGTCTTCAGCTGAGAGGAACACAAGGCAGAGGAGCTGAACTGCAGCCCATGCAGCACTCCTCAGAGCCAAGTGGAAGGTCAAAGCTCTTCAGGCCTGCAGCAGGCCAGGTCCCTGCTTGCCCTGGGGCTGCCTCATGAATATTCTGAGCTCATCCCACAGGCAGCTACCAGCTGAGCCCAGCAGTGTCCCTCCACAGCTCCAGGAGGACTCTGGAGGAGGCACTTCAGCTGAAATTTTACCCTCCAGGTGCTCAAAGGAAGGTGGAGGGAGGGGAGGGGACACAGAGCTCAGTTCATTGTGAAGCCTCTTGGAGAGGCAGCTTCAGGTCTCTGCTGGGCTCCAGGAGCAGCCCAGCTGGGGAGGGACCTTGTGTGGAGTCTGGGGGGCATGGGGAAGATCTAGAGGGGGGGAGATGCAGATTGGCTGTGAGGAAGAAGTTCCTCCCCAGGAGGGTGGTGAGAGCCTGGCACAGGCTGCCCAGGGAGGTGGTGGCAGCCAGGCCGGAGGTGTGAGGGGTCCCTCAGGGGTGCTGAGAGGAGGGAGGTGCCTGCAGGCCTGCTCACCTCTGCAATCTCCTGGGGCAGGCAGTCTGCACAGCTCTGCAGCACCTTGATGATCCTCTGGTGGTGAGCAGGGTTCTCAGCAAAGCAGATCTCCAGCTGCCGCAGGAACTTGCGGCTCCTCTCGAAGGCCTGCTGCTCCTCGAACTGCCCCAGGGCAAAGGGTCACCCCTCCTCCTCCCCCTCCCCCCCAAGCACACTCCCAAGCACCCTGACAGCCTCAGGCCACCCCTGCACCCCTGCCTGCCTTGCTCTTTGGATTGACCCCACTGCAGGACCAGGGAGAGGGAAGGCAGAGAACCAAAGCGTTGTAGGATCAGCACCGAGTGACCTACAGCCTGGCTCCAGCCCCAGCCCCAGCCCCAGCCTGGCTCCAGCCCCAGCCCCAGCCCCAGCCTGGCTCCAGCCCCAGCCCCAGCCCAGCCTGGAGAGGGCAGAAAGAGGGCAGCAGGAGTCCAGCAGGGCCTGAGCAGGGCTGGGCACTGGGGAGGCCACAGCTGCAGTCCTGGGGTCAGTGTAGCCAGGAGCAGGGCAGGGATGGTGCCCCTGGGCTGGGCACTGGGGAGGCCACAGCTGCAGTCCTGGGCTCAGGGTTGGGCTCCTCACTGCCAGGAGGACCTTGAGGAGCTGCAGCAGGGCCAGGGAAGGGCAACAGAGCTGGGGAAGGGTCTGGAGAGAAGCAGCTGAGGGAGCTGGGGGTGGTGAGGCTGGAGAGGAGGAGGCTGAGGGAGACCTCAGTGCTCTCTGCAGCTCCTGAGAGGAGGCTGCAGCCAGGTGGGGGTTGGGCTCTGCTCCCTAGTCCCAGGTGACAGGAGAGGAAATAGCCTGAAACTGCCCCAGGAGAGGCTCAGCTTGGCCATGGGCAACAACTTCTGTCCTGTAAGAGTGGTCAGGGACTGGCAGAGGCTGCCCAGACCTGGTCCCCATCCCTGGAGGAGTTCAAGAACCCTGTGGCCATGGCACTTGGGGCCAGGGTTTGGTGGCCATGGTGGGGCTGGGCTGTGGTTGGACTCACTGCTAACCTGAGCTCTTCTCCAACCCAGACAGCTCCAGGACTCCTTAGCTCCTCCACTCCCAGCTCTTTGCCTTCCTCCCCCCCTGCAGGTTCACAGTGCCTGCAGGATCCCTGCTCCCCCTACTCACCAGGCCACACTCCAGAGCCTGCTCTGGCAGCAGGAAGGCAGCAAAGTCTGTGAGCAGCTGGGGCCAGTCCTGCAGCAGGCTCTGCAGGGTGGAGTAGAGGTCCACAGCTGTCCTCCTGTCCCTGCTGCCCTGGAACTCGTAGATGACTCTCAGGAAGTCCTCGTAGCGGCCGGGGATGTGCTGCAGGGCCTCCCGCACCTGCCCCAGCAGGGAGCCCTCTGAGTGCAGCCTGCCCCTGCCTGCCCACTGCCCCCACTGCTGCTGCACCAGGAGCTGCTCACAGGAGGAGGGAAGCAGACCCCAGGCCAGGAGGCTCTGAGCTGCCCCTGCACAGGACCCCCGAGGCTCCCCCCCAGCCCAGGGCAGTCGCTGTGGGCAGGCTGCAGGCAGCAGCCAACCTCTCCCACAGCAGGGCAAGGAAGAGCCAAAGCAGAGCTCAGGGGGAGGCACAGACAGCTGGAGCAGCACATGGGGCAAGGGCATCCCAGGGGAGGCTCTCCTCCTCCTCCTCCTCTGCTCTGCCCCAGTGAGGCCACAGCTGGAGAACTGTGTCCAGGTCTGGGCTCCCCAGCTCAAGAGGGACAGAGAGAGACTGCAGAGAGTCTCTGAGAGGGATGCTGAAGGCATTGGGACCTCTGCCTGAGGAGGAAAGGCTGAGCCCTGGGGGTGCTGAGCCTGCAGAGGCTGAGAGGGGACCTGGTCCACGTCTGCAGGTATCTGAGGGGTGGGGGGCAGCAAGCAGGGGCCAGGCTCTGTTCAGTGCTGTCCTGTGACAGGATGAAGGGCAAGGGACACCAGCTGGAGCCCAGGAGGCTCCACCTCAGCAGGAGGAGAAACTTCTCACTGTGAGGCTGCTGGAGGCCTGGGGCAGGCTGCCCAGAGGGGTTTGGAGCCTCCCTCTCTGGAGACCCTCAAGCCCCCTCTGGATGTGTTCCTGTGTGCCCTGCCCTGGGTGAGGCTGCTCTGGCAGGGGGCTTGGACCTCTCTGGAGGTCCCTTCCAAGCCAAACCATTCCCTGACCCCAGCTGGCAGCTGCAGGGCTCTGCAGGAGCTCTGTCAGAGGCTTCCAGGCAGTGCTGCTGTGCCTGGGCTGCACCCTGGCCTGGCTTACCCTGCTCAGGTAGGCCTGGGCAAATGCCAGATCCTTCTGCTCCCTCAGGGGGTCTCTCTCCAGGATGTCTTCATCATACAGGAGCAGCAGCTTGGAGGTATCTTTGCTGGCACGAGCTCTGCCCCTCCTATTTCTGGTCCTGAGAGACCTCCTGCTCTTCCCAGGGGCTTTCAGGTTTGCTCCTGTGAGGAAGCACAAAGCTGCCACAGGGACCTCTCATCCACCCCTGGGCTGGGGGCTGGCAGGAACCTGCTCTGCTGGATCAGCATGGGGAGACCCTGGCACAGGTCACCCAGGGAGGGGGTGGAAGCCTCCCCCCTGGAGGGTTTTGAGGCCAGGCTGGAGGTGGCTCTGAGCTACCTGAGCTGCTGTGAGGAGCCCCTGCCCATGGCAGGGGGCTTGGGACTGGATGGTCCTTGGGGCCCCTTCCAACCCTGACAGCTCTGTGACTCAGGACCTGCATGGGGGTCAGTTCCAACCCCCCTGCCATGGGCAGGAACCCCTCACACTCCCCCAGGCTGCTCAGAGCCACATCCAGCCTGGCCTTAAACCCTTCCAGACGGTGAAGGTGAGGCTGGAGAGGGCCCTGGGCAGCCTGACCCAGGTGAGGATGCCCCTGCTGAGTGCAGAGGGGGGTGGGCTGGCTGA
Source organism: Dryobates pubescens (assembly GCF_014839835.1). Classification (NCBI taxonomy): domain Eukaryota; kingdom Metazoa; phylum Chordata; class Aves; order Piciformes; family Picidae; genus Dryobates; species Dryobates pubescens. Next base: position 282,974 of record NW_026530685.1, on the reverse strand, counting down.
GCTTTGGAGCTCCCTTCCAACCCAGAGCATTCTGTGGTGCTATGGCTCCCTCCCCCTTGCTCTGCTTCTGCTGCAGCCATCAGCTGCTGCCCCCTGCCCACTCCCCTTACCTGCTGGCACCCTGTGGGCTGCCACCTGCGGGGTGGCCTTTGCCAGCGTGGAGGCAGACTTGGGCTCCTCTGAGACATCCCCACAGGTTTCATCATCCTTCTGCAGACTCTCTATTCCTTCCCCTTCCTCCTCCTCCTCTTCCTCAGGCTCAGAGTTCTCTTCCTGGGAATTCTCTTCTTCAGAATCCCCTTCCTGGCTCAACCTTCTCTCTGTGGCAAGCCAGGTCAGCTTCTCCATTGTCTCCTGCAAGAGCAACAACAACATCAGGGCCTTGCTGCCCCCTCCTCCCCAGTGCCAATCCATCCTCACCCTGGCACCTGCCCCCCCAGACCCACCCCTGCCCAGCTGCAGGATTTGGCAGTCAGCAGCACTGCCTCCTTTTGCCTCCCTCACAAAGCTTCCTTCCAGAAGCTGCCCCTTGTGACAGCCCTGAACTGGAATCCCAGACTGGGCTGGGTTGGAAGGGAGCTTCCAGCTCCCCCAGCCCCAACCCCCTGCCACGGGCAGGGACCCCTCCCACCAGCCCAGGCTGCTCCAGGCCCCATCCAGCCTGGCCCTGAGCACCCACAGCCTCCCTGGGCAACTTGCTCCCCACCCTCACTCTGAAGAACCCCTTCCCCATCTCCAGCCTTGTGACCACCCTGGCTCCTGGAGGCTTGCTGGCTGCCTGTTTGCAAGAGGATCCTTCAGCCTGGACCTAAAGCCTGCTCAGGAGGTTGTGGTGCCCAGTGCTCAGCTCACCACCAGGCTGTGAGACAGCCAAGAACCCAACTGGCTTCCAGCTGTGTGCTTTGCCTGAGCCCAGCAGGGTTCCAGGAGACAGATCTGTCACCAGGGAGCCCTTCCAGGGTGTGTTTGCTTTTACCTGCAGCTCTGGCACTGAGAGAATGGATTCCTCAGAGGCTGAGGACATTTCCTCATCCTCATCTTGTGTGAAATCATCAAAGTCATCTTCTTCCTCCTCCTCCTGTCCTTCCTTCTCTCCTCCAGCCTCAGGGCCAGCTGGGGTCCCAACAGACTTGCCATCTGTGCTGGATGAATCCTCAGGCCTCCCTGCTGGGCTGCTGAAGTCTGCCTCAGGATCTGCTGCACCAGGAAGATTCTTTGGAGACTCACTGCTTGCTTGGGGCCCAGCAGCCACATCTGCAGCCAGCTGCTGCTCACCACCAGGGGATGACCTCGAGGCTCCTTCTTGTTCTCCTCCCTTCTCCTCAGCCCCTGGGTGCTGCTCCTTCTTCATCTCCTTCACCTCCCCTGGGCAGGAGCACGCAGCTTCCATGTTCAGCTCCTGCCCAAGGTCCAACATGAACTCCTCCTTCACCTCAGCACATAAAAGGTCTCTCTTCTGCCCTGGATTTGCCTCCTTGCCAGCATCATTGGCATCCTCAGGCTCAGCTTTCACTGCTTCCTCTGCGTCTTCCAAATGAGGCAAAAGGTTCACTGCCAGAGGCTCTGGAGTGGTCTCTTCTCCTTCTACCACTGCCCAGCTACAGCAGTCACCCTTACTGCCCTTCTCCTGACTGCCACTGCTTGCAGGGGCAGGATTTGCACCACTCTCCTCCTTGGGGGACACAGCAGAGCAGGACACAAACAGCTCTGGAGCTTCGGCCTTGGGCTCCACCGTGGGGTAGCTGCTCTTGCTGCTGCCAGCAGGGCAGGAAGGAGCCAGAGTCAGCTGCTCTTCACTGTCACCAACAGATGATGCTGAGAGACCTACAGGGTTAGGGGAGACTATCAGGGAGGGAATGGAAGAGGTGACCAGGGGTGGATTCAGGGGGCAGGGGAAGGCGGAAGGGTTGACCAGCAGGGTTGTAACCGGAATCGCCTGAGGGCCTCTCCCCACTGCTGCCCCCAGGGGCTGGATCACGTTGCAGCCATTGCCTATGTTAAGCACCTTCACCGTGGTGGCAGGCACCGTGAGGATGACAGGAGAGGGCTGGATCAAGGCTGAAGTCTTCACAGCTGGGGCAGGCTTGGTGCCCTTTCTCCTCTGGTATCCCTTGCGGCCGGAGGCTCTGCGCGCCCTGGCCCCGGCCAGCGCCGGCACCAGCAGCTTGGGCTGCAGAGGGACCGGGCTGGAGGAGAGCAGAGCTGCTGGCACAGCAGCTGGGAAGCTTTGCCTGCAGTCTGCATGGGAAGTGGAGAGCACATTCTGGAGCTCCAGACCGTCCCCACCCCCCGGCGCCGCTGGGACGCCCAGGGGCTGCGCGCCCGGCGGGGGCTGCGCCGCTGGCGCCGGCTGGATGAGCCGAGGCAGCTGAACCATCACTTTGCTGGGAGCAGCCTCAGCCTGGGCCAGCTTCACAGCCTTCTGCATGCTGAGGGGGTTGGAACTGGGCTGCAGACAAGGGCTTGGTCGAATGAGGAGAGGCTTCAGAGCTGAGGATCTCTGCCTCCTCCAGGCCTTCCTGGAGAACCTGTTGGCGAGGGGCTTCAGGGTCAGCACCAGGCCCTTCGGCACCAGCAGGGGATACTTCTTGTCGTAGTCTGCCTCTGGAGTTTCCTTTCCTGTCCCCAGAAAGGCAGATTCTGCAGCAGGTGAACTTGGCATCTCCCTGGCATCTTCTGCTAACTGCTTCAGCTCCCCTTGGATGGAGGGCAAGCTTGCCTAGAGGGAGCAACAGTTGGTTAGCCCAGCCACGGACCGCTCCTGCGCCGCCACCCTCCAACAGCAGGCAGCTGACATCAGCCTGAGCTGCAAGGAGAGCTCTGCACAGGGAGACAGCTGCCCAAACCCCCACCCCCCCCCCCCAGAGCAACACCACAAAACCCCCTCAAACAAACCCCAAACCAAACCACAGGGCAGCTGAAGACAGCCTTCAAACCCCAACCCCTCAGACTCTTTCCCCCCCTTAGCAGGTGAGGGTTAAGGGAGGAGAGCACAGGGCTGTGGGTGAAGGTTAGTGGCTGTGAGCCAGCAGGAAAGAGGCCAACAGCAGAGGAAAGGCTCAGCCTCTGCTGAGCAATACATTAGCAAAGCCTTAGTGAAAGAAATCCTCCTCAGCCTGAGTCTTCAGAAAGAAACCCAAGCAGCAGAAGCAGGCAGGGGAGGACCAGGAGAGCTTCAGCCATGCAGCTGGGCAGAGAGAAGCTCCAAGAGCAGTGCTGCTGAGAGCTCCTGATCACAGGATCACAGAACACAGAGGCTGGAAGGGACCTCCAGAGAGCAGAGGCCACCCCCTGCCAGAGCAGGAGCACCTGGGGGGGGTCTTCTACACTTCCCACCTAGCCTCAAGACAACATTTCTGCCTGCAGAGCTGCTGCCCAACCAAACAACTCCCTCTGGACCTAGGCTGGGAAGCCAAGAAACAACCCCAGAAGCACAAACAGAAACCTCCCCCAGGAGATCAACCAAGCAGCAGCAGGAGCTCTGCTGGCTGCAGAGAGCAGCAGTACCTTCAGCCAGAAGGGCAGGCGGTGCTCCTCTCTCTCCACAGGGGGCTTCCACTCATGGGGTTGGATCTCCTCACAGCACTGGGACAGGATGGGCAACTGCTTTGTCTTCTTGTAGTACTGAGACAGAAGGGGAGGCAAAGCTGTGGTCAGATCCCCTGCCCAGCAGCTGCTGGGGTCATGGAATCATGGAATGGGTTGGGCTGGAAGGGACTTCAGAGATCAGCCAGTGCCAACCCCCTGCCCTGGGCAGGGACAGCTCCCCCCAGCCCAGGCTGCTCAGGGCCTCACCCAGCCTGGCCTTGAGCACCTCCAGGGAGGGGGCAGCCACAGCCTCCCTGGGCAGCCTGTGCCAGGCTCTCCCCAGCCTCACTGCAGAGAGTTTCTTCCTCACCTCCATCTTCCCTCCTCAAGCTTCAGCCCATCCCCCCTCACTCTGTCACTGTAAGCCCTTGTCAAAAGTCCCTCCCCAGACCCCCTGCAGCCCCTTCAGTCCATCTCCAGCCCAACACCCACAGGCTCTGGCCACGCAGAGGCCAAGGCCACGCAGAGGCCAAGGCCACGCAGAGGCCAAGGCCACGCAGAGGCCAAGGCCACGCAGAGGCCAAGGCCTGGCTGACTCCATCCTGGCTCCTGACCACTTCTCTCTAAGCCCATTTTCCCTTAAGGAAGGGCCAGCAGCTACACAGGAAGGATCCCTGGGGCAAGGCTGACATCTGCTCTGGTGGCAGCCAGCCCCAGGGCACAGAGGGAGCTGGGGAGCCCACGCCCTGCCCCCTCACCCTGATGATGTTGTCAGGGGCTCTGTTCATGTTGAGGTTCTTGATGCGCACGGTCAGCTGGTGAGCAGTCTTGGTGGGCAGCAGGTATTTGCTGATCAGAGGCTTGGGGAACTCTGTCCCCTCGAAGTGTTTCAAACCCAGAGCCAGCAAACTGAGAGGGGAGGGAGGAAGAGGAAGGAAACAATGAAACCACAGAATGGTTTGGGCTGGAAGGGACCTCCAGAGATCCGCAGCGGGTGCCAGCCCCCAGCCCAGGGTGGATGAGAGGTCCTGTGGCAGCTTTGTACCCCCAAAGGCTGCAGCCCAGAGCTCCTCCTCACCAAAGCAGCCTCACTTGCAGCCACTTTCACCCCACCTCTGCCCAACTTCCAGCCCCTCTGCAGCCCTTTCCCCTCCCCCCAGCATCCCAGCACCCACTTGTCCTCTGCCTTGGTGAAGATGATCTTGTCCCGGGGAGGATTTGCTTTCAGGGAGCACACTGGCAGCAGCTCTGGGTACATGAAGACTCTCCTGGTTGCCAGGATCCAGGCCACTTGCCTTGGCAAGCATGGGAACTCGTTGGCTGCAGGAAGGAGTCCCAGGTCAAGGCCAGACATGGGGCAGGCAAACCCTGATTTGTACAGCTGGGTGCCTGAGAGCTGCTCCTCTCACTGCCAAATGGGAGAGGCTCTGCCTGGCTTCAGACTTCACCTGGTCTCTGTCTTCTTTGCCCTCCAGCTCACGTCAGCAAAAGGCAAAATTCCTTTCCCTCCCCTCCCCACCTTTTCTTTTGCTCTCTCATGAAAGCCACCTGCAGAAAGCTCAGCTGCTTTCAAGTTCACTCTCCAGAGGCAGCAGACAAAGCATAAACCCCAGATGTGAAACCAGCTGCTGGGAAAGGTTTTGTTCCTTCATGGAACTACTGCAGTGAGGAGAAGGATTTCCTTGATGAGTGCTGACCAACATCTGGGGCATGATCTCCAGTGCCAGAGCTGCCTGATGGATCTCTGCAGCTCAAAGCATCAGCAGCAGAGGGACCAAGGGCAGGGAAGAGCTCACTCATGGAACTGTCCCAGGCTGGCCTGGGGTGGAAGGGACTTCAAGATCATCCAGCTCCAACCCCCTGCCATGGGCAGGGACCCCTCCCCCCAGCCCAGGCTGCTCCAGGCCTCATCCAGCCTGGCCTGGAACACCTCCAGGCAGGAGGCAGCCACAGCCTCCCTGGGCAGCCTGTGCCAGGCTCTCCCCAGCCTCACTCTAAAGAATCTCTTCCTCACCTCCACTCTCAACCTCCCCTCTCCCAGCTCAAAACCACTGTCCCTCGCTCTGGCACTCCAAGCTCTTCCCTCCCCAGCTCCCCTGGAGCTCCTTCAGATACTGAAACACAGCTCAAAGGTCTCCCTGGAGCCTCCTCCTCTCCAGGCTGCACAGCCCCAGCTCTCAGCCTGTCCCCACAGCGAGGTTCTGCAGCCTCTGATCACCTTCCTGCATGGCTGTGTTGCAAGGTCAAGCAGCACACAAGGCAGGCAGCAGAAGGGGAATGGCTTCCTCTCAAGACCCCTCACAAAGTGCAGGGCAGACAGCCTGCAGCCCGCAGCAGAGTGGCGCAGGGCAGCTCCCTGCAGCAGTGCAGCAGAGCCCTGCAGCGCTGCTCCCCACAGCAGAGCCCCGCAGCAGCGCAGTTCCCCACAGCCCACAGCCGAGCCCTGCAGCGCCGCTCCCCGCAGCAGCTCCCCGCAGCCTGCAGCCGAGCCCTGCAGCAGCGCCCCGCAGCAGAGCAGCGCCCCGCAGCCCGCAGCTGAGCCCTGCAGGGCAGCTCCCTGCAGCAGAGCAGCTCCCCGCAGCAGCTCCCCGCAGCTGAGCCCCGCAGCAGCTCCCCACAGCAGCTCCCCGCAGCAGCGCCCCGCAGCAGCTCCCCGCAGCAGCTCCCCGCAGCAGCTCCCCGCAGCAGCTCCCCGCAGCAGCTCCCCGCAGCAGCTCCCCGCAGCCTGCAGCCGAGCCCTGCAGCAGAGCAGCTCCCCGCAGCCGCTCCCCGCAGCAGAGCCCCGCAGCAGCTCCCTGCAGCAGCTCCCCGCAGCAGCTCCCCGCAGCAGCTCCCCGCAGCCAAGCCCTGCAGCAGCGCCCTGCAGCAGCTCCCCGCAGCAGCTCCCCGCAGCAGCGCCGCCCCGCGGGGTGCTCACCGCTCTTCTTCACGGCCTTGCGAGGGCTCCAGTCCACCTGCACCTGGGCGTGGAAGTCCTCCAGGAGCTGCAGAGCCTCCTTCAGGTTGCAGGGCTGGAACATGGTCTGGAACCTGGGGCTGAAGGTCTGGCGCAGCAGCGTGGAGCTGCGCGCGAAGCTGCCCAGCTCGCTCTGCCGAGGGAGCGCAGAGCTGGCGGAGCCGGCAGGGACCCCGGGGCTCAGCCAGCTCCCAGCCCCTGCCCAGGGACCCCTCACGCCACAGCAGGCTGCCCACAGCCACCTCCAGCCTGGCCTTAAAACCTTCCAGGGCTGAGGCTTCCACCACCCCCTGGCAGCCTGTGCCAGGCTCTCTCCACCCTGCTGGGGAAGAGCTTCTTCCTCACATCCAATCTGAGTCTGCTCTGCTCTAGTTGGAAGCCACTGCCCCAGGTCCTCTCACTGCAGGCCCTTGGGAACAGTCTCCTTACAGCCCCCTTCAGGTACTGGAAGGCCTCTGTCAGGTCTCCCCAGAGCCTTCTCTTCTCCATGCTGACCACCCCCAGCTCCCTCAGGCTGTCCACACAGCAGAGCTGCTCCAACCCCCTGATCGTTCTCATGGCCCTCCCCTGGACCTGCTCCATCAGCTCCATCTCCTTCCTGTATTGAGGGCTCCAGACCTGGCTGCAGCACTGCAGGTGAGGCCTCCCCACAGCAAAGTGACAGAATTCACTCTGGCCCTGCTGGCAGCCCTGCTCTGGATGCAGCCCAGGCTGTGATTTGCCTTCTGGGCTGCTCATCTCCAGTGACCAGCAATGGTTAGAGCCCAGGTAGCTCTGGCTGTGGTCCTTACCAAGAACATCCTGGTAGTGCTGGCCTCTGAACTTAGAGCAGGGTTGGAACTTGCAAGCAGATGCACTTGAGTCAGAAGCTGAACATGCTTGAAGAACACAAACAGACAAATGTCAGCAGAGCCTCAGAAATCACAGAGCTGCCAGGGCTGGAAGGGACCTCAAGGCTCAGCCAGTTCCAGCCCCCTGCCCTGGCCAGGGACACCTCACATTGGATCAGGTTGCTCACAGCCACCTCCAGCCTGGCCTTAAAACCCTCCAGGGCTGAGGCTTCCACCACCTCCCTGGGCAGCCTCTGCCAGGCTCTCACCACCCTCCTGGGGAAGAGCTTCTTCCTGACATCCAATCTGAGTCTCCCCTCCTCTAGCTTGGATCCATTCCCCCTTGGATCCATCCCCCCCAGCCCTATCACTCCCTGACACCTTCAGAAGCCCCTCCCCAGCTTTCTTGTAGCCCCCTTCAGATCCTGGAAGGCCACAAGAAGGTCTCCTGGGAGCCTTCTCCTCTCCAGACTGAACAGCCCCAACTCTCTGTCTCCACAGCAGAGGAGCTCCAGCCCTCTGCTCCTCCAAGGAACTGGAAAGCAGTAGAGAGGCCCCTGGGCAGCCAGAAAAGGCACATCCTGACTGCAAAGTGCATCTCCTGATGGAGGGCCACCCAAGTGCCTCCTGTAGCACACAGCAGCTGTGCATTAGGCCAGATGACATTTTGTTACCTGCTGCATTTGCTGCTGGAGCCTCTTTCTTTGCATGCTGTCCAGAACCAGGCTCTGGAGAGGTTTCTCATTCTGAGGTTTGGATTTTTCTGGCTCCTGTGGGGGTTTGATTGAGGACTTCTTAATCTTCAGCTGCTCCAGCTGCTCCTTCACAGTGCGGTGCTGCTCGTTCAGCAGGTTGGCCAAGGGCTCTTCAAACCTGTTTGGGACCAGGCAGATCAACACACAGCCAGCCAGGGGCTTGCTAACCACTCCTCTTCAGTTACAAGACTTGGCTCTGGCCCCCTGATGCACAGCTGCAGCATCCTCATCCCTGTGCTCCTCAGCACTTGCAGAGTAAACTCGAACAGGAACCAGCAGGCTTCATGCAGTTGGCTTCTACACAAAGCCCTTCACCTCCCACAGCTCTGCTGCACTTCTGGGATGCAGTTTCAGCTCCTTCTGCCCAGGAGAGTTAGGCTTTGACCACCACTCCCCATCCCACCCCATGTGTGCTCCACTCAAGTGCTCAGATCCTAGCAGCAGCAGCCAGGATCTGACAGCAAATCACAGGATGGGTTGGAAAGGGCCTTCCAGGCCAAGCAGTTCCAACTCCATCTGCCATGAGCAGGACATCTCCACCAGCCCAGGCTGCTCAAGGCCCTGAACATCTGGTGTAGGAAAAAGGAGGCCTTCAACACCAGCTTCAGTTCACAGCCCACAGGATGCTAGGGGCTGGAAGGGACCTCTGGAGGTCCTGGAGTCCAACCCCCTGCCAGAGCAGGGCCACAGAATCCATCAGCAATCACAGATCCACACAGGCAGTGAGAGAGAGCACAAAGCTTCCCTGCTTTTAGTCTGTAGCTGGTTTAAGAGTGGCTGCACTCCCCTCTGGTACTGCTCACCCCAGAGGGAGGATCAAGAAGCTCCAGCTTTTGTTTTAGCTCCTTTCCCAAACAGATACAGCTTGAGCTTGAGCTGATCTGCCCCATAAAGAAGGAGACAGCACTCATGCCACAGCTCACCTGGAGACAGCTGCTGGGAGGGGGTCAAGAGGGCAGTGCTGCTGTCTAGAAAGAAACTCTTCAGCCTCTTTCCTCTTCAAGTCACTGCTTCAACTCTAATCCACACCCAAAGCCAAGTGCCAGACTTCAGCTGCTCCAGACACAGGCTTCAGCTACCCTGTGCAGTTCTTTTCCCCTTAGGGCATGCCATTCCATCCAAGTTATTTACTTCCAAGCTGAGTTGGTCAAACCAGCTCCTCAAACACTTCCTGCTTCAGATCCATCTCAATGAGTGAAGCCAAAGGAGGCAGCCAGAAAGCAGAGGGTCAGCTGTCCAATCCCCTAACTAAAACTGGCTCAGAGCCTTCAGAACAGTGGCCTGTGCTGAACAGGGCCTTGTCTCTGGTGGGTGGCACAGCTCAGCTGCAGCAAACCACAGGCTCTCTACCAGGAGCTGGAGGTTACCTCAGTCTCACCAATGATCCTACCTGAGTGCCTGGGGGGTATTGAAGTTGGGTCGTGACTCTGGGACAGCATCTTCATCCTCTGGACCTTCATCTTCCATGTTTGAGAAGCCCATCTCATCCTGGAACTGACAGCACACAGGACTCAGAGAGCTCCAGCAACAGAGGCAGCACCACCACAGCTCCTGCCACTGCTCTTAGCACAGACCCCCTGGGGGGATGTTTGTAAGGCCAGGCTGGATGTGGCTCTGGGCAACCTGATCCAGTGGAGGGCTGGAACTGGAGGGGGTTGGAATGATTACAGGCCTTGAGCATCTCCCCTGTGAGGAGAGACTGGGAGCCCTGGGGCTGTTTAGTCTGCAGATCTGATCAATGCCTATCACTATCTGAGGGGTGGGGGTCAAGTGGAGGGGGCCAAGCTCTTTTTGGGGGTGCACAGCAATAAGGCAAGGACCAATGGATCCAAACTTGAACACAGAAGGTTTCACCTCAGCATGAGGAGAAGCTTCTTTACAGTGAGGGAGCCCTGGAGCAGGCTGCCCAGGGGGGGTGTGGAGTCCTCTGGAGACTTTCAGAACCCACCTGGTGCAGACTGCCCTGGGGGATCCTGCCTTTGGCAGGGGGGGTTGGACTCAGTGATCTCTGGAGTCCCTTCCAGCCTCTGCCCTTCTGTGATTCAGTGCCATAACAACTTAACCACTTACTGTCTCAAACAGCTCCTCCATCAGCTCATTCACTTCCTTCTCTGCAAGCCAAATGAAGAGGAATAAACAGAAGCAGCAGCAGCAACATGAGGATTCCCTTTCCCTTTGCAATCCTACCACTAAGATCAACTCCCTCTTGCCAAGGGAAACTCTCCTCTTGCAGAGAGAGAGGACCAAGAAGGAAAACCTCCTGCTATTCTCTCCCTCATAAAGCTGGGCCCCAAAACACTTCAATCCAAAACCAGCTTTGAGCAAAATTCACCTTCAGAAAGTACATTTCCAGCTCTGCTGAACTGCAGCAAGGCCTGGTGTGAAGCTTGGGCTTGCTGAGCTCCTGCCTTAAGCCCAGCCTATGGATTTCTGTGTGGTTTCCAGGCTTTGCTATGCTCACCACTGCAGTTTGTAAACAGCCTTTCCAGTTAAGCTTCCCACTGCTATCCAAATCCAACTGTGTGAGCTGGAGCTTCTCGTGGAGCAAGAGGGCAAATCTGTCCTCTCCATGCCATGGAGGAAAGCTGCATCTGACAGACAGATCCTGCCATGCATTCAGAGAACCCCCAGCTCAGCATGCAGGTTTTATTCTCCCAGAACCAGTGCAGCAAACCAGAATGAAAGCCTGCTCCTGCACAGCAGGCAGCTGGGGCTGCCACAGCACTTACTGGTAATCCTCACGGCACGATCGTTCCTGAAGTCTTCCGTGTCTGGTTCATCCAGGTCCTCCAGGAAGTTGTACTCAGGGTCATCATCATCATCTGCTTCATCTAGTAAAGAAGCAGAGGTGTCATTACCCTGCCTCAAGAGCAATCAGCTGCTGCCTGACCTGGTTTTTGAAGGCCAGGCTGCAGGTGGCTGTGAGCAACCTGCTGCGGTGCGAACTGTCCCTGCCCACCGCAGGGGGTTGGGACTGGCTGAGCCTTGGGGTCCCTGCCAGCTCTGTGACCTGTCCCATACCTTCATTCTCCACATCATCATTCATGAGTCCTCCCAGCCACCTCTTCCACTCCTCATCATCTGCAGTGTTGGGGTCATACATGTCAGGGGTGATGTCAGGGGCTCGGAGCTCGGCCTCCAGCTGCCCGAGGGGGACATCCTTCAGGGGCCTCTTCGAGCGGGTGCGGAAGGCAATGAGGCTGTCCTCCAGAGGCTGAGAGGTGAGGGCAGAGCAAACTGCAGTCACAAATGGCTCCCCTCAGCCTCTCTCAGCTCCTCCAGCAGCAGGGGTTTCAGTCCAGCCAAAGAAAACCCCACCACCACAAAATGTCAGATCCTTGCCACAGAGAATCACAGCAGGGGGTGGGTTGGAAGGGACCTCCAGAAGTCATCTCTGCAATCAGCAGGGACAGCCTCAGCCAGATCAGGCTGCTCACAGCTTTGCCAAGCCTCACCTTGAGTATCTCCAGGGATGAAGCCTCAACTACCACCTCTCTGGACAACCTGGACCAGTGTTGCACTACCCTTCCTACCCTGAACCCTCCTCACTCTCCCCTGGAATACTGCATCCAGTCCTGGGCTCCCCAGGTCAGAAGGGACAGGGAGCTGCTGGAGGGAGTCCAAGGGAGGGCTGTGAGGATGAGGAAGGGGCTGCAGCACTGCCTGGGGAGGAGAGGCTGAGAGCCCTGGGGGTGGTTAGGCTGCAGAGGAGACTGAGAAGGGATCTGAGAAATGTCTGTAGATAGCTGAGGGCTGGGGGTGAGGAAGGGAGGCACAGGGACAGCCTCTGCTCACTGTGCCCTGGCACAGGCCAAGGGGCAATGGATGGAGACTCCAGCACAGGAGGTTCCAGCTCAGCAGGAGGAAGAACTTCTGCACTGTGAGGGTCCCAGAGCCCTGGAGCAGGCTGCCCAGAGAGCTTGTGGAGTCTCCTTCCCTGGAGACTTTGCAGCCCCCTCTGGATGTGCTCTGTGTGACCTGTGCTGGGCTCTGTGCTCCTGCTCTGGCAGGGGGTTGGACTCGAGGATCTCCTGAGGTCCCTTCCTAACATCTGTGATCCTGAGATTCAACTTCTTGTGTAAAGGCAGCCAAGCAGAGCAGAATGCAGTGGAACAGCAGAGAACACCACAAAGCTACCTTCTCCCTAGCAAGTTCTACTCAACCCAAGCCTCCCCCCTCCCTCTCAAGCCAGTACCTGGTAGGACTCCATGCACACTGGGCTTGAAGCCAGCTCTTCATCCACTGCATGCAGCTTCTCCATGAAGGTGCTGTCTTTGTTTTGCTTTGGTTTAGGTGGTGGTGGTGGTCCCATGGGAACTACTTCAGCACTAATGTGCCTGACAAGAGGGGTAGGAACCTTCTCCACCTAAGTAAAAAGGTTTTATGTAGAACACCAATTCCCCAGCACAGAGTAAGTTTCTTCTTCTGCTTGACTAGAAACTAGCACCAGGGAAAGGAGAGAAACACTTCACAGGAGCAGATGGATTCCTCCTCTCTCCCTCACTTCCACCTTCCAGAAAGTACATTTATTACACAAGATTTGCAGGAAGGGAGACCTGTGGAAGGTCTCAGTGTCAGCCTCCACACTTACTGGTGCTCAGGTTTACCAGAACTGTGGCACACTCCCAACCCCTCCCCAGCACAAACCCATGGCAAGCACCACGTGGGAATCAATGCATGGACTGCTCCTTCCTGGAGTCCAGTGGCAGAGGGCAGCTCTCACAGCTGCTTTCCCATTCCTGCCTGCTGCTGCCTGGCTCTTAGCACACTGCCCAGCCTCCTGCAGCCACAAACACCTTGGGCTCTTCCAGCCTTGGTGATACCTTCTCTCAAAATCACTTCCTCCTTCCTAAGCCAAGCTCAGACAGCAACTCTCCTCCACCCCTCTCAGAAAGACTCTGAAACAGCCATTGCCTGAAGAGAAGCCAACTGTCTCCACAGGCAGTGAGTGAGGTTTTCAGGCACTGCTGTTTGTTTTCAACCCCAGGGCTTTTGGTTCTGCAAGCCTTGCTCCTCACCGCTCCTGCAGCAGCCAATCGCAGGGGGAGCCTAAAGCCACACAGTGCCTGCAGCATCAGCACAAACCCAGGCAGAGAGCTGCAGCTTTGCTTTTGCATGCATAATCCAGGGAAATAATGAGTGAAAATTGTTCAGAGAAGGGAAAAAACCTCTCAGGTTTACCTCACAGAGTGTGCCTCCTTCTTCATCAGATGACCTCCTTGTCCTGGACCGCTTTGCTCCCCGGGGGGAAGAAGCTGTGCTCTCTACGTCGCTCTCCAGCAGGCTCTGCAGTGCAGGAAGCAATCAAAGCCTTCATGCCACAGCCAAGAACTCCTTCAACCAACACCCTGAAGTTTCCCTTTTTGATCCAAAAGAACACAGCCTCCAACAAAGACTTCCAGAAGGTCTGTGATGGCTTAGAAGTCTCCCTGGGTTAAACCTGAGCCAGCATTTTACTGCCTGAAGCAGGCAGGGAACTCTGTGCTGAACAGAGCAGGTCTTTGGGACAGGTTGCATCTACCTCTTCTGCAGTCTCATCCTCATCCTCATCATCAGGCTGGTATTCTTCATCAGATGAATCATCTTCCTCCAGAGGAATGTCCACAAACTGAGGAGGCTGCAAGAGGAGAAAGGTGTTAGGAGATTGATTGGCCCTGACCTCGGGGGTGTTCAGCCAGAAGAGAAGGCTCCAGGGAGACCTCAGGGCAGCCTTCAGGAGGTGAAGGAGGCTACAAGAAAGCTGGAGAGGGACTTTTGGCAAGGGCTGGGAGTGCTAGGACAAGGAGCAAGAGCTGCAGGCAGCTCTTTTGGGCCCCCTGTGCTCCTGCTGCTGTCAGCTGCCTTGCCCTGCCTTGCACTCCCTGTCGGCAGTGCTGCTGCTGGTCACCCATATTCCCAAGACACCAGACACAGCTCTGCTCCACCCTCCCAGAAGAGCCCATGCTCAGCAGGGTGCCTCTAGCATGGAGCATCTGCAGCACTTCACTTACCTTCACCTCATTTGCCTTCTTGATTGGAGAAATATTCCACGTTGGAATCACCTAGACACAGCAGAGAGACTTCAACTCCTGGTGCAGAGCAGAGTGCTCCACAGCCTAGGCAACATGCAGCCTTGTCCTCCAAAGCAGCCATGAGACAACAGACTGCAACCAAGGGCTTCCCCAACACCCCCAGAATCTCCACAGACCTGAATCCCAGTGCAGGAGACTGTCAGCTCCCTGCACTTCCTGACTCTGACCTCCTGCCTGCTGCTCATCCCAAAAGACTCAAGCACACAAGGACCAAAATCCCTTGGGTGGGGGGAAGGTGCAATAGTAAAAGCAGTGATGGACATGGACTTGATGGAGCAGTCCAGAGGAGGGCCACATAAATGATCAGGGGATTGGAGCACCTCTGCTACAAGGACAGGCTGAGGGAGCTGGGGGCGTTCAGCCTGGAGAAGAGTTGGCTCCAGGGAGACCTCATAGAGGCCTTCCACTGCCTGAAGGGGCTACAAGAAGGCTGGAGAGAGACTGTTCCCAAAGGCCTGCAGTGAGAGGACCAGGGGCAATAGCTTCACACTAGAGCAGAGCAGGTTTAGATTGGATGTTAGGAACAAGCTCTTCACTGTGAGGCTGCTGGAACACTGCAACAGGCTGCCCAGGGAGGTGGTTTGGGCTCCATCCCTGAAGATGTTCAAGATGAGGCTGGACAGGGCCCTGGGCAGCCTGATCTAGGGGAGGATGTCCCTGCTGAGTGCAGGGAGGTCAGAGGGGATGAGCTTTGGAGGCCCCTTCTGGCCTGGCCAGGATTCTGGGTACTCACCACTCCTTTCTCCACAACTTCCTTCAGTTTGGACCGAGTCATTTTGGGCTCCTGAGAGGTTAAGACAAAAACATCAGCAACTTGTTCAGCTGCTTCCCTTCAGGGCTTCTCCCCCTGCAGCTCTTTCCTGCCAGACTCCTCTCGTTTAACATTCATTCCCTTTCAGCCCCAGTGACATCAAACCCAACCTCCCCCCCCAGAACTGTGGTCTGTAATTCACACTCAGACACAGAAACTTCTCACTGCAGCCAGTGGTAATGAGACCTAAACTGCAGCTCTACCTCTGCTCCACATCATGAGCCAAGGAGACAGACTGGCAATGATGCTGTGTGCATGTGGGGCAAGTGGGAAAGGTTTCTACTTACAAACAAAGGGATATCTTCTGTCTCACTGATGGCTGCCTTCATCATGGCAACCACATGTTCATTTGTGATCACTTCCTACAGAGACACACACAAGAAAGGGAAAGTTTTCTCCTCTGCTTGCTGCAAAGAATCAGATTCAAGCTCAAAACAAACCAGGGCTAAAAGGGAGAACTGTGTCCTCTTGGGAATGCTCCAGGGGAGAAATCCCCAGCAGAGGGAAAGCAGTTGAGAAAGAAGCCCACAGCAGCTTCCCTTCCCCTGATGGACAGCAGGCTCTCCATGGGTCAGCAGTGTGCCCTGGTCTCCTGCTCAGGGGATAAACTCCAACCTACACCCAGCACAGGGGCAGAGGCAGAGAGTTTCACTGCACACAGCTGTGACAGCACCAAAGTTCTGCTTGTGATTGCTCTCTGCCTGGAAGCTGTGTGGTCGACTGAAAGCTTAGCTGGGGTCTTTAAGTAAGAGCAAAGCCTTCCTGTCAGCACCATCAGGACTCCACCTGGACTTGATCAGGACTTTGGAGTGGCTCCCTCAAAGCAAGGAACAGGGAGTTCTGTGTCTACACCTTCCCAGCTGGAACCAGAAGCATGCATTTTAGTTCAACCACTCCTGCAGCTGCTCTCACAGTAAGCCAGAGCCATTCACCATGGTAAACCAATGGAGGGCAGGGACCAGTGCACACCAAGACAGCCAGGCCCAGGAGTCCTGCCCAGATCCCACAAGATCCCTTCTTCACAGCAGAGATCAGCACCTGGGTGCCTCATTCACGAGCCCAGGTGCCACCAGCAGTGCTACACTCAGGCCTGGGCTGCACTCCCTGCCCTGCTCCCACTGCACTCACATGCAGGATGTTCCTCACGTTGACCACTGTCAGGTTGTGCTGCTTGGCTCCATCCTCCAGGGTGCGATCCAGGGTATCGTCCAGCTTGATGTCACAGGACAAGGCTCCCTCCTCCTCCTCCTGGCTCTTCCCTTCCCTCTTCCGTTTGGTGGCCTTCCTCCTCCTCTTCCTCCTCTCAAGATCTTCTTCATCTTGCTCCTCTGAGAAGTAATAACAGTGGCATCTAATTGTTACACGGGCTGGTAGTGACAGGACGAGGGGCAAGGGCTTTGAGCTGGTAGAAGGGAGATGAAGGCTGGAGGAAGAAATTGTTGACAGTGAGAGTGGAGAGACCCTGGCACAGCTTGCCCAGGGAGGCTGTTCCAGGCCAGGCTGGATGAGGCCTTAAGCAGCCTGGGCTGGTGGGAAGTGTCCCTGCCCATGGCAGGGGGTTGGAGCTGGATGATCTTGAAGGTCCCTTCCAACCCAACCCAGTCTGTGACTCTCCTGAGACTGGGCAGGTGCGTGCCAGCTGATAAAAGCAGGCTGGGATTTGGGCACACGAACCGACCAGGCCAGCCCAAACGGCAGGAACACTTCTGAGCTGCTGCAGCAGCGCCAGGGCCGAGCGGCTCCAGCCCTCCATTCACTTCGTGTAAGGGAGGAAAGCCTCCAGCTGTGCACGCCGGCTGCCTGCCGCCCTGCGGGACTTCGGGGACGAGGCACCGCGAAGCCGAAGCGCCCAACGCAGAAGTTTCCTCCCTCGGCCAGCCCCGGGGAAGCGCAGAGCTCCACAGACGGCGGCCAGACCGCGGCCGCGGCGAGGACGAAGCACAAAGCCCAGCCCCGACGGGCGGCGCAGGGATTTACCTTCCGCCACCGCTTCGGGACTCCCCCGGCCCTCGGGGACCTGGGCGGCAGCGCAGACATCCGTCGTGGCCTCCTGGCCGGCGCCCGGGGCCGCCCTGCCCGGGGGCCGTTTCCCGCCTTTCAGCGACGCTTCCACAGCCCCCCTCGACACCCCGGGGCCGGCGGCGAGCGGCGCGCCGGCTCGGGCGGCCGGCAGGGGCTTGGCGGAGGAGCCGCCGCCATCAGCGGCGCCCGACGAAGAGGAACCGGCAGCGCCGGACGGCTCCCCGTCCTCCCCGGCGGCGCCGCGCTCCCGGGGGCTCTGCGGCCCCGCCGCCGCCGCTCTCCGTTTCTTACAGGGCAGCATCTTCAGCGAGAGCGACATCCCGGCGCGCACCTGGAAGACAGGAACGCGGCTGGCCGTGGGGCAGCGCCGCCCGGGCCCCGCCGCCCCGTCCCGTCCCGCTCGCTCTGGCCGGAAGCGGAAGCGTCCCAGGGCCCGCCCGCGGCGCACGCGCGCTGCCGCCGTGCCGGTCGGGCGCGGGGCGAGCGGCCGCCATGTTGGCGGCGCGCGGGCCGCCAGCGCCGCCGTGACGCCGCGGGGTGGCGAGCGCGGCCGCCGCCATCTTTGCTGGGCGCCGCCGCCGCCGCCGCCGCCGGGGGCCACGCCCGCTGCCGCCTAGCTCCAGCCCCCGCCCCCCCCCCCGCTCCCCGCCGCCTCCGAGGCTCTGCCCGTGGGCGCGGCAGGGTCTGCCCGGTGCCGCTGCCTGCGCTCCCCGCAGCCCGCCGGCACAGCCCCGGCGCCGGCCCCTCGCGGCAGGAGGGACGTCCCTGGCCCCGTGAAGCCCACGCACACGCCCCGCCGCTCCGCCGCCACCCGGCTTCTCGCCCGGGAGGCGCGGCCGGCGCCCCGACACTTGCCGAGTCACCGCCGGGCGGCTCCGGGGCGGGGCCGGCCGCCGGCTGTCGCGGGAGGGGCGGGCCGGGCACCGGGCGGGGCCGGGCCGGGCGGGGCCTGCGCCGCAGCGGGACCAGTCGGCAGCTCCTGCATCCCGGGCTAAGAGCATCCTCCGGGCGGGGGCCGGCACCGCGGCGTCTCCGCACCGGGCTCCGCATCCCGGCCGCCCCGGCCTCAGCTGTGGGCCATGGCGGAGATCACCAGCGTCCACCCCGGCTTCGGTGAGTGCGCCCGGGCCGCGCGCCGCGCTCCCGCCTCCGCCCCGGCGGCAGCCGAGCGAGGCCCCGCGCGCCGCCATGGGCCGCGCCGCACCGCGCCGCCATCCCCCCCCCCGCCGCCATCCCCCCCCGCCGCCATCCCCCCCCCCCCGGTATCCCCCCCCCCCCCGCCGCCATCCCCCCCCGCCGCCATCCCCCCACCCCCCCGCCGCCATCACACCCCCCCCCCGCCGCCATCCCCCCCCCCGCCCCCGCCGCCCGAGCGGGTTTGGCTGCCCCGGCGGCGGCCGGCACCCACCGCTGGCAGCTGGGGCGGTGCCAGCGCTCGTCCCCGGAGCGGCTCCGCGCCCCGGCCCGGCGGGGCCGCCAGCCGGAGCGGCCGGGCCGGCGGGGAGCAGGTGCGCGGCAGGCCCGGGCGGCCCCCGCCGCATGACGTGATGTCTGTGCCGGGCCGTGCCGCGCCCCGGCCTTTGTTCGCGCCTCCCCGGGGGTCAGGGCGGCTGCGGCACCGGCACCGGCGACCCGACGAGGCGGGGCCTGAGGAGGCCTCCTGACAGCCGGGAGAGGGGGCTGAGGGCGGCGGCAGAGGCGCGGCGCCGCCGAGGGGGGGTGGGCGGGCGGCGGCCGCGGACGGCCTGCGGGCCCGGGGGGAGGGGGGCGGCGGGCGAGGGTCCCGCCGGCTGGGACCCCGGGCGGTCGGGAGCCGCTCCCGGGGCGCTCGCAAGCGGCGGTGGGGAAACCGCAGACCCTGCTAAATCATCCGAGGCGAGGCGGCCCCAAGCCGGCTGCGTGGCTGCAGCCCAGCCGGGCACGGCCGCGGCTGCCGGGGCAGCAATTGTGCAGAGCTGCTGTGGCCGATGTTCAAGAGGCCTTGTTCCCGGTGCGGGGTCCGGTCCCGTTGCACCGAGTGGCTCTGGCCGTTGGGTTTCTCTGGCTGGAGCTTCCTGCCTCTCGTCCTCCAGCAATTAGCTGACCTTCCCCTCCTGCCCTCGGCCCGGGGTCCCAGCAGGGTCCCAACCTTTCCCTTCCATTCTGAAGTGCTGAGGAATAATTCTCTCCACCAAATCATTTCTCTGAGGTGCAAGGCATCCGTTGAGCTTTGGCATCGGTGGCATCCATCAGCCATGTGCCAGCAGGGGTAGGTAGAGGGGAGACTGAGCCTGGAGAGGAGGAGGAAAATCTTGAGAGTGAGGCTGGGGAGAGCCTGGCACAGGCTGCCCAGGGAGGCTGTGGCTGCCTCCTGCCTGGAGGTGTTCCAGGCCAGGCTGGATGAGGCCTGGAGCAGCCTGGGCTGGGGGGAGGGGGCCCTGCCCATGGCAGGGGGTTGGAGCTGGGTGCTATTTAAGCTCCCTTCCAACTGAACCCAGTCTGTGACTCTCTGAGCACCATTTAACTGGTGGCCACCATTAGCCACTGAGGTAGAATTGGCAAACATCCTTTTCCATGGGCTCTCACCCTTGGCCATTTGCTCCCCAGAGCTGGGCTTGCTCCAGTCAAATCCTGGCAGCACAGCCCAGCAGAGATCTCCTCCACAAAGCTGGCATGAGAAAGCTCAGTGCTGCTCCTCTGGAGGGAGGAGAGAGGGCCCCGGTGCCATTTGCAGTGGGCACTGCAGAGAGCCAGCTGCTCCAGGAGCTGCAGAGCCTCCCCTGGCACTGTATGAGGCAGCTGTACCTCCATGAGTGGATTCCAGCTGTAAGGAAGCCTGTAGGTAGGTCTCATGGGGGTAGGGAATGATGACATAGTTAGGAGTCTCCTGGGGGTAGGGAATGGTTGCTCCTCCTCCTAGTGCAGGAACAGGCATCCACTGGGCCAAGGTGGGCCCCAGAATCATGGAATGCTCCAAGGCCTTAATCATCTTAACCATTTTAATCATCCCCAGTTCAAGAGTGATCTTCTGGAGAGAGTCCAAGGATGCTGAAGGGGCTGGAGCAGAGCCTGGGGAGGAGAGGCTGAGAGCCCTGGGGGTGGTTAGGCTGCAGAGGAGACTGAGAGGGGGTCTGAGAAATGTCTGCAGATAGCTGAGGGCTGGGGGTGAGGAAGGGAGGCACAGGGACAGCCTCTGCTCACTGTGCCCTGGGACAGGCCAAGGGGCAGGGGATGGAGACTCCAGCACAGGAGGTTCCAGCTCAGCAGGAGGAAGAACTTCTGCACTGTGAGGCTCACAGAGCCCTGGAGCAGGCTGCCCAGAGAGGTTGTGGAGTCTCCTCTGGAGCCTTCCCAGCCCCCTCTGGGGTCCTGTGTGACCTGTGCTGGGCTCTGTGCTCCTGCTCTGGCAGGGGGTTGGACTCGAGGACCTCCAGAGGTCCCTTCCAGCCCCTGTGACCTCGGTGGGCCCTGACTGGAGCTGCTTGAGGATGCCACTGGAAGGTCCTGGGGGCTCAGCACTGCTGCTCTCGTTCTGTGCCTTGGCTGGATTCCTGTGGTCCGTGGTTATGAACAGCAGGGAGGGGACAGGGCTGCTCCCAGTGAGCACAGCTGACAGCAGCAAACTCCTCCAGCCAGGCAGAGGATTTTCTGTCCTCTGCTTTTGGACCCTGGAGAGCCACATCCAGCTTCGTGTCTGCCCCTGGCCCCGGGTCAGCCATAAGGGGGCTGGGACAAAGCAAACAGCTCAGGCCAAAGTGCCTGCTGAAAGAAGCTAATTGCTTCTCAAGGCCAGCTGCAGCTCCTTCGCTGCTCTCTGCTTCACGGCAGGGCTGTCTCATGTTTCAGGAGAGGACATTAAAGCCCAGGAGTGCTTCCTGCAGACCAGGAGCTCCCAGCCCTGTGCTGGTGGTGCTGGCCTGGGCAAGAGGAGGGCCAGGAAGCCCTTAGCCTGTGAAACACAGGGCCAGGCCTGCCCCAGGAGCAGGCTGGGGTGGAGGGGCTGGGAGCAGCCAGGCAGAGAGGGACCTGGGGGGAGTGGCTGACAGCAGCTGAACAGGAGCCAGCAGCGTGCCCAGGGGGCCAAGAAGGCCAAGGGCATCCTGGCCTGGGCCAGGAGCAGTGTGGCCAGCAGGAGCAGGGAGCTCATCCTGGCCTGTGCTCAGCACTGCTTAGGCCTCACCTGGAGTCCTGTGTCCAGCTCTGGGCTCCTCAGGGTAGGAAAGAGGTTGAGCTGCTGGAAGGTGTCCAGGGAAGGGTCTGGGGCACAGCCCTGTGGGGAGAGGCTGAGGGAGCTGGGGTTGCTTAGCCTGGAGGAGGCTCAGGGGAGACCTCCTTGCTGTCTACAACTCCCTGAGGGGAGGGTGTGGCCAGGTGGGGGTTGGTCTCTTCTCCCTGGCAGTGACAGAACAGGAGGACACAGCCTCAGGCTGCGCCAGGGGAGGTTTGGGCTGGAGGGGAGGAAGAAATTCTTCCCAGAGAGGGAGATTGGCTGCCTGGGGAGGCGGTGAAGTCACCACCCCTGGGAGTGCTTCAACAAAGCCTGGAGGGGCACTCGGTGCCAGGGCCCAGGCGGTCGGATGGTGCCGGTGGTCGGTCGGGCTGGAGGGCCTCGGGGGCCGATTCCACCCTGGCTCTTCCTGTGTGATTCTGTGAGTGGGAAACAGACATTAAAGGAGCTCCTGGGGCAGCTCTGAGACCAAGACAGACTCCCAGCTCCCAGCACAGCAGTGGCCTGCAGGTCTCCCTCGCTGTGCTCGGCCCCCAGGCGGGCAGAGGCCGGCTCCTGACCGCCTTCGTCTCCTCCGCAGACGTCTCCCCGGTCGTGGCAGGCCTCATCGGCGCTACCGTCCTCGTGGTCTCCGTCTCGGTCACGGTGTTTGTGTGGACATGCTGTCACCAGCAAGCAGAGAAGAAGCACAAAACCCCCCCCTACAAATTCATCCACATGCTGAAAGGGATCAGCATCTACCCCGAGACCCTGAGCAACAAGAAGAAGATCCACCGCATCCGGAGAGACAAGGACGGCGCCGCCAAGGAGCCCGGGAGGGGAAACCTCCTGCTGGATGCTGCAGAATCTGGCCTGGTAGGCTCTGAGAAGGCTCCAGACGGGCCAGGCGCAGCCCCCCACGTCGACCAGCTCCCCATCAAAGTGGATTATGGAGATGAACTCAGCCCAGATCAAAGCCTCACCCCGGGAGGCAGCAAAACCTCCTCCCCCTCCTCCCCGGGGGACGAGGTCCTGCTGGGGGAGTTGACCTTCTCGGTGGACTACAACTTCCCCAAGAAAGCTCTGGTGGTCACCATCCAGGAGGCCCACGGGCTGCCAGTGATGGACGAGCACAGCCAGAGCTCCGACCCCTACATCAAGATGACAATCCTGCCCGACAAGCGGCACCGGGTGAAGACGCGCGTGCTGCGCAAGACGCTGGAGCCGCTCTTCGACGAGACCTTCACCTTCTACGGCATCCCCTACAGCCAGCTGCAGGACCTGGTGCTGCACTTCCTGGTGCTCAGCTTCGACCGCTTCTCCCGGGACGATGTCATCGGCGAGGTCATGGTGCCCCTGGCAGGGGTGGACCCCAGCACTGGCAAGGTCCAGCTGACCAGGGAGATCCTCAAGAGGAACATACAGGTAAGTCGCTTCCACCCCTGCGCCGGCTTTGACCTGCCTGCCCCTGGGGGTGGCACAGGAGCCACAGGGCTGGAAGGGAGCCCAAGGCTCAGCCAGTCCCAAGCCCCTGCCATGGGCAGGGACAGCTCACACCGCAGCAGGTTGCTCACAGCCACCTCCAGCCTGGCTGCAAACACCTCCAGGCAGGAGGCTGCCACCACCTCCCTGGGCAGCCTGTGCCAGGCTCTCACCTCCCTCAAGGGGAAGAGCTTCCTCCTGATACCCAACCTGAATCTGCCCATTTCTAGTTCTGCTCCATCCCCCCCAGCCCTATCACCCCCTGACAGCCTCAAAAGTCCCTCCCCAGCTTTCTTGGAGCCCCCTTCAGATCCTGGAAGGCCACCAGAAGGTCTCCTGGGAGCCTTCTCCTCTCCAGACTGAACAGCCCCAACTCTCTCAGCCTGTCCCCACAGGAGAGGTGCTGCAGCCCTTACCCATGAACGCCATTTGCCCACGGGTACCCCTTGGGCAGGTCTCTGCTGTGTGGCTGTGGCAGCTGGATGAGGCAGGGTCACAATCTAGGCACAGGAATGATGGATGTTAGAGCTGCTGATGGCAAGGGAAAAGGCCAAGTGCCCAGCTCCAGGTGGAAGCTGCTGTGACACCAGGACACTTCACCTCCCACAGAGGGTGGGGGGAGGTGTGCTGAACCTTAAGGTCCCTTCCAACCCATTCTGTGATGGTTGACCTTCTTCTCTCTCCATCCAGTCCCCTTGCAGACCAGGGCAGTAATGAACCTGTCCAAGATCAGAAGATCTGGAGGTGCTTGGCCTTTGAAGCTCTACCAAGCATCAGTGCCATTTAAGCTCCTAACCCCCCCAGCTGCTTCTAGCATTGGATCTCCAGAGGCAGCCACAGCTGCTGTTGTCTCAGAAGGTGCCCACCAGGCTCATCCCCAGGGGAGCACAGCACTCAGGGATGCTCTGTGCTCAGCAGGCCTTGGGGCCCCAGCGCAGGGAGATTTTCCTCCTGAGCCTTCTTCTCCCACAGGCACTGGAAATGACCTCACTGTCCCATTTTCAGGCATTCAGCAGCTCCACCAAACCTCTCCAAGCTCACCTTGTCCTGATGAGCTCTTCCTGGTTCCTTCCCACAGAAGTGCATCAGCAGAGGGGAGCTGCAGGTCTCCCTGTCCTACCAGCCCGTGGCGCAGAGGATGACCGTGGTGGTGCTGAAAGCCAGGCACCTGCCCAAGATGGACATCACTGGCCTCTCAGGTAGAAGCTATTTTCTCCACCTCTGAAGCTGTAGAACCCTCCCAAGTTCCCTCTCAGCTCTGGAAGCTCTCCTCAAACTCCTTCCAAGGGTGATGGAGAGCTCTGAGTGCTGCAGCACTCCCCAGGAGATGGTTGCACAAACCAGGCCAAGGCTCCCTGCTGTGAGGCTGCAGCCACAGCTTTCTGGCCTCACCTGGTGTGATGAGCAGGCCAGAAGGGCTTCACCCTCCTGCTGGCCAGGCTCTGTCTGCTGCTCTTAGCAGCACTTTGTCCACAGCATGAGGGCTGTTTGCTGTGCCTGCCTTGAACCCTGCCCCTAGAAGAGGAGGGAGAGACTCAGCACAGGGAGCAGGACATTGATCAGCCAGGGGGGTTTGGCCTCCTCTCACATGCAACAAGCGACAGGGCAAGAGGAGCAGGCCTCAGGCTGTGCCAGGGAAAGGTCAGGTTGGACATGAGGAAAAGCTGCCTCCTGGCAGGGGCTCTCCTGCCCTGGCCCAGGCTGCCCAGGGAGCTGGTGGAGACCCCATCCCTGGAGGGGTTTAGGACACAGGGATGTGGTGCTGAGGGCTGTGGCCAGTGGCAGGACTGTGAGCTGCAGCCGAGTGGTTGGAGTGGATGAGCTCTGAGGTCCCTTCCAGCCTCCCCACTTCTGGGTTCTAATCACTGAAGTTCACACAGGACTTGCTGCCCCCCAGGCAGGGCTGAAGCCCACCGAGAATGTGCCCTGCTGGCACCAGCTGCTTGCTTTGCAATGCAGGAACGTGGCAGCAGCTTCCCTGCCCTGGGGCCGGCAGCAGCGCCGGGAGCTGGCCGCGGCTCGGGGAGCCGACCCCCGCCCGGGGCCGCGGCTCGGGCAGCCGACCCCCGCCCGGGGCCGCGGCTCGGGCAGCCGACCCCCGCCCGGGGCCGCGGCTCGGGGAGTCGACCCCCGCCCGGGGCTGCCGCTCGGGGAGTCGACCCCCGCCCGGGGCTGCCGCTCGGGGAGTCGACCCCCGCCCGGGGCTGCCGCTCGGGGAGTCGACCCCCGCCCGGGGCTGCCGCTCGGGGAGTCGACCCCCGCCCGGGGCCGCGGCTCGGGGAGCCGACCCCCGTCCGGGCCTGCCGCTCGGGGAGCCGACCCCCGCCCGGGCCTGCCGCTCGGGGAACCGACCCCCGCCCGGGGCCTGCCGCTCGGGCAGCCGACCCCCGCCCGGGGCCACGGCTCGGGCAGCCGACCCCCGCCCGGGCCTGCCGCTCGGGCAGCCGACCCCCGCCCGGGGCCGCCGCTCGGGCAGCCGACCCCCGCCCGGGGCCGCGGCTCGGGCAGCCGACCCCCGCCCGGGGCCACGGCTCGGGCAGCCGACCCCCGCCCGGGCCTGCCGCTCGGGCAGCCGACCCCCGCCCGGGGCCGCGGCTCGGGCAGCCGACCCCCGCCCGGGGCCGCGGCTCGGGCAGCCGACCCCCGCCCGGGGCCGCGGCTCGGGCAGCCGACCCCCGCCCGGGGCCGCCGCTCGGGCAGCCGACCCCCGCCCGGGGCCGCCGCTCGGGCAGCCGACCCCCGCCCGGGGCCGCCGCTCGGGCAGCCGACCCCCGCCCGGGGCCGCCGCTCGGGCAGCCGACCCCCGCCCGGGGCCGCCGCTCGGGCAGCCGACCCCCGCCCGGGGCCTGTTGCTCGGGGAGCCGACCCCCGCCCGGGGCCGCCGCTCGGGCAGCCGACCCCCGCCCGGGGCCGCCGCGCCCCCGGGCCGCGTTATTGGCCGCTGCCTCTCTCCCCGCCCCGGCAGATCCCTACGTCAAGGTGAATGTCTACTACGGGCGGAAGCGCATCGCCAAGAAGAAGACCCACGTGAAGAAGTGCACTTTGAACCCTGTCTTCAACGAGTCCTTCATTTACGACATCCCTGCCGACCTCCTGCCGGACATCAGCATCGAGTTCCTGGTGATCGACTTCGACCGCACCACCAAGAACGAGGTGGTCGGGAGGCTGATCCTGGGCGCGCACAGCGTCACCGCCGCGGGCGTGGAGCACTGGAGGGAGGTCTGTGACAACCCGAGGAAGGCGGTGGCCAAGTGGCACAGCCTGAGCGAGTACTAGCGGGGGGGGGGAGGGGCGCCTGTGGCGGCAGCACCGGCTGGTAGGACAGACCTAAACCTTCCTTTTAGCTGTAGAAACTAAACCTTTGGTAACGAAGCAGCAGCTGATCGGTTCTCTCTTAGTGACGTGACTTGATGATGATGATGATTTGTTTTTGTTTGCGTTTTGCAGGGCACTAAAAAAAAAAAAAAAAAGAAAAAGAAAAAAAAAAATCCTAAAAGAGCATTAAATGAATTTAAAAAAAAAAAAAAACAAACCAAAAAAAAGGCAAAAAAAAAAAAAAACCCACACACAAAAAAAAAGAGCTCCCAGCCCTCCGTGTGCTGATGGTGTAACCACTCTCTTGCATGCTACCACAGACTGACCTTGGTGTACCTGCCGCCACCCAGCCGCAGCCCCCCCGCAGCTCTCTGTCTCTGTGGAAGTTGTGTTCGTGCCGCGCTGCCCCCCGGCCGCGCTGCCCCCCCCGGCCGCGCTGCCCCCCGGCCGCGCTGCCCCCCCCCGGCCGCGCTGCCCCCCCCCGGCCGCGCTGCCCCCCCGGCCGCGCTGCCCCCCCCGGCCGCAGGGCTCCTGCCCCCCGGCCGCGCTGCCCCCCGGCCGCAGGGCTCCTGCCCCCCCGGCCGCGCTGCCCCCCCGGCCGCGCTGCCCCCCCGGCCGCGCTGCCCCCCGGCCGCGCTGCCCCCCCGGCCGCGCTGCCCCCCCGGCCGCGCTGCCCCCCCCGGCCGCAGGGCTCCTCCCCCCCGCCGGAGCCTCCTGACCTCTGCCGGCGGAGCCTCCGCTGCCTCCTGGTTGCTTTGGGTTGGTTTCCGGTTCCTGGGGGCCGGCCTGGGAGCTGCGGCTGCGCTCCCGCGGGGAGGGGGTTGCAGGACTCTGCACTGGCACAGGGAAGGAAGGGGAAAAACCCAACCCAACCCCCAGCCGAGCGAGGGGCGATGGCACTTGGCTGCAGGGGAGGATTCTCTTGTCAGGTACCGACTGAAACCTTTGCAGCTGCAGTGGGCTTGGGGAGCTCTTAGGGTCAGGACCTCAAGGATTTGCATCTGGAATTGCAAGGCCCAGAAAGGGAGCTCAGGTTCCCTTGGTCAGGTGGAAGTCAGCACAGGCTGCTAGAACTGGGGCAGACTCCACTCTGGTTCATTTCTTTTGCCTTTATCTCTGCATCAAAACCCCAACTGGCCTGGCCTGGCTCAGCAGGGAAGCTCTCATTGAGGCCTTCAACACTACAGGTGGAATTCTGCTTGGCTGACCTGGTCCTGAGGGGATCACAGCTCTGAGATAGGGAAAAAGTCTTGGGGAAAGAGATTGGAAGTGCCCAAGGGACAAAGCTTCCCTTCACTCACACCTGAGTCAGCTTCCATCAGCCAAGGAGCAGCCCCAGGGCGAGGCCTGGCACTAGGGAATGTGTCAGGCTCTGAAGGCAGAGTTGGCTCTCAGGTTGTGAATGACCTCTGAGCCAGGAGAAGCTCAGCATCCCCTCTGACACCTCAGAGTGGTGCTCCAC
The DNA here is from genome assembly GCF_014839835.1 of Dryobates pubescens. Taxonomy (NCBI): domain Eukaryota; kingdom Metazoa; phylum Chordata; class Aves; order Piciformes; family Picidae; genus Dryobates; species Dryobates pubescens. The sequence continues at coordinate 255,556 of NW_026530685.1, read as the reverse complement.
GAGGTGACCTCCAGCACTTCAGGCTACTAACCCTGGGGAGTTCTGAGCAGGAGGTCACAGAGTCCAGGTCCACAACGCCAGGTTTGGAAGGAGCTGCAGCAGAGCTCTTGTGGCACAACGCAGGAGCCCCTCGAGAAGCTTCCTAGGAAGCAGCAGCATCCTGGCAAGCAGCTCCCTTTGGCTGCTCCCCACATCCAGGCTGGGAAGGGTAGAAGGATAATCACCAACAGCAGAGACTTGCTTGTAAGCAGCGCTGGCAGCTGAGCAGAGGTGCTGCAGCCTGCCAGGGAAGGATGGAGCAGGAAGGAGCTTGCAGAGAGGTGTGGAGAGGACCACAGTGCTTCACTGAGCTGCTTGCAGGCAGCCAGGCTGTCCTGGGGGAGCTGTGGAATGTCAGTCCTGCAGCATGAGGGGAAATGGTTGAGGTCAGTTCCCTCTTGCAAGGCTTGACCTGCTGAATTTATCAGCCCTGTTGGGAAACAAACAAAGAGCTCTTCCCACCTCCATGCCACTGGAAGTAGAACAAGGGAGCAAGTCTCAGTGGGGTCCTCTCCAAGCAGCAGCTGCTGGGAGGGCTCCTGATGTGAACAGTCAGCACTGTGTTCGCTGGCAGTGCTTTGGCAGCTCTCCCCAAGGCCTTCTGAATGCTCAGTTCCCTCCCTCCTGGCCACCCACTGAAACTCCCTTCCAGGCAGTGTCTTTGTCACAGTGCAGCTGAAGCTGCCTGGCTCTGTCTTGCATGGCAGACCGAGGCCCTGACTGCCCTCCTGCTTTGTTATCCATCCTGAGGGGAGGATTCCTGCCTGAGGCTGGAGCAGGTTTCTCTCTGCCTCTCAACTGCTTCCTGGTTGATGTCCTCCGAGCCCCTGGGACGTGGTGCAGCTCCAGTTCAGCCCTAGGTGGTTCTGGGTTTTGCACTAGGCAGCTGTGTTGCTGGAGGTCAGCAACCCTCACCCCAGGTTTCCCTTAGCAGATGCTTTCCAGCACCCTCCCAAGCACCCAGGCAGGAGCTGCAAAGGTTCCCTTTCTTTTTCTGCCCCCTCCCACCCTGGGTGTGGAAAGCAGCTTGAGCCTGGGGCAGATCTCCTGAAGCTTTCTGTAGCTGCAAAGGAGGAAAGCTGAAGTTCCTGTCAAGGAAACAAGCTCAGGGTAAATAGGACTTGAGGCTCTTGGGCAGACAACAGGAGAGGCTGCACCACCCTGGGGAGCCCTGGGAGGAGCTGCAGGGCTCTGTGTGCAAAGGGGCAGCAGCCAGGAAGGGGCCAGCAGCCTCGACAGGGGACAGCAGCCAGGAAGGGGCCAGCAGCCTCGACAGGGCCAGCAGCCTCGACAGGGGCCAGCAGCCTCGACAGGGGCCAGCAGCCTCGACAGGGGCCAGCAGCCTCGACAGGGGCCAGCAGCCTCGACAGGGGCCAGCAGCCTCGACAGGGCCAGCAGCCAGGAAGGGGACAGCAGCCAGGAAGGGGGCAGCAGCCTCGACAGGGGACAGCAGCCTCGACAGGGGCCAGCAGCCTCGACAGGGGCCAGCAGCCTCGACAGGGCCAGCAGCCAGGAAGGGGACAGCAGCCAGGAAGGGGGCAGCAGCCTCGACAGGGGACAGCAGCCTCGACAGGGGACAGCAGCCTCGACAGGGCCAGCAGCCAGGAAGGGGCCAGCAGCCTCGACAGGGACAGCAGCCTCGACAGGGGCCAGCAGCCTCGACAGGGGCCAGCAGCCTCGACAGGGGCCAGCAGCCTCGACAGGGGCCAGCAGCCTCGACAGGGGACAGCAGCCTCGACAGGGACAGCAGCCTCGACAGGGCCAGCAGCCTCGACAGGGCCAGCAGCCTCGACAGGGCCAGCAGCCAGGAAGGGGACAGCAGCCTCGACAGGGACAGCAGCCTCGACAGGGCCAGCAGCCTCGACAGGGGCCAGCAGCCTCGACAGGGACAGCAGCCTCGACAGGGGACAGCAGCCTCCCCTTCAGCCCTCCCAGGCCTGGTTTCATTTCTTTACCTTGTGTCTCCTATTGTAACATTAACTTGGACCAGTTACAACTTTGTGTGAAACATACAACAGAAATAAAGAGGGGGGAAAAAAACCACAACAAAAACACCAAAAAAAGGGGAAAAAAAAAGAACAAAAAAAAAAAAAAAAAGAGGAAAAAAGGCAAAATGAAAAAAAAAAAAAAAAAGGCAAACCAGCAAGAAAAGAACCAACCCTGAGCTGGGTGTGGGACCTGCATACTGCTGTCAGCTAATCTCCATGATGTTACTGCTACCTTGTGTGTTGAATCTGTTCATGCACAGCGAGCGTGCCAATAAACAAACTCAAATCACTCCAGCTGCTGCCTCTGCCCTGCCCAAGCTCCCCCCTGCCAGGGCTCCCCCCTGCCCTGCCCAAGCTCCCCCCTGCCCTGCCAGGGCTCCCCCCTGCCCAGGCTCCCCCCTGCCAGGGCTCCCCCCTGCCAGGGCTCCCCCCTGCCCTGCCCAAGCTCCCCCCTGCCAGGGCTCTGCCCGGGCTCCCCCCTGCCCAGGCTCCCCCCTGCCCAGGCTCCCCCCTGCCCGGGCTCCCCCCTGCCCTGCCCTGCCCTGCCCAGGCTCCCCCCTGCCCAAGCTCCTCCCTGCCCTGCCCTGCCCTGCCAGGGCTCCCCCCTGCCAGGGCTCTGCCCTGCCCAGGCTCCCCCCTGCCCAGGCTCCCCCCTGCCCTGCCCAAGCTCCTCCCTGCCCTGCCAGGGCTCCCCCCTGCCCTGCTCTGCCCTGCCCAAGCTCCCCCCTGCCCTGCCCAGGCTCCCCCCTGCCAGGGCTCTGCCCTGCCCAGGCTCCTCCCTGCCCTGCCCTGCCCTGCCCTGCCCTGCCCGGGCTCCCCCCTGCCCTGCCCTGCCCGGGCTCTGCCCTGCCCAGGCTCCCCCCTGCCCAAGCTCCTCCCTGCCCTGCCCTGCCCAGGCTCCCCCCTGCCCTGCCCAAGCTCCTCCCGGCCCTGCCCTGCCCTGCCCAAGCTCCCCCCTGCCCGGGCTCCCCCCTGCCCTGCCCGGGCTCCCCCCTGCCCAGGCTCCCCCCTGCCAGGGCTCCCCCCTGCCCTGCCCGGGCTCCCCCCTTCCCTGCCCGGGCTCCCCCCTGCCCAAGCTCCTCCCTGCCCTGCTCTGCCCAAGCTCCCCCCTGCCAGGGCTCCCCCCTGCCCTGCTCTGGCCTGGCCGAGCTCCCCCCTGCCCAGGCTCCCCCCTGCCCTGCCCTGCCCTGGCCAAGCTCCTCTGCAGGCACTGCTGGGGCTGAAGGCTTCCAGCAGTTTGCCTGCAAAAGAAAACAAATCCATCAGCTGTTGGTTTCACAGAGAATGCTCTGGGCTGGAAGGGACCTCCCAGGCTCAGCCAGTCCAAGGCCCCCTGCAGTCAGCAGGGACATCCTGGGGGGCATTCAGAGCAGTGTGGCCAGGTGCAGGGAGGTTCTCCTCCCACTCTGCTCTGCCCTGCTGAGACCTCACCTGGAATCCTGCATCCAGCTCCGGGCTCCCCAGTGGCTCTCTGACTCCATCAGGATTCATCTTCCATGATCTCTTTGACTCAGTAACTCTGCCTGGGATACTGCATCCAGCTCTGGGCTGCCCAGGTCAGGAGGGACAGGGATCTGCTGGAGAGAGTCCAAGGGAGGGCTGCAAGGGTGCTGAAGGGATGCAGCAGTGCCCTGTCCGACCTGGGGGTGGTTTTGTCTGGAGACTGAGAGGGGATTTCATCAACGGTGATAAACACCTGAGGGCTGAGTGTCCAGAGGGAGGGGACAGCCCCTGCTCACTGCCCCTGTGGCAGGACAGAGGGCAACTGGGAGGGCAGAAAGGGCAGCAGCAATTTGCCTCTCAAATCTGTCATCCAGAGACTCCTGAGGTCCCAGCCCCAAGCTGACTGTTCCAGGAATGCTTTTGTGCTCCTCACCCTGGGAAGCCTTTCCCCAGGCACTGTGCTCTGGCTTCTCCGAGTTGTTTTCGTGCAGCACTGCAGAGCATTGCCAGGCACAGAGCCACGTCCTGGGCTCCTGCCAGCAGCGTTTCCCCAGCAACAGAGCCCCAGAGGCTCCAGAGCTGTGCCTCACCCTCTGTGATGGCTTCCCATGGAGCAAGGCACCAAGCCCCACAGGGGTGCAGGTGTCTCAGTGCTTCAAGTGAGCTTCAGGGCTCAGCTTCCAGGCATCAGTTGCAGTTCACAGAACACTTTGCCCAGGGGAAAGCAGCTCTGTGCCAGAGGGAAGGCACCACCCCCCCGAGGCCTTGCAGGACCTCCCCTGCCTTCTGCAGCACAAGCACAGCACAGCTGACCCTGAGCCCAGACGCCTTACAGGGGGAACCCTCCCAGGGCAGCAGGGCCATCCCCATCCCTGCTCCAGCAGTGACCTCAGCTGCTGTAGTGACAGCGAGGAAGGCATCACAGCATCTGCCAGCTGGGAAGGGACCTCCAGGATCATCTGGGTCCAACCTTTCTGGGTGATGGTGCTGAGCCCAGCACCCTGCCAAGCTGAGCCCTGGAACTGCCCAGTGCAGGGGAGCCCACTGCTTCCCCTGGGAGGGTGCTCCCAAGTGGATGAAGCTCTCCAGAAGCTGAAGGAGCTTGACCTGACTCCAGCTCTGGTGATGAAGTTCCAGCAGTGGCAGCCAGACAAGGTGCTGAGCACCGAAGCCCTGGGCATGATGTGACCCAGGGGACTTGCATCTGGGGTCAGAGCACAAGGACTCAAGCCAGGGTGGCTCATTCAACACCTGAGCTGCCCCTTTGCCTCCCCTGTCCTCAGCCTTTCACCACCTCCAGTTGCTTCTCCTGGCAGGTCTGAAGCCATCGGCTGGAGGTGCTCAGCCAGGGCCCTCAGGCCCTGATTCTCTTCTCCTTATTGTGCAAAGATGTGAAAGGGAAAAAGCCAACAAGAAAGATCTCTCTTCATCCTTCCCTGCTTGGCTTCTGCACCTCTCTCTCTGCGTGCCTTGAACAAGCCAACAAATGGCTCTTCCACCAGGCAGCTGACACAGACAAAAGGATTTGCATGAGAAAAAAGGGGAAACCAAAAGGAAAGGCAAAGGAATGAGCTGGACAAAGCCCCTGGGAAGAAAAGTGGACTTGTGGGGAGCATGGAAGCTCAGCTCTGACTCTCTTCCCACCTTCCCTAGGCCTGGCTGCTGCTGCCATTGAAACCAAGAGGATTTTGTGTTGCTTGCAGCACCACTGAGCCTCTCCTCCTCCCACAGCCTCTGCCTCAGCAGCTGCCGGCAGGAGCTGGGTTGCCATGGCAATGGGAGTGCTTTCCACGGCAAACGCTGGCTCAGGCCTCTTTGGGTACTTCCTTTGAGCAGGCAGAGTCAGGAGCAGCTTCTTTCCCAGCCATGGGATTGTGCTCAGCAGGCAGAAGCTGCCAGCAGGTGAGTCATGGAGTCATGGAAGGGCTGGAAGGGCCCTCCAGAGACCACCGAGTCCCTCCGAGGGGCTTCAGAGTGCCCTCATTTCACCCTGGCTCAAAGGCAGCAGCTGCAGCTCAGCACTCAGTGAGGCTCTCCCCCAGCTCAGAGCCCAGGGCCACAGCCCTGGCACTGCCATGGTCCAAACTGCAGTCAGGGGAGAGAGTCAGGAGGGGACAGGCTCTGCTCAGTTGCCCCCTGGGACAGGAAAGAGGCAATGGATGGCAGCTGCAGCCAGGAGGTTCCAGCTCAGCATGAGGAGGAACTGCTGCACTGTGAGGCTCCCAGAGCCCTGGAGCAGGCTGCCCACAGAGGCTGTGGAGTCTCCTTCCCTGGAGCCCTTCCAGCCCCCTCTGGATGTGTTCTGTGTGACCTGTGCTGGACTCTGTGCTGCTGCTCTGGCAGGGGCTTGGACCTGAGGATCTCCAGAGGTCCCTTCCAGCCCCTCACATCCTGGGATGCTGAGTACCTGCCTGGGGCCATGCTGACATCACTGCAGGAGAGCAGCCAGCTGCTGGGGAAAGGAGAAAGAAGATTCCCTGCTTCAGCACTGCCTGAGCAGCCTCCTCCCCACCCTGCCAAGACCCCACTCAGATGAACACATCCAGTCCCCAGGCTTGTAGTCCAAACTGTATTGTGTCAAACAAGAGCAGGACTCTGTGGTACAAATCCACAGATGACCAAAACCAAGAAACAAAAAACTCTTCTTGAATAACACTGTGAAAAAAGCCCCAAACCAGCCCCAAACCCCCAAAGTGCTTTGCTGCTGCTCTGAGCTAAGGCTTCTACAAGCAAGAGGCTCACAAAGAGGCTTCAGTAAACACTGACTGCATTGAAGGAAATGGGTAAGGCACAGAGGGAGGGCTGAAAGGTGGAAAGAGCCTCCCCTGAGAGGGTTCCCAGCACTGCTGCCAGGTTACCTCCAAGCTGGCTAAACTCTTGTGTTCATTGACTGAATCAATACCAAATGCAGGGCAGCTCTGTGGCCATCAGCAGGGCCCTGGGGCTGCAGTGGCTTCTGCAGTGCCAGAGCAGGCAGCTGCCTCCAGAGCAGCTTCTCTCTCCAGTTCTCTGCCAGCTGCTCTGCTGTGAGTTACAGACAGCATCTGACCCAGCAAGGAACACTGCCAGGAGGGCTTGCAGTGAGGAGCAGAAACCAAATGCTCACCTCAGCCACAAAGCAACATCCCAGATGCCATCCCCTCTGACCTGAAATCAATGCCTTGAAGCCCAGCAGGCAGAGCAGCTCAGTCCCAGCCCAAGGAACAAGAAGTTCCTCTCTTTGCTATCCTCACTTCGGGCACCCAAAGGGATCTCCAGGGCTGGCTGCTCTGCCACATGCAGCACCCCCAGGGCTGGCACTGCAGAGCTGATTTCTCCTGCTGCTGACACAGGGATCAAAGACTAACAGGAGCTGTGCCACCTGCAGCCTGCTGAGCTCTTCCCTCTTCAGTGGCAGCTTCCCAGGCACTTAAATTCTCTTGAGAAACTTCAAACCAAGTCTGAGCTCCCTGCCCAGGCCCTGTCCTAACCCAGGCCAGGAGGAACACAAACACCCCCCTGGGGGCTAATATTTCCTAACTGATGTGCAGGCAAAAATCAGCTCCAAGGCAGAGCCTCTCCCTGTCTGCCTCAGAAGGACCTCCCTGCCCAAACCTCTGTCCCTGCCCTGCCTGCACACAAGGCTGTGAGGATCCTCCAGGCCTTTCACTGTGCTCAGCTAATTGCTTCCTGCCCCTTCACTCACAATCCTATTAACACTGCTCTAGAAGAGTCTGACCTGGATTAGGGAGCTCAGTTCTGAGCCCAGACAGACACCTCAAGCTCTCAGCCACTTTCCTCTAGCAAGCAGTTAACAGAGAATGATTGGCAGCTGTTAGTTAGCAAAGATGTTGGCTTCCAGGAGAAGAGAAAATGGAAAGGAAATAAATAAGCTCTGGTTTGAACAAGACAGAAAACTCCAAGCTGTGTCCTCCACAGCACCTACAGCACCCTGAGCTGCCACAAGCTCTGGCAGCACAGCACAGTGCTACAGCCTCACCCACTGCTGCCAAGGTGCAGCTGCCACAGGAGCCCTGACCTGGTTAGAATCAACTCCCCAGCACTGCACCAAGGCAAAACTTGGGACAAATGTTCCACATCAGTTTTGAGGGGAGAATAAACAACAACGTCTCCAGAGGGCACAACAACTGCAGCAGAGCTGCCCTGGAGCTCTGCCCAGCTGCCCTGGAGCTCTGCCCAGCTGCCCTGCAGCTCCCTGCACAGCTGCCCTGGAGCTCTGCCCAGCTGCCCTGCAGCTCCCTGCACAGCTGCCCTGGAGCTCTGCACAGCTGCCCTGGAGCTCTGCACAGCTGCCCTGGAGCTCTGCACAGCTGCCCTGGAGCTCCCTGCACAGCTGCCCTGGAGCTCCCTGCACAGCCTCTGTAAACCACCTTCCAGCACGACCTCCACAAGCCACCTCTGGTGACACTGCTCCAGAGGGCAGCAACATTTTTGCCTCTGGAGCAATCAACCAGGAACAAAACTCAGCTTCAGTTAGGTTGGGTGGAACCTCAGCAGTGTTTTTCTCACAGAGTCCAGCTGCCAGGAGGCAGAGACCAAAGGCAGTCCCAGAGTGCAGAGACAGAAACCCATCGGCGCTTTGTCACCGGTGACATCCAGGCAGCGTTTGCTGCAGCCAGCAGAACACAGTGCCATGAAATGCCCACAGAACAGAGGAGTGGCTTGGGTTGAATGTCCAAACTGAAGGGAACAATCACTCTGAACAAGAAGAATTGGTCACAGTTATCACCCTGCCCCCATCAGAGTCCCCACTGGGTCCGGAGGGCGCTGGGCAAAACTTTCGTCACGAACCCAACTTTGGTTACCAAAAGGCTGCTCACAGACTTGGTTTGGCAGAGGAAATTCTCTCTCTTCAGGTGACTGAATCCTTCTTCCTCCTGAAGGGGGACTTGAGTCTTTTCCAGACACTGCTTTTGGGTTTGGACTTCTTCTCCAGGGCCATCACAGCTTCCTTCTCCTTCCTGCGGATCTCCCGCACCAGGGCGTGGAAGACGTCGTCGATGTAGTACCGGTAGGCAGCGGAGGTCTCAAAGAAGGGGCAGCTGAACTCTCGTGCCAGAGCTGAGCCTTCCTCTTTGGAGACCTGGAAAGGAAGGGGAAAAAATGGTTCATGCTGGTCAAGGAAACCTAACCCAGAAAGCTTCTTCCTTCAGCACCCCTCGTGCTGCCTGCTGGGGAGCTGCGCAGGCGCTCGGCCACCGCCGCAGCAGCTCCGCTCCGGGCACCGCTGCGGCGAGGAGAGGCTGAGAGAGCTGGGGCTGGAAGAGAGCAAACTGAGGAGGGGCTGATCAATGCTGATCGATGCTTAAATGGTGGATGGCAGGAGGATGGGATCAGTCCTTTGCCAGTGGTGCCCAGTGCCAGGACAAGGGGTAAGAGGCACAGACTGGAACAGAAGTTCCACCCCTGAACGTGAGCAGGAACTCCCTGAAGGGTCCCAGAGCCCTGGAGCAGGCTGCCCAGAGGGGTGGTGGTCTCCTCCTCTGGAGCCTCTGAAGACCCCTCTGGATGTGTGACCTACACTGGCTTCCATGGTCCTTCTCTGGCAGGGGGCTGGACTTGATCTCCAGAGGTCCCTTCCACCCTAGCCCCTGGGATCCTGTGAGGGGGAGCAGCAGCTCTGCCTGCCTTCTGCGTGGGGCCTGGCTGAGCTGGGAGTGATCCTCTGCCAAGCATCCTCCCAGGGCTGTGCTCTGCAGCAGCTGATAGCACAGCAGTGCTTTGGCTACTGCTGAACAAGGATCCAGGCTGTGTCCTGCCAACGTTTTCTTGCCCTGAGAGTGCACTGAGGGGCAGGCAAGGTCCTGGGAGGGCACAGGGCTGAGCCAGCTGGCCCAGACTGGCCAAAGGGGTACTCCAGGCCAGGTGATGTCAGCTCAGGGAGAAGAATGAAGTGAAAGAAGGGTTTGGGATTCACAGGAGCAGAGGAAGTTAGAGGTTGGAAGGGACCTCTGGAGATGTTCAGGTCCAACCCCCTGCCAGAGCAGGAGCACAGAGCCCAGCACAGGTCACACAGAGCACATCCAGAGGGGGTTGGGAAGGCTCCAGGGAAGGAGACTCCACAACCTCTCTGGGCAGCCTGCTCCAGGGCTCTGTGAGCCTCACAGTGCAGAAGTTCTTCCTCCTGCTGAGCTGGAACCTCCTGTGCTGGAGTCTCCATCCATGGCCCCTTGGCCTGTCCCAGGGCACAGTGAGCAGAGGCTGTCCCTGTGCCTCCCTTCCTCACCCCCAGCCCTCAGCTATCTGCAGACATTTCTCAGACCCCCTCTCAGTCTCCTCTGCAGCCTAACCACCCCCAGGGCTCTCAGCCTCTCCTCCCCAGGCAGTGCTGCAGCCCCTTCCTCATCCTCACAGCCCTCCCTTGGACTCTCTCCAGCAGATCCCTGAATGCCCCCCAGGACCCCATTGGCCTTCTTGGCCCCCAGGGCACACTGCTGACCCGTGGGGAGGTTGTTAGCCACCAGCACTCCCAGGTCCTTCTCCTTGGGGCTGCTCTCCAGCAGGTCCCCCCCAGCCTGTGCTGCTGCAGGTTATTCTTCCTCCCCAGATGAAGGACTCTGCACTCATCCTTGCTGGACCTCACTGGGCTGCTCCTGAGGAACCTAACTGCTTCTGGCTCACAGCTTCCAACTGCCTCTGCCTGACACCTTCTTAGTGCCTCTCCCTCACAGCTGCCGCTGGTCACATCTTCCCCCTCCCCGCTGTCCATCTAGGAAGGGGGGTGATAGGGGTGGCTCTGGTGGGGCAGGGCCAACCCACCAGAGGTGCTGAGCCCCTCCTGTGGCCTTTACCTGCCTCAGCTGTGCCAGGTCAGACTTGTTGCCCACCAGCACCACGGGGGTGTCGTCGGTGCGGCGCACGCGGTAGATGAGCTGCTTGAACTCCCGCACCTCGTGGAAGCTGCGCCGGTCCGTGATGGAGTAGCAGATGACAAAGCCCTCCCCAGCCCTCATGTATTGGTCTCTCATGGCTGTAAACTCTGCCTAGGGAGAGAGGAGGAGGTTTCAGCAGCACACATCCAGCCCCCTCCTGGCCTGCTGAGCGCGGGGGGCCCGGGGGGCGCTCCCCCAGCAGCTCTGCTGCGCCTGCTCCTCGGCTCCCTGGCTGCAGCATGAAGGCCAAGCTGGCCCTGGCTGCAGGAGGCAGCCCCAGCGTGCCAGCTGCCCCCAGACACTGCCTGCCTGTGGCTCATGGACAGCAGAGGAGGCAGGGCAGGAATCACAGAGCCCCAGGACTGGAAGGGAGCTCTGAGCAGATCCACTCCAAGCACTCCTCCGGCGCTCACAGCACCGCTGCTGAGCCCCTGCCCCACGACCCTCAGCCCCACACAGCCTCTAAACCCCTCCAGGGATGGGGACTCCACCACCTCCCTGGGCAGCCTGGGCCAGGGCCTGAGAGCCCCTCCTGGGAAGCTATTTTCCCTAATGTCCAACCTGAACCTCCCTTGGCACAACCTGAAGGAATTGCCTCTTGTTCTGCCGCTGCTGCATGGGAGAGGAGCCCAAGCCCCACCTGGCCCCAGCCTCCTCTCAGGGAGCTGCAGAGGGTGATGAGGTCTGCCCTCAGCCTCCCCTTCTCCAGCCTCACCACCCCCAGCTGCTCCTCCCCAGCCCTGCTCCCCAGACCCTGCCCCAGCTCTGTTGCCCTTCCCTGGCCCTGCTGCAGCCCTCAAGGTCCTCCTGGCAGTGAGGAGCCCAACCCTGAGCCCAGGACTGCAGCTGTGGCCTCCCCAGTGCCCAGCAGAGGAGAGCAATCACATCCCTGGACCTGCTGGCCACAGTATTCCTGATCCAGGCCAGGGTGCTGGTGGCCTTCTTGGCTCATCTTCAGCTGGCCATCCATCAGCACCCCCAGCTCCCTCTCCTCTGGGCAGCTCTCAGCCACTCTGCCCCAAGCCTGAACCACTGCATGGGGCTGGTGTGGGCCAAGTGCAGCACTCAACACCTGACCTTGTTGGGCTCAGCACATCAACCCAGCCTGCCCAGGTCAAAAAGCAACCCCAGGGAGCAGTACAGGTTGGGGTCTGAACTGCTGGAGAGCAGTGAAGGGGGAGAGGACCTGGGGGGTTGCAGTGGATGGGAGGTTGACCATGAGCCAGCAATGTGCTCTGGTGGCCAAGAAAGCCAAGGGCACCCTGGGCTGTGGTTAGTAGGTCAAGAGAGGTTCTCCTCCCCCTCTACTCTGCCCTGGTGAGGCCACATCTGGAGTGTTGTGTCCAGTTCTGGGCCCCTCAGTTCAGGAAGGACCTCAGGAAACTGCTTGAGAGTCCAGCACAGAGCCACAAAGATGCTGAAGGCAGTGGAAGATCTCCCTCAGGAGGAGAGCCTGAGGCAGCTGAGGGTCTGTAGCTTGGAGGACAGGAGCCTAAGAGGTGACCTCATTCATGTTTATAAATACACAAAGGCTGAGTGCCCAGAGGCTGGAGCCAGGCTCTGCTGGGTGCTGCCCAGTGCCAGCACAAGGGGCAGTGGTGGAAGCTGAGGCAGAGGAAGTGCCTTGGAAACAGGAGGGAAAATCTTTTCCCTGTGAGGGTGACAGAGGCCTGGAGCAGGCTGCCCAGGGGGGCTGTGGAGTCTCCTTCTCTGGAGACATTCAAGGCCTGCTCTGGGCAGGGGGGGTGGACTGGATGAGCTCTCCAGGTCCCTTCCAGCCCCTACCATGGAAGCACAGCACCCTCTGAGCTGCCTAAGCACAGGCAGAGTGCCCCAGGCGCTGCGGCAGCGCGGCGCTGGAGCTCAGAAGGAACCCAAAGCCAGGCCTGCTTGCTGGGGCCCTCTGAGGCTCTGAAAGGGTTTGCAGCTCCACAGCTGCCCACCACAGGCAGCTCCACAGCCTCCCCATGCTCCCAGCACTCAGGTACCTGCCCTGCAGTGTCCAGGATGTCCAGGTTGGCAGGCTCGTCGTCGATGCGGATCCGGATCTTGTAGGCATCCTCTGGGGACGGAAGGCACAGGGGGAGGCCTGGAGCAGAGCTCCTCAGAAGGCAAAGGAGACACTGCAGAAGCTGCTCTGCTGCTGTCCCTGTGCTGCATCACTTTGGTTGTTCTCCACTAATTAAAGTGGGTGATGCAGAACCCCTCCAGCTACCTGCTGGCCCAAACCCTGCTGCTCTGCCTCCTGTTTCTGACCACCTCCTGCTGACACCTTGGTGGAAAGCAGAGCAAGAAGAGCAGAAGACCCCAAACCTGCCACCCTCCTGGCAGGGTGAAGACTTCCAACCAAAACCTGGCTGCTTTTCCTTCATCAGTGCAAGCCCTGGCAAAGGTTTCTCTTGGAGGGATGCTGCAAAAGGTTATGCAGCCACACAGCTTCCAGCCCAAGGCACTGCTGAGGCACAGGGCACAGCCTCCCCTCTCAAATCAGTACCAGAGAGCTGATGGCTTTGACAGGCAGCTAATAAGCAGCAGGTTTTGGTCCACATCTGTCAGCACACAAAGGCTGATCCACCCCAGCTCCCCCACAAGAGCTCTCAAGGTCCTTCAGCAGCTCCCTTGCTCTTTTCACAGCAGGCTCAGAACCCTCAATACCTTTAAATGAGCAACCAAGGGACCTGGAGCCTCAATTTAGAGCCACAGTTAAGCTTTCTCTAAAACACATCAGAGGAAGGGACTCCAAACCCACTTAACTTGCAAAGAGAGGGAGCAGAGAGGGAAGGGAGAAGAAGAGAGAGCTTTGTCTCACCAATGGTGGGATCATGATCCTCCGGGAAGCGGTGGCTGATGAACTGCATGGTCATGGCTGCAAACGAAAATCAGAGGCACCACTGCACACCACTGTGGGCTTCGAGGCCTTAGAGCAGCCTTCCAGCACCTGGAGAGGGCTGCAAGAAAGCTGGGGAGGGACTTTAGACAAGGGCTGGTTGTGCTAGGAGGAAGGGGAATGGCTCTGAGCTAGAAGAGGGAAGGCTGAGACTGGAGAGAAGGAAGAAATTCTTTGAGGGTAGGGAGAGCCTGGCGCAGGGAGGCTGTGGCTGCCTCTCCGCCCCGGAGGTGCTCAAGGCCAGGCTGGATGAGGCCCTGAGCAGCCTGGGCTGGTGGGAGGGGTCCCCGCCCGTGGCAAGGGGTTGGAGCTGGAGGATCTTGAAGGTCCCAACCCATTCTGATTGCACAAGGCTCGGTGGTGAAGATCTGCCCCTTCAGCACGTTGTCTCCCCAGCAGCTTCAACACAAAAGCGCTGCCGCGGCAGGAGCGGGAAGCAAGGCGCCGGAGGGACGCGAGGGGCTGAGGCTCGTCCCCAACAAAGCGCCGGGCTGGGAGCTTCGCAAACAAAGCTGAGCACGGCCGAAACGCGGAGGACGAGGAGGAGGCGACGGCAGCAGCGGAGCCCCGGCGCGGGCAGGGGCCCGGCGCGGGCAGGGGCCCGGCGCGGAGCTGCGTCCCGGCCGCACGCCAGGGCCTGGCTGCAGAGCACCAGGACCCCCGGGCCGCGCGGGGCCGCCCAGGGGAGGCGGCGGAGGGCCTCGCCCGCCACGGCGCCGGGCACACAGCGCCGGGCACCGGCACCGCCCCCGCCCCGGCCGCCCCCGGCCCCTACGCACCGCTCTTGCCGACGCCGCCGGCGCCCAGCATCACCAGCTTGTACTCGCGGGACTGCCCCGGAGCGCCGCCGCCCGGCCGGGCTCCAGCATCCATCTCCCCAGCGCCGAACAACAGCCGCTGCCGCGGGGGAGCAGAGGGGAGCAGAGGGGAGCAGAGGGGAGCGCAGGCGGCGGCGGCGGCCCCGGGCCCGGCTCTGCCTCTCGCCGCCTCCCGCCCGCGCCCCGCCGAGCCCAGGCGGCGACGCCAAAATGGCGGCGGCGACGCCACCGCCCGGCCACGCCCCCAACGCGCGCAGGGGGCGGAGCTCGGGCGGCTGCCCGCGCGGGGCAGGTCCTAGCGCCGCCAGCCGCCCCGCTCCGGCGCGCTCGCAGCCCGGCCCCCGGCCCCCGCAGCCAGCCGGGAAACGCAGCAGGGCGCATTGAGGTCGGACAAGGGCAGGCTGCGCTGCACAGTGAGGGTGGTGAAGCACCGGTAGAGGTTGTACAGAGATGTGATGGAAGCCCCACCCCTGGAGACGTTCAAGGTCAAGCTCGATGGGGCACTGGGCAACCTGCTCCCCTGGGAGGGGTCCCTGCTGCCTCCAGGGAGGTTGGAAAAGAGGCCCTTGGAGGGTCCCTTCCAAGCCGATTCCTTCTGTGATTTCCAGCCTAAACCTTCCTTGGCACAACTCAAGCCCATCTCATCTTGTCCTGGCACTTGTTAAGGGGGTGAACAGCTCAAGTCCCCCCCCCCAGCCCTGCATCCCCCAAAGCTCCCTCCTGCACCCCCCAGAACAGCAGCAGAATATTTATACATTTATTTATAATGAAAGTACAATTCTCATTATTTACAACATATAGGAAAGACAAAGTTTGTACAAGTGAGCCAGCCAGGTCTGGAGGAGTGCAGCAGCAGCACCCTCCCTGCTTCTTTAAAACCACTTCTCTGTGCCCAAAGCTGACCAGCATGGCGGCAGTCCCAGCTGTCCCTTCTCCATACAAGAGTTCTTTCTGCAAGAGCCTGTCCCAGCAAGGGAGCCCGTGGTGCAGTTCATGTCCAACAACTTATTCCCAGGTTCCACTTCCATGCTTTGAGGCAAGAGCAGCAGCTGCGCTCAGGCCACCGGCGCCGTGGGGGGGAGCCAGCTGCAGCCTTTTCTTTGTCAAACCACCGTGAAACAGAAGGGGTAGAACCGAGGAAGTGAATGAGTTAAGAGATGAGGGCAAACCTGACCAGGAGTTCTGTCCCAACTGCTGGATGGGATTGAAGGAACAGTGCTAAGGTGCCAAGAGCACCTGGGGCTCAGCGGCAAGATGGAAGCATCCAAACCACCACCGAGCAGCCCCCTGCCCTGACTTCCAGCTAGAAGGAGAAGTTGTGGGGTTAGTAAAAACCACATTTTAAAAGGAAAAAGCTGAGCTGCAGGAGACAAAGTAAAAACCAATGAAGAGCTGTAGGAAGTGTGATCCTCAGGTTTCTCAGAACTACTGTGTAATCCTTTTCCTTTGTTCAAAGTCCAAACACTGAAGCTGGGGTCACCAAAGAGCTCAACGGGGCTGCAGCAACACTCAGTAAAACACACAAACACCAGGTGCAGAATGAGGTCAGCCTGAGTGACTTTTGAGTTACCCTGGGAAGATGGGAAACAGACTGCCAGAGGCTTCCCTAAGTTTCTCTTTAGAGTCCTTTCCCCCAGGGGGTCAGGGACAGGCCCTGGCAAAATGCTCTCCTCCTTTTCTTTGCAATTGCCAAATTCACTGCAGAACTCAGGATTTTAGAAACCAGTGGAGCCCTTGTGAGGGAGAGACACTGAGCCCTGCAGCTTCTGCAAATGTAAACCCAAGGCCTTGTCTGCAAATTCCATTCTGCAATCTACATGCAATTATTGCTAGAGGGGGGGAAAAACAAAGGAGGAGGATGGAGAGAAAAAACAACCCCAAAACCAACCAAAGCTCTCCCGAAGCTCTCAGGGTGCCATCCAAAAGGGCATCTGCTGCTTAGCTCTCTGCTGTGAGGAAGGGTACTGGTACCCCAAACTCCATCCCTGTGAAAAGCTACTTGCGTTTTTGTGGCCCCCATGCTCCTCCTCTTCATCTGATGAGTCTCCAGCATATGCCACTAATCCAAAGCCTTTCTCTGCAGTTTTCATCTTCTTAGCTTGATGATCTAGGAGAGGGGAGGGGGGGAAAAGAAAACAAAACCCCAACCCAACCCACCCCCACAACCCCCCAAGAAGGAAATAAACAAACAATTGGAAGAAAAAAAAACCAACCAAACCAAACAGCAAAACAACCAAGAGATAAAATGCCCCAAAAATGAGTTAATAATAATGACAAAAAAAGGGATGTTAATTGTAAACAGTTAGTTGGACACCATTTTGAGGTCACAAGGCCAATGGTCATCCAAGGTCGAAGGCCACAGGAAACAGCAGCAGCAACAACAGCACATTGTGATCCACCAGAACCATGTAAGAGAACAGAGAACAGAGAAAAGAAAAGAAACACACAGGAAAGGTCAAGTTAGCAACGGGCTCCGAGGCAGGGCGACCGCAGCGTCCCGAGCGGCGCGAGAGCTGCCAGAAGCACAGCCTCTGGCACCACGACTGCAGAAAAGCTAAGGTCAGGAGGGCTATGGTGAGGAACCTGCGGACCTGGAAAGGCACTGAACTACCAAGGAGAGTTAAAAAATCGTCAGAGTGTTTACAAGCTGCCAGTACCTGCTGCGTGAGGGCCCTAGGAAAGGCTCAGCGCCGGCACCGGTGCCGGTCGCAGACATGACTCATGTCTGTAAATCCACACCTGAAACACAGCTCCCACCCACAGGCCTCAGTGCAGAGCCACCACCTGGCTTACCAAACCAGCCCAGGAGAGTCTGTGCCTCAGCTGACTGAAGGGTCAGAACCAGCTGGCCTCACTCTCCTCGCTCACACAGACATTAATTAAAGGTCTAAGTGCGCAAGCACAGGGCCCAGAGGTGAGCGCGGGGCAGTGCAGTGCGACCTGCTCTCCACTTCCAGCACCACACTCTAAAGAGCCACCAAGGAAAACAATTAATCCAAGTGAAATCACCCACTCAAAGGGCTGTTAGGACCAGTGCCAAGTCGTTGGGGAGAGAAGAGGGCTTTCAGGTGTCTGTTATTCACTGCACTCACCGTGGCTGCCTGGTAGAGACCCTGCGCCGTTCCTTTCTTCAGCTTCCGGTTTCATCCCAGCGACAGGAAAGGCTGGTGGAGGCATCAGCTGCCTGTGGAGAGCAAGCCAAGCCACTAGTGTTAAAAAGGCAAACCAAGAGGCAAGGCTGACAGTAAACAAACTCAGAACACAGTCCTCCACCTGAGCAGTTTAACCCTTAATTGCCTAATTCAGTGGCCACCTGTAATGAAGTGACTGCATCACTGCAACTGAGGCATCACAGGCACCGACCTGGGCCTCTGAGAGACCTTCACCACAGTTCCCTCCCACATTCCTACCTCTGAATCAGAGAGAAATGCATTTGATGGAGCAGTAGAGGAGTTGGGTGGATGGCCACCTTCAGAGAGTTACAATCAACAGCTAATAGCCAAGTGGAAACCAGTAACAGGTGGAGACCCTTGAGAGCCCATACTGGGACCAGGACTGTCCAATGGCTTTTGTCAGTGACACACAGGGCACCTTCAGCAAGCCTGCAGGTGATATCAAGCTGAGTGGTGCAGCCTGGGGAGTGGGCCACGCAAACCTCTTGCACCTGGGTTGGGGTAACCCCTGGTATGGGCACAGGGTAGAGGTGAAGGGCTGCAGAGCAGCCCTGTGGAGAACAACTTGGGGTGCTGGGGAGCGAAGAGACACCAAGCACTGCCAGCCCAGCCCCAGCTGTGTCCTGGGCTGATCCCCAGCAGTGAGGGCAGCAGGGGCAGTGAGGGGACTCTGCCCCTCTGCTGTGCCCTGCTGAGACACACACACACCCCCAGAAGGACTGGGGCCAGCTCTGGAGTCCTCAGCACAGCACAGACAGGGAAATGGGTCCAGAGCAGGCCACAAAGATGATCACAGGGCTGGAACACCTTTCCTACAAGCACAGGCTGAGAGATTTGGGGGTGTTCAGCCTGGAGAACAGAAAGGCCTAGGAAGACCTTAGGGAGGCCTTCCAGTACTCAAAGGAAAGATGGGGGAGGACTCTTGTCAGGCAGTGTAGTGACAGGACGAGGGGTACAAGCTTCCAACTGGAAGAGGGGAGATTTAGATACTAGGAAGAAGTTCTTTACAGTGGATATGGTGAGGCACTGGAACATGTTGCCCAGTGAAGCTGTGAACACTTCCAGGGATGGGGTGGCCAAGGCCAGGTTGGATTTGGCTTGGAGAAACCTGATCTAGCATCCCTGCCCAGGGCAGCTGCGGGGTGGAACTAGAGATGTTCCTTAGGGTCCCCTCCACCCCCAAGCAATGGAAATGGCCATGAGCTTCCCCTCAGAACCACAGCAGAGCTGAGGCTCACTTTCCCATCACCCACCTGTCCCTCTCTCTTTCCTTTCCTGAGGAACTTGCTGGCTTCGCCGCGGCTCCATCGAGTTCGCTCTGACTGGAGAAGCCTGTACCTAAATTAGTCATATGAATGGGTCCATGCTATGAGCAGAAAAACACACGGCATTAGCAAGTCTACAACTACAACACAAGCTATAGCTCCTTAATGACAACGACAGGAAACCCAACTTTTCACAGCCTATACTGTTAACTACCAGAGGAAACCACTAATCCCTGCCGAACAAAAGCCTGCTCCTGAGAAACGCTAGAGGGTGACTAAGAAACAGCCCTGAGCCACCACTGTGGAAGACAACTCGGCTCCTACTCCACCTCCTCAGTCGTTAAGGGCAGTCAAGGTAGCTGCCTAGGCTCACTGGACCAACTTATTCCCTCCTCAGCCAGCTGATTCTGAGTGCTGCATGGTCCTTGTGCCACAGCAAACCCTGCTCAAGATACCACCGTGAGGTGCAGGCAGATTCTTACTGTCCCTAGGCAACGCTGTTAAGGGTTTCAGGCTCTGAGCAGGAGCGTGGCAGGGAAGCATTTGCAGACACTCCTCTTGCTCACCTCTGAGTCTGAAGAACCCAAAGTGAATTCCACTTAAAATCAACTTTATTAAAAAAAGAAACTAATCTCAAGCTTTCAAAGTTAGGCTTCTTGCAATCCTCTCAAGTGCAGCCTGCAAGGTAAAGAGCAACATCTGGAAGTCCTCTCTGCTTTTCCCTCCCCCTCCTCAAAGAAGAGCACCTAAAAACCTGACCAAACCCCAAATCTCCCCCTGAAGGTAACCAGTGGCACACTGCTGTCACCTCCTCTTTGACCTGCATGCACCACTGCTCTTCAAGAGAGACTGAGGGGGTGGGAAGCCAAGCTGCCCATGAACCCAATCAGCCACGGCTGGAGCACAGTGCATCCACTCAAAGAAGCCACAGTGTGGTCTCCCTGCTTCCTAACAGCTGCTGCCTCCTGCCAAGCCCTGCACCACTGCTGACAAACTATGCTGGGGGGGGGGGAAACCAACAAAACCAAAACTCTTTCTCCAGCCAAGTCCCACTTTGGTGAATGAAGTAAAATTGCTGATTTTATTCCACCTGGTATCCCAGCAGGCCTGACTCCCTCTCATCTGGCAGCTCCTCGGTGAAGCGTCTCTTTTGACCCTGGGGATGGGGCTGAGCTGGGGGCTGTGTACCAGCTGGCATGGTGGTTTTGACTGGGGCAGCAGGAAGGAAGGGACCACTCAGTGGACTCTGGCATGAAGAAGTTGGAAACAAAACACAAAAACCTTTGGTAATCTGCATGGAAAGCAGTAACTCAGGGTAGAATCATGCTGGGGAGAACACACAGCCAGCTTCTCTGTGCAGAACCCAAGAGAAGCTAAAGGGAAACTTACAGCTCAAGGTACAATATGGATTTTGTTCACAGAGTGCTCCCACCTCACACTCAGCACTGCCTGGAACTCAAACTCATTGCATCTGCACAGCTGCATCACAGACCAGGACTACAGCTCCACGATGGAGAGAGGTGGGGGTTGGCCATGCAGCAAGGGACAGGACAAGAGGCAACAGCCTCCAAATTGTGCCAGGGGAGCTTCAGGTTGGGCATGAGGAAGAATTTCTTCCCAGGAAAGGGCTCTCAGGCCAGGGAGATGGTGGAGCCCCCATCCCTGGAGGGGTTTAAAAGCTACATGAATGTGGTGCTGAGGGAAGTGTTTGGTGGCAGTGGCTTAGCAGCAGGGGTGAGATTGGGAGCTCTGGGTGAGTGCTTGCACTGGATGATCTCCAAAGGTCTCTACCAACTTCAGCAGTTGTGGAGTTCTACAGCTCTATAATCTTCCCACAAACAAGCCACTGCCTCCCTGCAAGCACCTTTTATGCTAACAGGTGGCATGAGACATGCAGCTTCCATGGCAGGAACTGAACTGCTCAGACAGAAGCATCAGCAAAGCAATCAGCAAAGCACCAACCCAAAAAATCCCCCAAAATTCTCCACCTGGAACTGCTGTTTTTTATTGTCAGCAAAGCAGCAGCTTGGTAAGCTGCCAGTTACAGAGGAATTAACAATCCATACCTGGCCAGTGCTGGCTGGAGGCTGGACTTGAGGTATTGGATACTGCGTTGGCACAGGCGGCACTCCCGTGGGCAGCGTTGTCAGGACTCCAGGTGCCAATGGCACTGCAGGTGGCACTATGCCTGGTACACCATATGGTGGCTGAACTGGTTGTTGAGGAGGGGGCACAACAGGGTAACCAGACTGATAGCCATTGGAAGGGTAATAGGATGGCTGGGAGGGGACAGTGCTGATGGCTGCAGGCTGCGTGAAGCCTGGGGAGAGAAAGGGGAAAGCAGAGCAGATGGCTGTGAGGCAGCAGCTCGAATCCTGGAGTCAGTCTGGGGCCACTCGCCACAGGAAAGACATTGAGGGGCTGGAGTGGGGTCAGAGAAGGGCAAGAAAGCTGGGGAAGGATCTGGAGAACAGGGCTGGTGAGGAGCAGCTGAGGGAGCTGGGGGTGTTCAGCCTGGAGGAGGCTGAGGGGAGACCTCGTTGCTCTCCACACCTCCCTGAAAAGAGGCTGGAGGGAGGTGGGGGTTGGGCTCTGCTCCCCAGTATCAGGTGGCAGGACAGGAAGTGGCCTGAAATTGTGCCAGGGGAGGTTTAGGTTGGGTATTAGGAAGAGTTTCTTTGCTGGAAGAGTGGTCAGGGATTGGAAGAGGCTGCCCAGGGAGGTGGTGGAGACCCCATCCCTGGAGGTGGTCAGGAACCTGGGGCCATGGTTTGATGGCCACAGAAGTCTTCTCCAACCCAAACAATTCTATGATGCCATAACTCAATTAGGAGCCCCAGACCCAACCAATTCAATTACCAAATGTAACAGAAGGCAAACTCCTCCTTAACTGGAGGCCTTCCAACAGGGAAAGAAATGCCACAAAACTAAGGCCAGCTCTGCAGAAAGCAGCTCCAGACCTTCAGCACTGCTCACACTCACCTGCTAAGGGTACTGCAGTGGTTATCTGGTTCACAAAGCGAGAGTATTCAGCATGAACCTGCAAAGACATTTCCAAGATCAGGCACAGAGATGTCTGTTTTCTTGTTTCCCATCCCCATAAAGCTGAGAAGGGCCTCTGAGTACAGAACATATTGTGCACAGCACTAATCCAAGCAGCAAACCTGCAAACAAAACCTCACCAGCTCAACCCCTGCTGGGCTCTGGTGTCAAATCCAGGCTGATCTGTGCCAGGGAAGAGTGGCAAAGGAAATCCTTGAGCAGAAGCAAAATACTCAGAATCTAAAAGCTCCCAGATCTTTGTTTCAAGAGGAGACTTTGGAGCCCTAACTGCATTAGCAACACTACCAGAAACACTGCCTCACAGGGGTTTTGTTGCAGTCACATAAGAGAAGCTGAAACTAACTCTCTGTGTGTGCACATCAGAGACCTTCTGACATTTTTTAGTGCAGCTTTAGGGGAAAAAGAACTCAGCCAGCATGGCTGTGGCCAACATTTAAAGCTGAAGCAAGGGAAGTGCAGCTGTCAGGGGAAAACACAAAGGGGCAAGACTGATTCCTTTGATTGCCTACAGTCAGACAACTCCCTGGCCCCACACCTCCTTCCCAGCTCTGCTCAGGGAAGCCTTTGCCTGTTTTTCCACCCCCCACTATTGCATCTCCATCCTGAGAGACATTTATTCACTGCAGAAGAATGAGGGAAGGAGAACTCAGAAGCAAGTCAGAACACAGGCAGAGTTTTGCTGAGAGCACAAGAAATCAATCATGAGCCAGGCACACGTGAAAGCTGCACCAGGCTCTGAAATCTCCTCCTTGTAAGAGCTACTCACAGTCTGCAGTAGGTTCTCACACAGCTTTTTAGCAGCTGCCAAACCTTCTGGCTTTGGGTGACTGCAAACAGACAAAAAAGAAACAACCAACAACCTCTTAAGCACAAATGTCTGCACCAAGTTTGGGAGCTACCTCTCGCAGCAGCAGCCTGCTGCCAGCTCCCTCTCCTCTGCCCTAGTCAGGCCCCACCTAGAATACTGCATCCAGTTCTGGGTTCCCCAGGTCAGGAGGGACAGGGATCTGCTGGAGAGAGTCCAACAGAGGATGATGAAGGGACTGGAGCACTGCCTTGAGAGGAAAGGCTGAGAGCCCTGACAGTTCTGTCCATCTCCCCTTAAAGCTCAACACTGCATCTGAGCCCCCAAAGAACTCAGCTTCACAGAACTGGCAGGGCTGGAAGGGACCTCAAGGCTCATCCAGTCCCAACCCCCCTGCCACAGGCAGGGACACCTCACACCAGAGCAGGCTGCTCAGAGCCACATCCAACCTGGCCTTCAAACCCTCCAGGGATGAGGCTTCCACCACCCCCCTGGGCAGCCTGTGCCAGTGCTTCCCCCTCCCAGGGCTGCATTTCACTTTCTGCCACCACAGGGAGACCTCTGCTCAAAAAAGCATAAATAGCAGGGCCCAACTTTATTCCATTTGCATGAAGCCAGATCAGAATCAAGAGCTCCCCAACAGACTAAACATGAAGCTACCCCCATGAGTGGTCACTGGGACCCTGCACACCCCCCTGCCATACCTGATGTAGATGTACATGGGCTCAAAAGCCTCTCTGCCTGAGGCAGGCTCTATGCAGCCTGAGCCCTTCCCACGAAGGAAGACTTTGGCTCCTGTTTCAATCTGAATGTGCTGCAGGTAGGAGCAACCAGGCCCTTCCACCTTCTCCTTCACATTAAATGTAGGCACAGCATGTTCCAGACCAACAAACAACTTGTCCTGGACGTAATGCATCTGGAAATGGAGCAGCCAAAGCTAAGTCAGGTTGGGCTTCAGTGGAAGAAAAGGACAACCTCTGTGCTTCCAGTGCAAGCAGTGGAGTGTTGGATGGCACAGTCCAGTCCTTTGCTCTCCTGTAAGCAGGACTGGGTCTCTCCATCCCTTTTCTTTTAGGAGGCCACTGTCAGCTGAGCCTCACTCATCAGGCACAGCTTGAGCAGTCCTCCAGTTTTCCTAGCATGCAAGGCTGGTTTGGGTTTATCTATTCATTTCTTTGTTGACTTTTCTGGCCCTGCTCTTTGTTCTGCTGGTTTGGGGCTGTTGTGGTGGGGGTTGGGCTTTGGGGTTGGTTGGGTTGGGGGGGTTGTGTTTTGGGGGTTTTTGTGTGTTTGGGGGGGAAGTTTTGATGTTGTTTTGTGTTTGGTTTGGTTTGCTGGTGCTGCTGTTTTCTCTGGGTGGGTGTTTTGTCTGCTTTAATCAGCAGAACACAACAGAGAGGCTCTGGAACAGGCAAAGCCTGCACCCAACCAGTGCAACACAATTCCCATGAGTTACTCACCCCTGACTGGAAGGGAGGCTTTTGGCCAACTGCTGGAGACAACTGAGTAATAGGAGCTGGCTGGTGGTAGACAGTCACTGTAGCTCCATTGAAGGTTGGACTGGAACCTGTGGCTGCTTTCACCACTCCGTTAGTGATGATCTCTTTGATTCGGTTCACAGCTCCTGGCAGATGGAAGGGGAAGGTTCATTACTGCCTCAGCCCTTGCCAGCTGCCCACAGGCACCAAACCATGCCAGGACCAGGTGCATTTCAGAGAACCACAGAATGGTCTGGGCTGGAAGGGGTGCTCAGCCTGCAGAAGAGGAGGCTCCAGGGAGACCTCATAGAGGCCTTCCAGTGCCTGAAGAGGGCTACGAGCAGGATGGAGAGAGGCTGTCTACAAAGGCCTGCAGTGACAGCACCAGGGGCAATGGCTTCAAAGTAGAGCAGATTAAGATTTGATGTTAGGAACAAGGTCTCCACTATGAGGGTGGTGGAAGCCTGGAACAGGTGGCCCAGGGAGGTGGTTGGGGCCCTACCCCCAGAGGTGCTCAGGGTGAGGCTGGAGAGGGCTCTGGGCAGCCTGATCTACTGCTGACTGCAGGGGGTTGGACTGGATGAGCTTGCCAGGTCCCTTCCAGCCCAGCCCACTCTGTGATTCTGGGACAAGAGAGTCCCTGCACCACAGATGAGAGAAGCCAGAATGCTTTCTGCACTTACTGTCAACCAGCTCCCGGGTCTGGCCCTGGACATGGAGGTACAGAGGACGATCCCTGGAAAGCAAAGGTCAAAGACTCCATTAAGCCCACAGGGGCCACACAGCCACAGAGTCCATCTAACCTCCTCACAGACATCTGGACACAGAAGGTCCTCAGAGAGATGTGAAATGCTCTTCAAAGAAGGAAGTGAAGACAAACTCATTGAGTAGCACAGCACTGAATGAGCAAAACTGAAGAGATGCAGGAAGCTGATCAGATGTGAGGCCAGGACCTGCTGTCCACATGAAAGCTTAACCACAAGATGATGCTGTGAGATACTGCCTCTCTTTGTGACTGGAGAGCTCACAGACTCATAGAACACCAGGCTGGAAGGGACCTCAAGGCTCATCTAGTCCAACCTTGCAGGGTAAGCTGACATGAGGTGGTCCAGCACCCTCTCAGTCTGGGCCTGAAAACCCTCTGAGGTGGTCAGCAGTCTTGGCAAAATGGAGCTTCTTAGTCTGGAGAGGGCTGAGAGAGACTGAGAGGGGATTTAATGTTTAGAAATATCTGAGGGCTGAGTGTCAAGAGGGAGGGACAGGGACAGCCTCTGCTCACTGTGCCCTGGGACAGCACAAGGAGCAATGGATGGAGACTCCAGCACAGGAGGTTCCACCTCAGCAGGAGGAGGAACTTCTTCACTCTAAGGGTCCCAGAGCCCTGGAGCAGGCTGCCCACAGAAGTTGTGGAGTCTCCTCCTCTGGAGACTTTCAAGCCCCCTCTGGGTGTGTTCCTGTGCTGGAGTCCATGGTCCTGCTCTGGCAGGGGGTTTGGACTTGAAGATCTCCAGAGGTCCCTTCCAACCCCTAACATCCTGTGACACTACTCAGAAGTGGTTCAGCACAGCCTCATCTGCCACATTTGTGCTTGGTGCTTCTTGCTTTTGTTTTCACCCTCTCAACACTCAGCTGGTAGGAGGCAGCTCTGCACCCTCACAACAGCCAACATGCAAAGCACTCAGTGGCTGCTGCACTCTGGCACACTAAGGTGATGATGCTCATGAAAACCAAACCAACCCCCTCCCCACACACCACTTAGCCACTCAGTGAGGGGGGAAGAAAGAGGCAGGAACCTTCAAAAGGAAATACCAACCCAGGTCCCACTTTGGCTTTCTCCTCTGCAGTCATGAACCTCCCTCGGGTAGAAACAGCTGCTCCACTCAGTCGACTTATCTGCAATTGAAGAGCCCCAGTGAGAGTCTGCCAGCAACAGACAGCACTGACACTGAAAATGCAGTGGCCTAAGCCCTGCTGGGTATAAAGAGACCACAATTCATGAATGAAGTGCTAGAAAAATGAGTGGTGCCTGCTAGAGGACACCAGAGTTATGCTGCCTCACCCCAGCGTGGGACATCTCACTGAACAAGCCAACAAGCGACCAAAGTGCCCTGGAAAGCACCAGAGGGCTTCAGAGAGTCACAGAAGGGATCCCAGGATGGGCTGGGTTGGAAGGGACCTTAAAGACCATCCAGCTCCAGCCCCCTGCCACGGGCAGGGACCCCTCCCACCAGCCCAGGCTGCTCCAGGCCTCATCCAGCCTGGCCTTGAGCACCTCCAGGGAGGGGGCAGCCACAGCCTCCCTGGGCAGCCTGTGCCAGGCTCTCCCCACCCTCACTGCCAGGAATTTCTTCCTCATCTCCACTCCCCATCTCCCCTCCTCCAGCCCCAAGCCACTGCCCCTCACCCTGTCACTCCCAGCCCTTCCTCCAAAGCTCTCCTGGAGCCCTTCAGGTACTTTCTGCAAAATGAGTTCATTGCAAGCTCCTTCCCAACCCTTCCTGGTGGGCACAAAATCTGCTTCCAGGCCTAACAAACCAGCTGTGAGTCCTGGACTTACCTCATCCTGAGTCTGGCCTCTTGTCAGCAGGTTTCTGCAGGTGAGGGGGACATCATTGATTTCCACCTCTGCCACCACAAGGTCATCTTTGCTCTTACTTGCAGCTGGACCTTTTCCCAGAGCCTGCAGCTTCAAACACAACCATTGCAAAAGAGCAGCAGTTGGAAAGCAGAGAGCAATTCTGTAACCCACAGGGTGACCCTGGGCCTCCAGAGGGGAATTATCTTCCAGCTGTTGAACCCAAAAGCTTTACAGATGTTAGCAGGAAGCTCCTGGTGCCTACTACTTAATGGAATCACAGAATGGTCCAGGCCAGAAGGGCCTCCAAAGGTCATCCCTGCAGTCAGCAGGGACCATCCCCAACTAGATCAGGCTGCCCAGGGCCTCGCTGAGCCTTACCTTGAATACCTCCAGGGAAGGAGCCTCAGACACCTCCCTGGGCAGCCTGTTCCAGTGTTCCACCTCCCTGACAGTGAAGAGCTCCTTCCTGACACCAAAGCTAAATCTGCCCTCATCTACCTCTTCCCAACCCTGGGCCCAAGTCAAAAGATGCAGTGGACTGAGGTTAGTTTTATCTCCAGCACATCCTCATGGAACAAGGAACTAAG
Source organism: Dryobates pubescens (assembly GCF_014839835.1). Lineage (NCBI taxonomy): Eukaryota > Metazoa > Chordata > Aves > Piciformes > Picidae > Dryobates > Dryobates pubescens. The sequence goes on along the minus strand of NW_026530685.1, from coordinate 228,560 downwards.
GTCTCTGTTCTGTAGGAGATGCAGAAGCAGGCAGCAAGGTTGCACTGAGGGGAAGCAAGGTGACAAATCTGAGAGCAATGGCACACCTAACTCCCAGCTCCCTCAGCTCAGCTCAGCACTGCTGGTCAAGAGCTAAACTAATCCACACTTTGGGGTCAGAACCTAAGTGCTGAAAAAGGAGAAGCCACAGAGTGGGAGGTTCAGAAGCCAGGACAGAAGAGCTGGGAGATACAACTGAGACCTTGGAGCTTCTCCAAGTACAGAGCACTGGGCAGCACATCCCTCTGAGAACTGAGAGATGCTTCTGGGGACACAAACCTCAAGCCAGGCACTGGAACAAGAGAATCATGGAATCATTTTGGCTAGAAGAGACCTTTTAGGTTGTTAAGCCCAAACATTAACCCAGCACCACTGGGCCACCACTAAGCAGCACAGAGCTTCCAGGAACACCCAGAAAGCATCAAACCACCCTCAGAAATAGCACAGGAAGCTCAGCACTGGCCTGAGAGGCAGAAGGCAGCTGTGGGAGGACCTAATCTTCCTAAGCTCCAGTCTAAACCTGCTCTCCCCCAGCTTCAAACCATTCCCCCCTGGCCTGTGTCTAGACTCCCTCATCAGAAGTCCCTCTGCAGCCTTCCTTCAGGATCCCTTCATGTACTGGAAAGTGCCCCTGGGGTCTTCTCTTCCTCCAGGCTGAACACCCCCAGCTCCCTCAGCCTGTCCTCACAGCAGAGGTGCTCCAGCCCTCCTCTGGCCCCTCTGCAGCAGCCAATGCACAGCTCCACTCCTTCCACTTTCCTCCACCTGCAGGCTCCTCACTTTCTGAAGTGCCATCAGAGTTAACTCCTCTGAACTGTCAGCCCTGAGCACTTCCTAGCAAAAGCAGCACAGGCAATTACAACAAACACATCCAATTCCATCTGCTGATTAATCAGCTGAGCCAATGGTGCCCAGGGCAACACAACTTGCCACAAGATGCCAGAATGACCCCAGATGGAGCTTATGGCTCAAACAAATGACAGGGACACAAGAGACACTCACAGACTCTTCCCTTGCTCAGGTGTCTCAAGCTTCCACCCAGACAAACTTTGCTGCCATCCAGGATGCCTGTGGAGGCTACCTGAAGCTAGGCCTCGTTCCTCAGTGCTGTAAGCTTCATATCCCCAGGGGGCTGCTAAGCATGGAGAAGCAGACACCAAGGTGCAACAAACTCTGTGTAAGACCACCCAGGGCTGCTGAGAGCAGTGATCAAAGCACCACCTGTTAAAAGCTCTGAAATCATCAGAGCCAGAGAATCCCCTGGTCAGCAGAGACCAACCCTAACCTAACCTCTGCCTGCACACAGCTCTTGGGCCAATGCCCCTCAGATCCTCACCCAAACACCTCCAGGGATGGGGACTCCACCACCTCCCTGGGCAGCCTGGGCCAGTGCCTGATGCACCTTTTGGTGAAGGCCTAAACTCCAACCTGAACCTCCTGTGGTGCAACCTGAGGCCATTTCTCCTCACCCCACCACTTGTTACCTGGGAGAAGAGACCAACCTGGGAACCTTGCCACAATCTCCTTTCAGGGAGCTGTAGAGAGAGCAATGAGGTCTCCCTTCAGCCTCCTCTTCTCCAGGCAGAACACCCTCAGTTCCCTCAACTGCTCTTCACCAGACCTCTTCTCCAGACCCTTCCCCTGCTGACCAGGACTCAGGTGAGGGCTGACCAGAAGCTGACCAAGCTGTTTAGAAACTGACATTCAGCTCCCACTGATGACCTTTGAAAGCACAGAACCAGGGAACGGTGGGAGCTGGATGGGACCTCTGGAGATCCTTCAGTCCAAGCCCCCCCTGCCTGAGCAGGATCCCCGCGGGCAGACAATCTGGACCTGTGTTTCAACCAGGCTGTGTTCCATAGCAGTCTGTGCATCAGCTGTGCTACTTAGAAAGTGCTTTGGAAAAACTTCATCATCTGCCTACAGATTGGTTGAACCTTCAGGAAGAAGCCTCCCAGCCCTGCCTCTGGCTTGGCCGGCTGGAAGAAAAGCCCCGGGGAGGTTTTGCCTGCCGTCCCTTTCCGAAGCACAGCTGTGCGTCGTTCCTCGTCCCTTTCAGAGCCATTCAAACGAGCGCCGCAGGTCACCAGCGAGCAGCCCTGACAGCCGCCGCCTCCCGCCCCGGGCCCCTCGGCCCCGCCGCCCTCCGGGCACCCACCTTGTCCGCGGTGCTGGGCGCCGGCTTCAGCTTCCCCTTGGCCATTAGCATCGCGTTGATCTTGGCGGCCACGGCCGCGGCCGCGTCCAGCGCTCCCGAAGGGGCTGCGGAGCTCTCGGAGCCTGCCACGGCGGAGCCGCCATCTCCGCCGCCGGGAAAGGGGCGCCCGGGCAGCGGCGCCGTACCGGGGAGAAGGAAGGCAGGGGCCGGACCGGGTTGGTCCCACTTGCTGCGGCGCCTGAAAGAGAGAGAGGCCTCAGTGCCGGCCGCCCGCAGCCGCTGCCCCGGGCCCGCCGCAGCCCCGGGCCCGCCGCGCCTCGCTCCCTCTCTCCGCAGGGGCGCCGCGGCCCAGCCTCACCCGCCGGCGGCGCCGGCGTCTCGCTGCCCTCCGCCAGCCGCTGACATGGCTCCGGCTCCGGCTCCGCCGCCCCCGCGCCGCCCGCAGCGTCATTTCCGGCCGCGAGCCGACTCCCGGCGTCGCTTCCGGCCGCCGGCCCCGCGCGGCCTCCCCCCGGCCCGGCCCGGCCCGCGCTGGCACCGGGGCTGTCTGCTGGCGAGAGGCCGCCCAGCGCCCCGGGGCAAGCCGCAGAGCCACAGCGCAGCGCTGCCGGCGGCTGCAGACGGCCACCCCCCGCAGGCGCCGTGGGGGCCGGGGCAGGCCACAGCCCCCGGGCACGGCCACAGCCCCCACAGAGCAAGCACCCTTCAAAACTTCCTCACGTTATAGACCACTTCCTATCACCTTTCCCTGCTCAAAGGAAGCAGAGACACAGAGTGGTTTAGGTTGGAAGCAACCTTCAAAGCTCAGCCAGTTCCAGCCCCCTGACAAGGGCAGGGAACCTCCCCCCAGCCCAGGCTGCCCAAGGCCTCATCCAGCCTGGCCTTGAGCACCTGCAGGGAGGAGGCTGAGCATCCTCAACTCTCCCAGACTGAGAGTAAAGCTCTTTTGCTGTGCCAACCTTCCCAGCCCTCTGGGTTTCAGGAAGATACTTTGGCCTGGACTAGAACAGCAGTTAGCATCTGCATGGCTCAACACCAACAAACCCAGAGTGTATTCTGGGGCCACTGCAGCTCCCACGCTGCCAGCCTGAGCACAAACCCTTTGTTGAAAACGTTTAGTCTACCCAGAAGCAGAGCCCAGATCCCCTGAGCTGACTTGAGAGGCCACAAAGCTGAGCTCACATCTGCTTCTGGGGGGAGAGCCTCAGGCGGAATGGATCATGGTGGAGGCAGTGCCTGCAGAGGCCAAGTGCCACGGCTCACTGAGGAGCGAGCTGCAGTCAGACAGAGCTCCACAAGCCATGGTAGGTGGCCTTGGTTGCATCAGCGGCAATAGGTTGCGCATAGAAGCCGTGGGACCTCCACAGCCACGCTGGACAGGAGCGTGGGCAGCCTGGGCTGCGAGCAGCTGCCCCTGGCCACGGCAGGAGCTGGACCCGGCCCTGGCTGCTGCTCAGCAGCCCTCCCGCGCTCCGCCCACCGCACGCGGCACCCCGCGCGGGGCGGCGGCGGCGCTGCGCACGGCCCGCAGCGCTCCGCGCCGGCACAGCGCGCCCCGCGCCGCCCTTTGCACTCGGCACGCCGCCCCCTGGCTGCGGCGCGGGCGGGCGCGGGGGGCGGGGCCGCGCGGAGGGGGCGGGGCCGCCGCTGCGTGAGGGGAGGCTGAGCTGAGGCCTTCGGCGCCTCCGGCCCCGGCTCCTCCTCTGCCCTCTGCCAGGCTGTGGCCAGCGCGGGGGTGGTGGTGCCGCCACAGGCGGCTCCTCTGGGTCAGCCTTTGGCACAGAGGTGCTGAGGTGAGCTGCGTGCTGGGGGCAGGTGAGGTGGTGCAGGCCCAGGTGGGGTCGGGGCCCAGGTGAGGTGGTGCAGGCCCAGGTGAGGTGGTGCAGGCCCAGGTGGGGTCGGGGCCCAGGTGAGGTGGTGCAGGCCCAGGTGGGGTCGGGGCCCAGGTGAGGTGGTGCAGGCCCAGGTGATGTCGAGGCCCAGGTGGGGTGGTGGAGGCTCAGATGAAGTTGTGGAGTGCAGTTCCCTGGGTAGGAAAGGTGTTTTCCCTGTTCTCTCTTCAGTTCCCTGAAGCTTGTGTGCTGCAGTCAGCCTCTCAGTGCTGAGGTTTAATGAAAACAGGGCTTGGGAAAAAACCCAAAGCTGGGGAGAAGTCTCCAGAAGCTGAGGTCTCTCTGGGCAGCCTTTTCCAGTGTCTCACCCCTCTCACCATCCCACCCAGGAGGAAGAATTTCCTCCTCTACTTTAGCTGCCACATCCTGCAGCCCTGGGGGAGCTGTGTGCTGCTTTGAACACCAAGCATTTCATTCTCCTGGTTCAACTGAGAGCCCTCCTCTGCTTCCTTAACATCTCAGGGCTTATTTGAGCTGGCACACAGCAGATGTGCAGGAGGTGTAGGTTGGTAGCTGCCCTGTCCAGCTGAATGGCAGCAGCCTGGGCTTGCATGGGTGGTGGTCAAACAAGTCTTAATGCAGATGTTTTATTAACAGACAGAAGAGAATCTACAAAATGGCAACTGCTCAGAAGCAAAGGAACTGTGTGGTATGATTTTCTTGTCTGTTTCAGCACAGTGTTTCTTGAATCACAGAGCTGTTTGGGTTGGAAACCAGGACTAAGATCATGGAGTCCAACCATTGACCTAACACCACCGTGGCCCTTAAGCAGTCAGCTAACCCCAGCCCCTGTAACTCTTACCATGACCCAGTGCTGAGGTGTGGTTTGTCTAGCAGTTAGAAGTTGCAATTTTGATGCAAAATATAACTAAATATGTACAAAGCCACCTCCAAAACACCACTAAAGCAACTCCTGCCCCCACTGGAATCTGCCTGCTCTGGCAGGTGGATGTCACTGGAATTCAGCAGTGTGCCAAAGCAGAGAGTGCAGTTTTGAAACACACAACCCACCTCCAGGCAGTGTTCTGCACTCAGGAATTCCTTCCCCTGAAGGTCAGAGGCTTCACTCAATGCTTGACTCAGAAGAGCCACTGCAGCTGCAGGAGTGCACTCAGGTGCTCTGTGATACTTCTTCACTTGGTTCAATCCTTGACTTAAAGTTGCCTCAGAGCAAACCAGCTTTGAGTCTGAGCTTTGTGGCCATGCACTTAGCATGAACCAGCTATGCCCCAGAGCCACTGCAGCACCTCACACAAGTGCTGGGGGTATTCTGACTTCAATAAATGATGGATCTCATTCTCTGTATTCATTTAAAGCTCTGAGCAGCCATTTGGGCCAGATGGTAGCCTGTGCAGGTTGGTTGCCATGGGTAAGAGATGAATCCTTTCATTTGTCTTCACTTGCAGAGTGCAGTTGCATTTCCTACCAAAATATCTACTGAGCAGCAATCCCTGGTGGTAGTGAAGAGACTCCTGGCAGTAGCAGTGTCCTGCATCACCTACCTGAGAGGAATATTCCCTGAAAGTGCCTATGGAACAAGATACATGGATGGTAAAGGCTGCTGGGATGGCTCTTTGCCAAGTGTGTTGTCACAGGGGTGTGGAAGAACTCCCTCAGCATTTCTAAAGCCACTTGGCCTTCTTGATTAAAGGCACTACTGATTTTTATTGATGGTATGGAAACTTCACTACTAAGGTTGTTGGCTTTGGTTCTAGTGGTGCTGGTAACTCAGAACCAGGCCTGCACTGCACCTGCCTGCCTTTGACATGTTTTCAGGGAGGTAACTTCCCTTTCTTAGCAATGGAGTTGCATTGGGTTCTAGATAAATAAGCACAGAGTCACAGAACTGGCAGGGTTGGGAGGGACCCCAAGGCTCAGTCAGTTCCAAGCCCCCTGCCATGGGCAGGGACCCCTCACACCACAGCAGGCTGCTCACAGCCACCTCCAGCCTGGCTGCAAACACCTCCAGGCAGGAGGCTTCCACCACCTCCCTGGGCAGCCTGTGCCAGGCTCTCACCACCCTCATGGGGAAGAGCTTCTTCCTGACATCCAATCTGAATCTCCCCACTTACAGTTTTGCTCCATCCCCAGACCTATCCCTACCTGACACTCTCAAAAGTCCCTCCCCAGCTTTCTTGGAGCCCCCTTCAGATCCTGGAAGGCCACAATTAGGTCTCCTTGGAGCCTTCTCCAGCCTGCACAACCCCAACTCTCTCAGCCTGGCCTCATAGCAGAGCAGCTCCAGCCCTCTGGACACCTCCCAGCACCTCCAGCTCCTTCCTGTGTGTATTCTGTTCTATTTGTTTTGTTTTGTTTTGTTTGTAGATGTCTGTGTCAAAATTCTAAAGGAAGACAAGAACTGCCCTGGCTCTGCTCAGCTGGTGAAATGGTAACTGAACAGTGCTGATACAGCAGCTCATAGCATGATGCAGAGGGAAGAGTGGCTGGCTGTGGCTGAACAACCCCCCAGGCAGTGCTTCCAGTGTGTGGTGTCAGCAGTTTGTTCTGTTTGAAATGGGCAGCCAAGGTCTGTGTGCTGCAGGGCAGAGGTGACTGGCTTTCACACTTGTGCTCCTAGAAGGGCTTAGCAGGGCACCAGTCCTTGGCCACGGAGAGGTCAGCCATTACCTTCAGCTTCTGTGGCTGCACATGAGTGCTCATAGGTGTAAGAATCTAACCACTGGTTCCTCCCTGGCTGAACAGGAGATGCAGTGTTGCCATTTTGCAGCTTCATGCAAGGAAGTGATGCTCTTGGCCTTTACATCCAGGCCTTCTATTCAAAGGCAGAATTGTCTGCAGAAGCTGAGTGCCAGCACTGTCACCTGGGGCTGGAGGGATTTATTTGGCTTTCATTCCTGTTCACAGCTGTGAGAGTATTGATTGTCCCTGCCCAGGGCAGGGGGGTTGGAACTAGGTGATCCTTGTGGTCCCTTCCAACCCTGAATGATGCTGTGAGTGCTCTGGTAAGATGTCAAGGCTAACCAGAAGGATTTCAGGGTTTGGGGACTACTTTGGTCAGAATCAAAGTGCTCAGGGGCAGTAGGTGATCAATGCTATTTGCTTTTTGCAGGATGTTAGGCTGCTATGATGCCTTGCAGAAGAAATATGTAAGTCCTCCAGAATCATTTAGCTGTTCCACCTGTACTGCACCAAGCATTTATGTAGGCCCAGTAGCTGCCAGGGTAGCTCTAGGACTGTCTGGTTAGGGAGGAGCTGAGCAGGTTATAGAGAGAGCTACAATGTGGGAGGCTCAGACACCTCAGGAGAGTGTCTTTGGTAAAGAGAAACACTTCAAAGTCAGCTGTAGCTAGGAGTTGAGCAAATCCTTCCTTAGACAGGTAAGGAGCTGAGCATGTAAAGAGCTTTCTCTCCCAACAGGCCTCAGTTGCCTGTGTTGCTTCCCAAAAGCAGGAGTGGGCTGTGGAATCCATTTAATGTTCTTTTTCTTTCTCTGGTCATGTTCCCAACAGCTGAGGATGATTTTGCTAGCAGTAAGTACCTGTGAAAAGCAAGGCAGACTGTTTTGTTGTTCTCCAGGTGGCTGCTCAGGGATGGGCACGCTTCTCACTCCTGTTTCCTCTCTTTCCTTCCACACTCCAGGTCTATACCCATCCAGCAGACCCTCAGGTAAGTCTGCTGGGGTATTTCCCTGGCTGGCCAATGGTAGCCTGGCTGTGCTGAACTCTCTGTGTAAGCAATAGTCATGAAAGGACATCCTAAGGTATCCAGTAACGAGGATGTGAATTGCCTTTGACCCCCTGGTGTCAGCTTCTTCTCAGGCCGCTGCGGGAACCCCCAAAGGCTCCTCGAAGAGTGGAATGTCCCTAAGGGTGCAGCGTTCTAACTGCATAACAAATGGCTGGAGCTTCCTTGTGGAGAACTAGCCACCAGGTGTCAGCAGCCCTCTGCTGGCTGTGAAATGTGCTCGGGGGGAACGAGTATTTCGTTCTGAGGAGTGGAGGTCGTGGGGGTCCCAGTCCCTGCCTGTATCCATTCACACTGTTCCTAACCGCAGCAGCAGTGCGAGTGAGGGGATCAGGGTAGCACAACTTCCCTTCAGTGCAAGGCTAATAGCTGACAGAAGCAGCATCACTGAGTCCTCTTGACATCTGATAGCTTAATGGCTGGCTTTGTGTGCAGGCAATCACGGAGTGTTACCACTTCAAGTTCAAGTACACTCACCACGGACCACTGCTGGACTTTGGCAGGTACTGCCCCGGGACTTCATTCTGCTCTGGGCCTTCACAGTCTGCTGACAGCCACTCCAGAGGTCATCTCTTTGGGGTTTCCTTCCCTAATTCTGGATCTCAAGACTCCTCTTATCAACATACACTGTTAGCTTAGACTTAGAATGGTTTGGGTTAGAAGGGACTTCAGAGACCATCTGGTTCCAACCCTGCCTCTGCCCCGGGGGCTGGAACCTCACATCCAACGAAGGCCCTGGCCGAGGATTTGACCTGCCAAGGGCAGAGGACGTGCAGCTTGCTGGGACAAGATGAGGAGCTGCAGTGCTTGTAACCTCAGCCCTTGGGCCACAGGGCTTCTGACACTGGTAGTCTGTCAGCAGGCTGTGTTTTGGTGCTGGGGATGGCTTGCTGTGTGTGCACACAAGCCAGGGCTGTGTCCCTCCTCAGTGAGGACAGGAGGAGCGACGCCACAGTCCCCTGTGCAGACACCAGGAAAGCGAGCGTGCTCCTGATCCGCAAGATCTTTGTCCTGATGCAGAACCTCAGCCCCCTGCCAAGGGATGTCTGCCTGACCATGAAGCTCTTCTATTATGATGAAGGTACTGTTGCCATCTTCCCTTACCAGCTGTGCTCACACCCTGGAAGACAGCTCACAAGGAACAGTCTCGTGCTGAATCCTTGTGTTTGCTGGGACATGAAGCTCTTCTGCACCTCTCTGTTCTCCAAGGGGAGCAGATTTGTCTTGGGTGACAGGTTGGACTTGATGATCTTTGAGGTCTCTTCCAGCCTTGGTGATTCTGTGTCACTCACTCAGGCTTCCCTGGGGCTATTCTGCATCCAGAAATCACAAGGACCTGTGTAGGAAGCTGTCCTCCACACTTTGCTCTAAGCAGGGAGCACAGCCTGAGCTTTCAGTCTGAGTAATAGAAGTGCACTTGAAGCTCTGATCTGGTCATGGAATCACTGAACTGCTCAGGTTGGAAAAGCTCTCTCAGATCATCCAGTCCAACCTTTTACCCACTACCTCCATGACCATGTCCTGAAGTTGGGGTCCTGCAGTGTTCTCTCAGCAGGAACACAGCCTGGCCACTGACTCCACTGCAGCAAAGGTTTTAACCCCAGAGCTTTCCTGCCAGGATGTAACTTGTTTGCCAGGCTGGTTCTAGTTTGGATCACCACTTGAATGTCTTAACTCTGCTTTCAGGAGGTATTTATTGCTTCAGAAGCAAAACTCAGAGCTTCTAGCTCTTCTCTTTGCATCCAGAAGCTCTTTCAGATAGCTCCAAGGGGCTTCTGCTTGTGCTGGAAGAGGAAAAAGAACAAGATTAGAGCTTTTAGCTCTTCTCTTTGCATTTTAAACTCTTTCACATAGCTTTAATTGGGTTTTGCTTGTGCTGTAAGGGGGAAAGGAACAAACTCAGAGCTTCCAGCTCTTCTCTTTGCATTGAGCTCTTTCAGAGAGCTTTAATGGTGTTTTCCTTGTGCTGCAAGGGGGGAACAGAACTTCATTGAGGCCAAGTTGAATAGTGGTTGTTCCCTTCCCCACATTGAACCCTTTTGGAGTCCCTCTTTCCATGCAGGGAGGGAAAGAGGCTTCCTGTCATGCAGGTGATGACTGCAGGAGCCTGGTGCATCCTAACACACCTACTGAATTCTTCCCTGCAGTTACACCCTCTGACTACCAACCTCCTGGGTTTAAGGAGGGGGCATGTGAGGGGATGATATTCAAGGGGGAGCCCATGTACCTGAACGTGGGGGAAGTGCCAACACCCTTCCACATGCTGAAAGTGAAAGTCACAACTGACAAGCAGCGCATGGAGAGCGTGGATAAAAGCTTGCTGAAGCCTGGAGGGAGGAACCTGCCCCACCAGGTGCTCAGAGGGGACAACGAGGAGCCAGAGGAAGAGAACCAGGACATGGATGTAAGAGTTTAAGTCTTTTGTGTAGCCTGTTGACTTGGTTGGCATTTGGAGGCTAGCAGAGGACAAGTGACTGTTCCCCTGTGTCCTGCTCTGTGGCAAACCTCTGTCCCCAGATAGGCTGAAACAAACCAATGTCTTGTCAGTACCTTTTGGCTTCAGTTTCACTGATCCAGTTAGCAACCTGTCATTGCTGAAGCAGTGTTGAAGAGGTGCAGCAGGCAGGGCAGCTTTGTGCTGGGGGTGCAGGAGCCATTTCTGCACCTCCATGCTCAGGAACTGGGTGAGACCTCCCTGGAGGTGCCTCCTACCAGTCCTGAGTGAGCTGCTGCAGCCAAACAGTATTGGCTGGCCAGGAATCTGCTCTGAGAGCCTCTTGTACAGCAGGCTGCATGCAGCTGATGATGCTACAGCTCAGGCTAAACCAGCACCTTTGCATCCCTCCTCTTTGAGGCCAGAGGCAGTGTGGTGGTTTTAGGCTCTGCCTTTGGAATTCAGCTGCAGACTTTGAGCAGAACAGTAGGAAAGTAGAAATGAATCACTGCTGGGTGTGAAAAGGAAACCAGAAGATTGTTCCAAACAAACTCCTTGGCTGGGTGTCTGGGGTGAGGGAAGCTGCACCCCAGCAGTGCTTCACACTTCATTGCCATCCCCATCCCTTGGCTCTTCTGATCTTGGCTGCTCTGCTTCTGCCTGACCCTGGCTGCAGCCTAACCCGCTGCTGTCTCTCAACAACTCTCTCTCCTGGGGGGCAGTGGAGCAGGCTTCTCTGGTGGTGTGAGCAGGGGGCTTGGGGGTGTTTGCTGGTTGTCAGTAGCTGTATGACAGTGTAAATGTTGTACCTGTTCAGTGCATTCCTTGTGTGAGTGTAGCTCTGGCTTGTGAGCACAGCCTCCTCTGCCTCTGACTGAGCTGGTCTGGCTGAAGTTAATGCTGGGAGGAACTTCAGCCCCGCACAGGCAGACTCCTGCGGAGTCGGCTGGGGCAGGCAGCAGATCCTTGCAGATGTGTTGCTCCCTAGTGGCTGTAGGGGAGGAGGAGGGGCAGGGGGAAGCCGCAGTGCTTTGGGCCCGGCCCCCTCAGTCGGCATTGCTGGGAGGGCCGGTGGGTGATGGGATGGAAATGAACCACTTGGCCTTCCCCTGCACTGCTCTTTCCCAGGCAATAGGAAGGTGGCAATCGATGCACTAGCAGCATTTTAGTCACCTTTTAGCATCTGGACAGCTGCTTTCCTTGGCAGTTAACTGTGTGCCTGCATTAGGAATGAAGTACCACGAGGCAGCCTGCCTGCTCCCTGCCAGGCTCAACCATTCCAACAGTTTGTTCCTCTGAGAATCCCTCTAACAAACCCTGGCCCTAAGCATCCAAATACAAACCCTCCTCCTGCTTTCCCTTCAGTGAGTGATAGACCTTTTTCTTCATCTAGGAAGATCCAGTCTTGGGCAATGAGGATGGGAAAGGAACTACCCCAGAGGCTCAAGGTAACATTGTCTGTGTCTATTCTCAGATGCAGGGAGTTGGATTTTCTCTTGATCTCTTCAGTTTGTGCCTTTTTTCCTTCCCTTCCTTACTAAAAGGAAAACTTCCAATTTTCTGCCACAGAGCATTGCCCAAAATGTCTCTTCACAAACATTCTTGGAGAGAAATGCTTTGATGCTCTGCTGTGGCTCTGTTCTGTGAAGCACTTGGTTAGCAAATCACACAATGGTTTGGGTAAGGGACCCTAAAGATCATCCAGTTCCAACCCACTGCCATGGGCAGGGACACCTTCTGCTAGACCAGGTTGCTCAGGGCCTCATCCAGCCTGCTCCTAAACATCTCCAGAGACTGATTCAGTCTGGGTGGTTGTGGGGGAATCAGGACCACCAAGCCTTGTGTCCACAGAGGAGTTTGACATTGAGGTGGACTGAGTGAGACTCATGGGAAAACAGCTACCTGTGTGATGTGTTGGAAGGGACCTCCAAAGCTCTTCCAGTCCAACCCCCCTGCCAGAGCAGGGTCACCTAGAGCAGATCACACAGGAACACATCCAGGCAGCTTTTGAATGTCTCCTGAGGGGGAGACTCCACGACCCCCTGGGCAGCCTGTTCCAGGGCTTCATCACCCTCCTGCTTCCATGGAGCTTCCTCTGCCTCAGCTTCCACATTGCCACTTGTGCTGGCACTGGGCACCATGGAGCAGAGCCTGGCTCCAGCCTCTGGGCACTCAGCCTTTACATCTTTATAAAGGTGAATGAGGTCACCCTCAGGCTCCTCTCCCCAAGCCAGAGACGCAGCTCCCTCAGGCTGTCCTCAGGAGAGGCCCTTCCCTGGCCACCTTCCAGCCTGTTTCCAGCAAAGGCAGCTGGAGCCCTTTGCAGCACCTGTTCCCTGCAGTCACACAGTGTCTGTGTTCCTTGCTGCACCAGCAGGCTGTCAGCACTCTGCTTTAACTCTCTTGCAGAACCAAATGTGGCTCAGGAAGAAGATGAAGTTGAGAAGGCTGAAGGGAACCAGAAACTCCACGTGTCTACTCCTCAGGTAGGAAAACTCTGCTCTGTCATCTTGAACTGTTAGCAGAGCTTCTGTGAAGCTTCTTTCCTGCTCAGAGTGATCAGGAGGGAATCTGCTAAAGGTTTCCTCACTATAGGCAATAAATTGCCTTCAGATTTGACCTCCCAGGGTTTTACACTGCAAGCACTGGAAAGCAACCAGAAGCAGTAACAAAAGGCTGTGAGACAAGCAGGTGATGTGACTGGTGTTGAGAGAAGGGGATGGAACATCCATGTTCATCAACTGCCACAGCCAAACACTCTGCCCAAGAGAAATCTCACCAACTCTGACAGGCCACAGCTTGGTTCAGAGGCTGATCAGAGCTTCAAGTGCACTTCTGTTACTCAGACTGAAAGCTCAGGCTGTGCTCCCTGCTTAGAGCAAAGTGTGGAGGACAGCTTCCTACACAGGTCCTTGTGATTTCTGGATGCAGAATAGCCCCAGGGAGGTCTGAGTGAGTGACACAGAATCACCAAGGCTGGAAGAGACCTCAAAGATCATCAAGTCCAACCTGTCACCCAACAAGACTAACTAAACCATGGCTCCAAGTGCCACAGCCAGTCCCCTCTTGAACCCCTCCAGGGATGGTGACTCCACCACCTCCCTGGGCAGCACATCCCAGTGGCTAACAACTCTCTCTGGGAAGAACTTTCTCCTCACCTCGAGTCTAAAATTCCCCTGGCACAGCTTGAGACTGTGTCCTCTTGTTCTGGTGCTGGGTGCCTGGGAGGAGACCAACCCCCACCTGGCTACAACCTCCCTTCAGGTAGTTATAGAGAGCAATGAGGCCTCCCCTGAGCCTCCTCCAGGCTACACAATCCCAGCTCCTTCAGCCTCTCCTGGCAGGGCTGTGCTTGAGGCCTCTCTGCATCAAAATGATTGCTTCACACTGCTGCCTGCTGTAAATCTGCTGCAGGCTGCAATGGGTATGGCTCCTGGACTGACATTCCATGGAAGTGCTGTGGTGAGCAGAGCCAGGGCCCTGAACCCTGCTGTAGCCTCTCATGTATTTGCTGTTACTGCTGTCACAGGACTGCCTCTGTGCTCTGGCTTGCAGGTTGACCATTTGGCAAGCAAGACATCTGAACTGAACGTGTCAGAGAGCAGGACAAGGAGTGGAAGGGTATTTCAGAGCACTGTTAGTATTGCTCTGCTTTCAGTCTGTGTTCCTCAAGCCTTTCCTGTTCCCCAGGGTGAATAAAATGCTTTCAGTGCACTTCATGCTGACAGTCCCCATGAATGCTGCAAGCTTGGAGCAGAGTGGTTGGACACTGCCCCACAGGAAAGGGACCCAGGAGTGATGGTTCAGTGACTGGGAGGTGTGGCAGTTTCCGTTTAAGAAAGGGACAGTTACTGCAACTCTGGCTGAATGTGTTGGTGTGAAAACGAAAACAAAGCTAAGCCTAAAGGAATTTCAGGGTCAGTTCTGCCAGGAAACAGTAACAAGATGTTCCTGCAGGCTGAGCACCTCTGGGCAGGGACCAGGGAATAGCAAGGGCAAGCCTGTTGCTCTCCCCCCACAGCTCTTGATGTGGGACAGGCAGCTGCCTGGTTCAGGGTGAGCTGTTCCCACATCACAGACCACAGGGTGTTGGGGGTTGGAAGGGACCTCTGGAGATCCAACCCCCCTGCCAGAGCAGGAGCATAGAATCCAGTGCAGGTCACACAGGAACACATCCAGAGGGGGCTGCAAAGTCTCTAGAGGAGACTCCACAGCCTCTGTGGGCAGCCTGCTCCAGGGCTCTGTGAGCCTCACAGTGCAGAAGTTCTTCCTCCTGCTGAGCTGGAACCTCCTGTGCTGGAGTCTCCATCCATTGCCCCTTGGCCTGTCCCAGGGCACAGTGAGCAGAGGCTGTCCCTGTCCCTTCCTTCCACATTAAACTGGCTAAGGCCATGACACAGGCCACAGTCTGTGCCCTGCACCAGCCTGTAACCATATCCATTTTCCCTTGGCAGATTCACCAGCTGGAGCTCTCATCCAGCCAGGATGTGCTGCCCAAGAGGAGGAAGATGAGTGAACCAAAGGAGCAGTTCTAGGCATCCATCTCCCTGCTGCTGGCTTCCTGAGCTCCACACCACTTCCACGTTGCTGTTTCACCTGAATGTTTGTGTTTAAATACCTTCTAGAGGTAGTTTCTGTTCTATCTGTGGCCCAAATTGAGTGTTTCAAGGGCAGAAAACCTGTCAGGAGGCATAGCTGAGGAAAGCTGAAGATGCTTTTCTGCTGAGGCTGTGCCCATCAGGAAAGGCAGGGAGCTACCTGCAGGTGGAGCTGAGGGAATGCCTGCAGTGCAGGGAAGGATTTCTCTCCTCTTATGAGCTGTGTGAATGCTGATGGGGGAACAACACTACCCACAGCACAAGGTCTCCCCACTTACTTTGGGCTGTGTTTCAAAGCTGAGCCTGTCTCAGGGGGCTTCAAGTCTTGGGTTCATTTCCAGAGCATTCTGGAGGGCTGTGTGGTCCCCTGCAGCACTGCCACCATTTTCCTTTGAGACAGCTGGGGAGGGGCTGACCCTCTGCATCCCTTCCAGGCTCTTGGGCAGCAGTAAATCAAACCCCAAGAACTCATCATACCTTCAGCTGCCATATTCTGTGCCAAAATGCAGGGATCTGTGCACAGCTGTGGTGAGAGCTGATCAGAAAGCTTTACCCTGTGGCAGCAGTGCTGGGAGCTTATGTGGAGACACCTGTGTGCAGCTGAGAGGAGCTGCAGGGGCTGGGCACGGTGCCCTTTCTGACCACAGGGTTCATTCTTCCTGCACTCTGAACGAATTGAAGCTGCTTCTGTGTGGCAAAGAGCTGCCCAAGGCTCTGGGTGGGGATGGCTGAGCACCTTTGACATGTTTGAGAAAGGCTTTTTGTCATCTTCCATTAAACAGTGTTAGGAGCTGCTGCCTGTGTCTGTACCTTAACAAGCAAAGGTGATCAGAGTGCACTGGCTTGAAGGGACCCTCCAAGGGCATCTTGTCCAACCCCCCTGCACTCAGCAGGGACACCTCCAGCTAGAGCAGGTTGCTCAGGGCCCCATCAAGTTGGGCCTTCAGTCTCCAGTGATGAGGCCTCCACCTCTCTGGGCAACCTGTTCCAGTGCCTCACCACCCTCATGCTGCAGAACTTCCTCCTAGTACCCAACCTAAATCCCTCCTGCTCCAGCTTCAAACTATTGCCCCTCGTCCCGTACCCCAAGCACTTCTCAACAGTCCCTCCCCAGCCTTCCTGCAGATCCCCTTCAGACAGAAATGCAGCTCTGAGGTCTCCCTGGAGCCTTCTCCAGGTTGAACACCCCAACTCTCCCAGCCTGTCCCCACAGGGGAGGTTCTCCAGTCTCTGGTCATCTTGGTCGCCTCCTCTGGACCCTCTCCATCAGCTCCATGTCCTTCTCGTCTTGGGGGTCCCAGAGCTGGGCACAGCACTGCGGGGAGGGGGGGTGTGTGTCTCACCAGAGCAAAGTAGAGGAGCAGAATCGCCTCTCCATCTGCTGGCTACGGCTGCTCTTGAAAGCAGCTCCTGCTCGTTGCTCCCGCTCGGCGGGTGGCGGTTGCTCGGTCTGGTTCCGTGCCGCCCCGGGGAGTGGGGGCGGCGGGCACGAGCGCGGCAGGAGTAGCTCTGGAAAACCAAACCAAACACAAAAGCCCCCAAAGCAGCTGCGGGGGGTTGGGTGCTGGCGGGGGGTTGGGTGCGGGGGGTTGGGCGCTGGCGGCGGCGCTTGCCGCGGGGCGCTCGGCGCTCGCCGGCTCCCGGCGCTGCCCCAGCCAGGGACCCCTCCGCCCGCTGCCTCCCAGCGCGCGCCACACGTGACGCACGGGGGGCGGGGCCGGTCTCACCGTTCCGGCCGCGCTCATTGGTGGTTCCCGGCCGCGCAGGCTCCCATTGGCTCCCCGAGCCCAGGAAGTGGCCGGGCGGCTCCCGCCTCCCCTCCCCGGCCCCTCCGGGAGCTTTTCGTCGCCCAGGCCACGAAGTTTGATCGCGGGGGAGGTTTGGGGGCGACCTTGGCTCAGGGTAAGACCTGGGTTTTGTTCCTTAGTTCCGAAGCTTCGCGCCGGGGGCGGCTTTCTCGCTGTTTGCGCGTATTCTGCGGAGGAAAACCGCTGGGGTCTCGTTGCGGCCGCAGGGGGTGTGGAGTGCTCGGGAGGGGTTGGGGGCCGGACGTGAGAACCCCCGGGACGAGGCGAGTGCCAGCTGCGGGTGGGCAGCGCGTTGGGAGCCAAGGGCTATGCCGGGGAAGGTGCTTTTCGACATTGCCCTGGGCCGCTGCCGGGTGTCTCGCATCTTGGCTGGGGTGAGGACCTCGCCTCTGCTTGGAGTGCGCGGCCGAGGGGTCCGCAGGGTGGAGGTCTCGGCTGTGGCTCCGAGCTCTTCTCTCCCTGAAGCTGCCACCGTCTCCTCAAGCATGGCCGCTGCTTCATTGCCTGGTACGGCCGTCCTGGGCAGGGTGAGCCAGAGTTCCTGGGTAGGAGGGGCGAGTGACCCTTGTAGTTGTCTGAGCCTCCCTGGAGCCTGGGCTGGGCCCTCGGGCTGTTGAGCTGTCGTAGGGCCGCGTGTTTGGAAAACACGAGGAAAAGCAAGGTGGGCAGAGCTTGGCTCTCTGTGTCCAGCTGGAGGGGAGATGACGACGCTGACACGCCGAGCACGGCGCGCTGAGGCGGGAGGGAGCTCGCACAAGCAGCCTGACGGTGAGGAAGATGGAGCTGCAGACAGAGACCTGAACGAGGAGGAACCTGATGATTCCAAAGATATCCGCCTCACACTGATGGAGGAGGTGCTGCTTCTGGGGCTGAAGGACAAGGAGGTAAGGCTGGCATCTGGCAGCTGCATGCACGGCGGTGGCAGCGCTGCCTTGGCGTCCCTGGAGGTCAGGCTTGAGGTGAGCAGCAGAAGGGATCATATGGAGCCCCCTGGATGGTCTTCAGCAAAGCCACCTGCTCAGTGCCAACCACCTTTGCCTGCAGCTGAGTTCTGCAAGTGCTGTCCCTCTGTCTCTGCCATGGGGGCTGTGGGGAGCAGCTGGAGGTGAGGAGTGCCTCGTGGCATTGTGTGGCTGCCATCTGCATTGTTCTTTGCCAGGGTCAAAGGTGTGTGGTGGAAGGAGCCTCACCCTATGCATCAAGTGGTCAGTGTCCACTTTCCTATCCAACCCCCCCTGCTGAAACACCCTGAGCTCAATTTCCACTTGGTTGAACACTGCTGCAAGTTACAGCAGGGGCAGGTTTGGAGAGCACAGAGCCAGGCAAGGGAAGGTAACAGGAGGGAGACTTGGAAGCAGTGATGGCAGAGGAGGTGGGAACCAGGTCTCTGTTTTACAGGCTGCTGGTTTCCTTAGCCAGGCAGGGGGGCTGGGGACCTTTGCTGGGTGGTTGTCTTGCCTCTGTGTGCAGTGCCCTGGCAGCAGTGGGCAAGCTTTGCAGCTGATGATCTGGGGGGGTGGGGTGGGGGTGGTTCTCTGCAGGAGAGTGACCCTGGTCAAACTGAATTGGCTTCTGTTTGTCAGCCAACAGGAGCTCAGTTCTCAGCCATGCCTAGAATGAGCTGTGGGGACTGGAGATGATCTCTTGTGCTGAGTTCTTGGAGATGCTTGGCCCTTATCATGGAACCACAGAATGGGTTGGGTTGGGAAGGACCTTCAAGATCATCCAGTTCCAACCCCATGCCATGGGTGCTCAAGGCCTCCTCCAGCCTGGCCTTGAACACCTCCAGGGAGGGGACATCCACAGCCTCCCTGGGCAAACTGTTCTGGTGTCTCCCCACCCTCACTGTCAACAGCTTCTTCCTGATCTCCAGTCCAGATCTCCTCTCTTGCAGCTCAGCTGCTGTGTTGCCAATGCTTTGTCTTCCTTAGCACATGCATCAGCTCCATCTCTTTGGGGCAGTCTGCTGCTCCTGTTAAATAGAAGAGGAAACTGAGGCCACAGGAAGCTAATCAGTTGCCCAAGGCCCTCCTTGGGCTGGTGGTGGCAGAGGGGAGCCTTGAAGAGAGGTTTTTCAGCTCCTGGAGCACTCTTCCTGTGAGGGCTTCCTTCCTCCCACTCTGAGGAGAGCAGGCACCGTGGGTGTCAGAGCTGTGGTGGATGAAGCTCCTCTTCATCCATGTCTCTGGGTGGGTATTAAGCCACTGTGAGGTGTTTGAACTTCTTTTCCCAGTTAGTCTGAGCTGCTGCCCTGCTGTCACACAGAGCTGCTCAGGCCGTGGCTTCTGATGGGGACCACACTTACAGGTGTGGCAGGGGAGGGCTCAGGGCTGTGTGGGTGAGAGAGGGCTCCTGGCTGCCCTGTTTCACAACCCCAGATAAGGTCTGGGGCTTGCTGGCAGGAGGGGGCAGGGCTGGGAAGGGAAGGTGCAGGCAGTTTTGGAGCAAATATTTGAGCAGGGCCCAGGAGCTTGGCAGGATCTGCTTCCTTCCTGGGCTAGTTGGTAGTGAACTTGGCTTGGTTAATTCCTGCTGGTTCCTGGTAATGATCCTTCAGCCACCAGGAAGTTAGGAGAGCACAACAGGTGCAAAAAAAACCCAACCCAACCTTGCTGGGGTTTCACCCTCTCCCCTCCCCTCCCAGCCTCTCCTTCCGCATTCCTCCAGCTCAAAAGGAATCAGAGGAGCACAGAACTGCCAGGGCTGGAAGGGTCCTCAAGGCTCAGCCAGTCCCAAGCCCCTGCCCTGGCCAGGGACACCTCACACCACAGCAGGCTGCTCACAGCCACCTCCAGCCTGGCTGCAAACACCTCCAGGCAGGAGGCTGCCACCACCTCCCTGGGCAGCCTGTGCCAGGCTCTCACCACCCTCCTGGGGGAGAGCTTCTTCCTCACAGCCAATCTGAGTCTCCCCACTTCTGGTTGTGCTCCATCCCCCCCAGTCCTCTCCCTCCCTGACACCCTGAAAGTCCCTCCCCAGCTTTCTTGGAGCCCCCTGCAGGTCCTGGAGGATCAGGGGATACACTTCTCTGTTCTTCACTCATGGTTTGATGATTGGGGTAAAGCCAAACCAGGAGAATTGGAGCCACAGCCAGGGCTGCAGTGGAAGTTCATCAGGTCCCAGCCTGTCCCTCCAGGAGAGGTGGCTGCAAGAATCACAGAGTGGTCCAGGCTGGAAGGGAGCTCCAAAGCTCATCCAGTCCAACCTCCCTGCAGTCAGCAGGGACATCCCCAGCTAGATCAGGCTGCCCAGAGCCCTGTTGAGCCTCACCTTGAGTAGCTGCAGGGAGGGGACCTCCCTCACCTCCCTGGGCAGCCTGTTCCAGTGTTCCACCACCCTCCTCTAGTCTGACTCCAGGAGCTTCCAACTTGTTTGCTTTCAGCCCCTTACTGTTTTCTCAGGGTAACTTCTCTTCCAGCTCAGTGAAAGGCAACTTCTGGTCCCCTCCACACCTCCTTCTGCACAGCAGGTTCCTGAGGTGTCTGTGCCAGAGCACAAAGAAGCCCCAGGGGTGTCTGCCGCGGAGGGCAGTCAGCAGGGCAGGGATGAAAGGTTGCTTTGTCTTCCCTCACAAGGAAACAAAGCAAGCAAATACAGATTGATTTTACTGGGGCTTGTTTCCAGTTCTTTGTGTGGCTCTGTGTGCTGCACAGGCAGAGCAGCCTGGTGTCCAGGTGCAGTGGGTAAGCAGACCTGCTGGGCACAAGGCTTGGCCCTCACCCAGTGGGAAAGCTGCTGTGCAGGAGGGCTGCCTGTTCTCAGCCTCCTGTCCTTAGGAAGGAGGCTTGGGAGGGTGCTTTGTGGGCTGGTAGCTTTTGACCTGCCCTCCATCTCCTCCTGCCTTGTCCCTTCCCTCCTGCAGGTGTTCAGGGCCAGGCTGGATGAGGCCTTGGGCAGCCTGGGCTGGTGGGAGGTGACCCTGCCCACGGCAGGGGACTTGAGCTGGCTGAGCTTCGAGGTCCCTTCCAGCCCAGCCCAGGTTTCATCCTGGTGCCAATGCCAATCTTTTGGGCTACAGTTTCAGCCCAGGTCCCTGCCCCATGCTGAGTGGGAGCTGCTTTTTCTGTGTCTTGCTCCCCCCTTATCTTCCTTCCCTGGACTCAGAACCTCTAATTGCATTGCTGCTTCCTTGTGGCTCCTGTTTCCCAGACCTCTGGAAGCTGGGAGAGGCAGCTGGGCAGGATGTGAGCAGGCTGGGAGGGGTGGTGGGTTTTGGCAGGACTCAGCTGCCCATTTCTCCTCCCCTCTGCATGCATCCTCTCCCCACAGGGGTACACCTCCTTCTGGAACGACTGCATCTCCTCGGGCCTGCGGGGCGGCATCCTCATCGAGCTGGCTCTGCGCGGCCGGATCCAGCTGGAGCCACTCTCCCTCAGGAGGAAGAGGCTGCTGGAGAGGAAGGTGAAGGTGCCACAGGAGCTGGGCCTGGCAGCCTGAGCTGCCTCAGGGCTTTAGCCCTGCCCCCTCAGCCGGGGCTGGGCTGTTGGGGGGAGCGGTGGATCTGTGTCCGGCCTCAGGCCATGCTCCCATGGTGTCCTTCCAGGTGCTCTTGAAGTCAGATGTCCCCACTGGTGATGTGCTGCTGGATGAGACCCTGCGACACATCAAGGCCACAGAGCCTGCAGAAACAGTGCAGACCTGGATAGAGCTCCTCACTGGTAGGGCCACCCTGAGAGGCGTTTCCTCAGCTCCCCCGGGGCCTGCCCCTGCCCCTTGGCACAGCTTGGCCACTCCCTTGCTCCACTGCAGGTGGTCAGAGACTGACAGCAGAGCTGAGGAACATAGAATGCACCTTCAGAGCTCACCTGCTGCAACCTCCCTTCAGTCAGCAGGGACAGAACCATACAGCTGCCAGGGCTGGAAGGGGACCCCAAGGCTCAGCCAGTCCCAACCCCCTGCCATGGGCAGGGACTCCTCACACCACAGCAGGTTGCTCACAGCCACCTCCAGCCTGGCTGCAAACACCTCCAGGCAGGAGGCTGCCACCACCTCCCTGGGCAGCCTGTGCCAGGCTCTCACCACCCTCCTGGGGAAGAGCTTCCTCCTCACATCCAATCTGAATCCCCAGCTAGATCAGGTTGCTCAGAGCCTCTTCAACCCTGACCTTGAAAGTCCCCAGGACTGGGGCCTCCACCACCTGGGGCAGATAATGGTTTCCTGGGTCTGTTTTGGTGGGAGATCAGTGGAACCTTGCTCCCCATTGCCTCTTCTTTCATCCTGAGTCTTCACTAAGCCTGGGATCCAAGGTCCTAGGCAGAAGAGGCTTTCCAAAGGGACCTGCAGCTGGTGGCTGCTGGGAGCTTTGCCAGCTTGGACTGATGGGAGAAGTGGGTCAGAGGCACAGGATCACAGATAACAGAGGTGGGAAGGGACCTCTGGAGATTCCTGAGTCCAGCCTCCTGCAGAGCAGGAGCACAGAGCCCAGCACAGCTCCCACAGGAACACATCCAGAGGGGGCTGGGAAGGCTCCAGGGAAGGAGACTCCACAGCCTCTCTGGGCAGCCTGCTCCAGGGCTCTGTGAGCCTCACAGTGCAGAAGTTCTTCCTCCTGCTGAGCTGGAACCTCCTGTGCTGGAGTCTCCATCCCCTGCCCCTTGGCCTGTCCCAGGGCACAGTGAGCAGAGGCTGTCCCTGTGCCTCCCTTCCTCACCCCCAGCCCTCAGCTAGCTACAGACATTTCTCAGATCCCCTCTCAGTCTCCTCTGCAGCCTAACCACCCCCAGGGCTCTCAGCCTCTCCTCCCCAGGCAGTGCTGCAGCCCCTTCCTCATCCTCACAGCCCTCCCCTGAACCCCCTCAGCAGATCCCTGTCCCTTCTGACCTGGGGAGCCCAGAACTGGATGCAGTATTCCAGGGGAGGTCTCCCCAGGGCAGAGCAGAGGGGGAGGAGAACCTCCCTGGCTCTGCTGGCCACACTCCTCTGCATGCCCCCCAGGACCCCATTGGCCTTCTTGGCCCCCAGGGCACATTGCTGACCCATGGGGAGGTTGTTATCCACCAGCACTCCCAGGTCCTCCTTGGGGCTGCTCTGCAGCAGATCTCCTCCCAGCCTGTCCTGCTGCAGGTTTAGTCAGGCCAAGGGGTCCCAGGATGTTAGGGCTTGGAAGGGACCTCTGAAGATCACAGAATCACCAAGGTTGGAAGAGACCTCAAAGATCACTGAGTCCAACCTGTCCCCACAGACCTCATGACCAGACCCTGGCACCAAGTGCCACATCCAATCCCCTCTTGAACACCTCCAGGGGTGGGGACTCCACCACCTCCCTGGGCAGCACATCCCAGTGGCCAACAACTCTCTCTGGGAAGAACTTTCTCCTCACCTCCAGCCTAAACCTCCCCTGGCACAGCTTGAGACTGTGTCCTCTTGTTCTGGTGCTGGTTGCTAGAGAGAAGAGCCCAACCCCCACCTGGCTACAGTCTCCCTTCAGGGAGCTGCAGAGAGCAATGAGACCTCCCCTGAGCCTCCTCCTCTCCAGGCTGAACAACCTCAGCCTCTCCTGGCAGGGTTCCTGCAGCGGGCACCAGGCTCGCCCGGGGGTGGGGGCTGGGGGGGCACAGCCATCCTCCCCCCACCCCCCCAGCCTGCAGCTGAGTCTCCTGTCCCGCAGGGGAGACCTGGAACCCCTTCAAGCTGCAGTACCAGCTGCGGAACGTGCGGGAGCGGCTGGCCAAGGCGCTGGTGGAGAAGGGCATCCTGGGCACGGAGAAGCAGAACTTCCTCCTCTTCGACATGACCACGCACCCGGTCAGCAACGCCGCCGAGAAGCAGCGCCTGCTGCGGCGCCTGCAGGACAGCCTGCTGGAGCGCTGGGTCAACGAGCCCCGCCGCATGGAGCGCCGCACGCTGGCGCTGCTGGTGCTGGCTCACTCCTCCGACGTGCTGGAGAACGTTTTCGCCAGCCTGGCCGACGACAAGTACGACCTGGCCGTCAACAGGACCAAGGACCTCCTGGAGGTGGACCCCGAGGCGGAAGCTGCCAAAGCCAAGGGGGCAGAGATGATCTGGGCCGTCCTGGCGGCTTTCAACAAGTCCTAAAGAGCCTCCGGCCCGGGGCTGGGGGAAGCTCTGCCTCGGTGTGAGGCCTGGGGATGTGTGGGCGTGGAGCTCCCGCGGCAGGGTGCGGAGTTCTCGCTCCCTCCTCCAAAGGCCAGCGCCTCCGGGGAGAGGTGGTGGTGGTTCTTCACTCCCCTCGCAGGACTTCTTGCCTGTGGGCTTTGTTCTGAAGCCAGCAGAGAGCTGGAAGATGGCAGAGCCCAGCCTGGGCTAAGCCACAGCAGGAAAGGGGCTGTGGAGCAGCCTCCGCTCCCAGCTGGTTTGGCTGCCTCCGTGGTCCCCTCTTCCACGCACAGGACTTGGCCTTGGAGCTGCCTGGGCAGCGTGAGCTCCTCTGTGACACTCCTAGAACAGGCTAGGGGCAGAGGAGCAGGCAGGGAGCTGCTTTGGGGGTGCCTGGCAGCTGGGACCGCTCCATGGGGCAGCCCAGGGCCCTCAGCACTACTGAGGAGCGGCTGTGGAGCCCTGCCCCGGGGTTGCACCCCTGTCACACCCCTGCCCTGCCCCGGGGTTGCACCCCTGTCACACCCCTGCCCTGCCCAATGAGAGGAAAACTGTGATTTTTTATTTTTCTCACCATTATACTCTCCTGCAGTTCCTTTAAATGCATTTCTCTGCGGCCCCAGGGGCTCCTGTGTAGTTCATTCTGGTGCAGCCGCCCTGGGGTGCTGGCAGGGGCTAAAAGGTGGCCCAGGGGAGGTCCCGCGCTGGTGCCACTCCTGTCACGACCTTGCTAGGTGGTCTGAGCTGCAGCTCCCTGCCTGCACCCAGTGACCTGCTCCTGGCCCCGGCGCTCTTCACGGGGGCTCCCCGGGCTCCATTTGCGTCTCCATGGGCCTGTCCCCTGCGCTAGGGCTGTCCCTGGGAAAGGCTCCCCCGAGCCTGGCTGGTGCGTTCGCACTGCTGTGGGTTCCAGGCCTCCCCAGTAGCTCCTGCAGCCCCGGGGTGCTTGCTGTGGCCCCGCTGCCCGGCCCCGGGCTCCGCTCCTCGCCCCTTCCCGCAGCGGTGCGGCAGCCCCGGCCTCCGTCCTGCCCACGTGGTGCTGCCTTACTTCCCATTGGCCAACGGTTCCTCCTCCTCCCTTCCCCCGCGGGCCCTGGTTGGTCAGGTATGATGTCACCCAGGCCGCCTCCCTCTGCCTATTGGGTGGCGCTCCTGTCCGTCAGGTAGCGGAGGCGGTAGGGGGCGGCGGCGGCCATTTTGGAGTAGAGCGCGGGGCCGAGCGGAGCGGGGGACGTGCGGGCGCGGAGGCTGCCCCTCCACCGCCGCTATGGCAGCCCCGATCGGTACCGGCGCCCGCGCGGGAGAGACTGGACAGGAGAAACAGGTAGGGAACCGCAGGGTCGGGCAGGACCGGCTCCCATTGGCTTAGCCCCACACAGCACTGTGCGGCTATTGGTTGCTCCTGGTGTCCGTCAGATGTGCGCTAGTCTCTCACTGGCCGAGGGGCTGGGGAGGGCGGGACTTCCGGCAGGGTCGGTGCGTGACTGGTTCCCCGTGGCGGCGTGGGGAGGGGGCTGGAGGGGCCTGGGGAGTGCGGGGGTGGCCTGGCCTGGCCTGGCTGCGCCCCTCGGGGGCCAGGGGTACGCGGGGCTGCCGTAGCCGCCCCCGAGAACCGGCGCTGGCTCCAGCCGCCCCCAGCTTCCCTGCCTGGCCCACCGCGGGGGCTGTGCCGCCAGCCCTGGCCGCGGCTCCTTGGCTGCCCCGCAGGGGCGGAGCTGCCCGCGGGCCCCGGGCGTACCGGGCCGGCTGCATCGGCCGCTGCATCCCCGTGCCCTGATTACCCCCGGGGCAGTCGGCCCTGCTGCGGGGCGCAGGCAGAGCTGCTGCCATCCCCTGCCGGCAGCGCGGGGTTGCTCGGAGGAGCCTTTCCCGTCTCCCCGGCGCTGGTTTAGCGCTGGGGGAGGGTGCGGGGAGGAGGCAGATGTGCTGCACGCAGGTGGGCGCTCAGCCTCCCGTGAGGGGGGTCGTGAGGGGAGGCACAGCCGAGGGTGTTGAAGGACTCTCCAGCCCCTTCTTTGTTTTCCAGGACACACAGGAGAAGGAAACTGTCAGCCCCGAGAGAGCAGAAGAGGCAAAGCTGAAGGCCAAATACCCCAACCTAGGCCAGAAGCCTGGAGGCTCTGACTTCCTCATGAAGAGGCTGCAGAAAGGGGTATTGGTGTTTGCTCCCTGTCCTTATCTCCCTTCCTGGCACGGGCAGGCAAGCTCCAGCCAGGCCAGAGCACCACCACCACATTCTCCAGGGCAAAAAGTCATTTCAGGCCGAGGGGGCAGGTTCCTGCCAGTGCCTGAGCTGCACTGGCACCCAGCAGCCACAAGCTTGAAGCACTGAGGGCTGCTGTGGTCAAGCACAAAGGGCTTCTGCCTGCTCAGAACCCCAAAGCTGCCACCTCTCAGGTGGTTTTGCTCTGTGTATCTCCCCCAGCAGAGGACTCCACCCCATTCTCCACATCCTGGCCTGGCACCTGGGGTCTGCAGGCAGAAAAGGTGCAAGAATCCCAGGCTGCCTGCTGCCCTGCTCCCCAGGGTTCAGTAGGCCACTGAGGTGCTTCAGGCTTGAGTCATTGCCCTCTGCTCTGCCTGTGCAAAGGGCACTGAGCACAGCAGTGAGTCAGCTGGCTGCAGCTCCATGCTGGCACCAGTGTGAAAAGCCAAACCTCTGACTGTACTCCCTCCAAAGGCCTCCCCAGGAGCCAGCTGCATAGAATGGTTTGGGTTGGAAGGGCCCCTGAAGATCCTCCAGTCCAGCCCTGCTGCCAGAGCAGCATCACCCAGGGCAGGGCACACAGGAACACAGCCAGAGGGGGCTTAAAGCCTCCAGAGGAGGAGACTCCAAACCCCTCTGGGCAGCCTGCTCCAGGCCTCCAGCAGCCTCATGCTGAGGTGGAGCCTCCTGGGTTCCAGTTTGTGTCTGTGCCTCTCATCCTATCCCAGAACACCACTGAACAGAGCCTGGCCCCTTCTTGCTGCCCCCCTTCAGAGGTTTGTAACCATTGGTCAGGTTCCCTTCTCCAGGCCAAACAGCCCCAGGGCTCAGCCTCTCCTCCTCAGCCCTGCTCCAGTGCCTGCAGCATCCCTCCCAGCCCTTTTGAATGGAGCAGAACTGGAAGTGGGGAGCTGGAGACTGGCTGTGAGGAAGAAGTTGTTGCCCAGGAGGGTGCTGAGAGCCTGGCACAGGCTGCCCAGGGAGGTGGTGGAAGCCTCCTGCCTGGAGGTGGCTGTGAGCAGCCTGCTGTGGTGTGAGGAGTCCCTGCCATGGCAGGGGGCTTGGAACTGGCTGAGCCTTGAGCTCCCTTCCAGCCCTGCCAGCTCTGTGCTGCTGTTTGTGGCCTCTGTGTCTCTGCTGCTGCAGCAGATGAAAGTAACCCAAACTCCTCTCTTCTTCCAGCAAAAGTACTTTGATTCTGGTGACTACAACATGGCCAAGGCAAAGATGAAGAACAAGCAGCTGCCCAGCATGGGGCCAGACAAGAACCTGGTGACAGGAGACCACATCCCCACGCCTCAGGACCTGCCCCAGAGAAAGTCCTCCCTTGTCACCAGCAAGCTGGCAGGGTAGCCTGCACCCCCAGGCTCTTGGGTTTTGCTTCTCCTTCCTCTTTCTTTTCTGTTTTCTTTGGTCTTTTCTTTTCCTTTTGGCTCAAATGGATTGAACCTCACAGTCCCAGAGGGGTGGGAGCACCCCATGTAGTTCTTGTGAGTGCTTACAGTGAACCCCCCCAGAGAAGGTCAGCAAGAGGCATCCCTGGCCTGGGACTCACAGGGAGGCTTGAGCTTGGCTTTAGCCTTAAGCCTTCCTGCTGTTTGAAACCATCCTCACCTGCAGAGCCACTCAAGTGCTGGCTTCTCCTTGGGGGTCCAGGAGGAGGAAGCAGGAAAGCCTTGAGGGAAGTCCTGTGCTGGGCTCTGGGGAGAGCAGAGCAGGGAGCTGTGGGGTGGGGATGCCTGCAGGGGAGGGGCTGGGTGGGCAGAAGCTGTGGTAGAGGGTCTGGAGCTTGGGGTGGGGGTGGGGGAGGTGCTGGAGCTTCACAGGGAAGAGCCTGGCTGATGGGCAGGGAGGAGGAGGTGGCTGTGTTGCTGGTGCAGTTCCCAGGCTCTGCTCCCTGCTGGCAGAAGGAGCTCCCAGGACAGGACAGGGCTGGACTTGGAGCTGCCACCAGGTCCCAGCAGGGCTGCACCTGAGCCTGGCTGCCAGGAGGGAACTTGGCACCAGGCTGGCAGCTGCCCCAAGGGTCTGGGGGCAGTTCCTCTTGCCCTGCTCTCTTCTGGCTCCTCTCCCAGCAGGCAGCAGGAGGTGGGGAGCTGATGCCCAGGAGGGCACTGGGGGGGCAGCAGTGTGGGGCAGGCAGGCAGAGCCCTCTCTGCTTGTGTGCAGCCCCTGCCTGATGGCTTTGGTGCTTGCAGAGTGGGGGCCAGGGGCAGCTGGTGAGGTGGATGTGAGCTGTTGGAGCTGACCTCTGGCAGGACTGGGGATAAACCCCCAGGGGCAGCTGAGGAGCAGAGCATGGGGGCAGGCCTGTGGTGACACCTTCAGGCCCCTCAAGCTTGGGTTTGCTTCTGATTTGTCTCACCTTTTGTTTTCCCCCTTTTGTTTCTTCCAGGCCTGAAAGGAAAACAAACAGCCCCAAGCCCCAACCCAACCAGAACAGAGCCAAACTGAATCCAAAACAAACCCCAAACCAGCCAGAATGACCCCAAACCAACCCCAAATCAACCAAAACCAACCAGAACAACCCCAAACCAACCCCAAACCAACCAAAACCAACCAAAACCAACCCAAAACCAACCAGAACAACCCCAAACCAACCCCAAACCAACCAAAACCAACCCAAACCCAACCAGAACAACCCCAAACCAACCAAAACCAACCAGAACAACCCCAAACCAACCCCAAATCAACCAAAACCAACCCAAACCCAACCAGAACAACTCCAACCCAACCAGAACAGAGCCAAATTGAATCCAAATCAACCCCAAACCCAACCAGAACAACCCCAAACCAACCCCAAATCAACCCCAAACCAACCAAACCCAACCCCAAACCAACCAGAACAACTCCAACCAAAGCAGAGCCAAATTAAATCCAAACTAACCAGAACAACCCCAAACCAACCCAAACCCAACCAACCCAACCCCCCCAAGAACTAAAAAGAGAGCAAAAGCCACCAGAGCCCAGCGAGGTTTGGTGTGGTGCCTGCAGCCTCCTGTCCTCCCTGCCCTGCTCTCTGGTTTAGGCCTCAGCTGGGGGGAGGGGCTGGGAGTCAGTTTGTGTCCAGGGAGTCCATGGGGTCAGGGGCAGGCAGGGCAGGCAGGGATGCTCTGCTGGTGGCTTTCCTGCTGGCTGCCTGCCTCAGGCTCTCCTCAGCATCTCCACTGCAGCCTGCTGCTGCTCCTGGAGCACTCTGCTGGTGCCTTCTGGGAGCTGTTTGCCAGGGCTCTGCTGGAGCTCTGTCTTGGCCTTCAGGGACTTTGGAGCAAGCCAGGGGGCTTTGGTCACCGGGCTGAGAACCTCCCCTGTGGGGCAGGCTGGGAGAGGAGACCCCCAGGGAGACCTCAGAGCAGCCTCCCAGTAGCTGAAGGGCTCCAGGAGAGCTGGGGAGGAACTCTGGACGAGGGCTGGGGGTGGCAGGATGAGGGCAGTGGCTTGGAGCTGGGAGAGAGCAGGCTGGGAGTGGGGAGGAGGGTGAGGGGAGCCTGGCACAGGTTGCCCAGGGAGGTGCTGCAGGCCAGGCTGGATGAGGCCTGGAGCAGCCTGGGCTGGGGGGAGGGCTCCCTGCCCAGGGGTTGGAGCTGGAGGAGCTTTGAGGCCCTCCCAACCCAAACCCAAGCCTGGCTCCATGTGCCAGGGCCCCCTGAGCAAGGGCCTCCCTTGCCAGCCCTGGGGCCTTGGGGGACAGTGGAAGGGGCAAGGGGCATGGCTGGGGGGAGGGGGGGCTGCAGGTCCCTGCTGCAGTCTCTGCTGCCTCTCCAGCCCCTGTGCTGCCCTGGGTGCTGTTGTAAATAGCTGTGAATGGGCTGTATAAAACAGATCTATTTTGTACGTGGTTCCTCTCCTCTCTGCCAGAGTGGGGGCTGGGGGCTGGGGGGGGATGTGGCAGCTTGGGGGCTGCTGGGGACGGGCAGGGGGGAGGCTCAGCTCCCAGCCACAGCTCTCCCTGCTGGTCTGTTCAGGCCAGGCTGCTGCTGCCCCCAGTGCCCCCCAGCAGGGGCTGTGGGGTGCTGGGGAGGCTGTCCCCAGTGCCCCCCAGCAGGGGCTGTGGGGTGCTGGGGAGGCTGCCCCCAGTGCCCCCCAGCAGGGGCTGTGGGGTGCTGGGGAGGCTGCCCCCAGTGCCCCCCAGCAGGGGCTGTGGGGTGCTGGGGAGGCCGTGGGGCTGTGCTGGGGGGGCCATGGGACACATGTAGGGCTCTGGGGGGTGTGTAGGGCAGGAGGGTGGGTGAGGGGTGGGTTAGGGTGTGCAGGGGAGGAAGGTTGCTGGGGTCCATCCCTGGCTCTCTGGGCACAGCTGTGCCAGGGGCAGTGGTTTTCCTGCTGCCCTCACAGCAGATCCCTGCCCCCCCCTGCTGTGGGCAGGGACTGCAGCAGGCAGAGCTGCCCCAGGCTGACCTCCTGCCGTGCCCCACTCTGGCTCCCTCTGCTCCTGCTGGCAGCCACCCTGCAGCCT
This sequence comes from Dryobates pubescens, assembly GCF_014839835.1. Classification (NCBI taxonomy): domain Eukaryota; kingdom Metazoa; phylum Chordata; class Aves; order Piciformes; family Picidae; genus Dryobates; species Dryobates pubescens. Next base: position 198,208 of record NW_026530685.1, on the reverse strand, counting down.
CAGGACTTGCATCCCTGGTGTCTCCTTTCCTGGAGAGCTCAGCTGATGCTGCCACTGCCTCAGGGGGGAGGTGGAGCCCTGGCACAGGTTGCCCAGGGGGTGGCTGAGGCTCCTTCCCTGGGGGTGTTCAGGGTGAGGCTTGGGGAGGCCCTGGGCTACCTGCAGCCCTTGGGGCTGTCCCTGCACAGAGGGCTTGGGCTGGAGGAGCTCTGCAGCCCCTTCGGCCTGGGACCATTCTGTGCCTCTCAGACTCTGCTTGGAGACTTCCTGCCCCCCAGGCTGGGCATCCTGCAGCCCCTCAGGGCCAGCAGGGGCCAGGGCTGGCTGTTTGCCCAGGGACATGCTGTTCCAGCCTGCTGCCAAGTGTCTGCTGGTGTTTGTTTGTGCTCTGGAGCTTGGCACTGCTCTGGAAGTGTGCTCTGGGCGCTGCCCAGGCTGCCAGGGCAGCCCCAGCCTGCCAGAGGAGCCCCAGCCCCAGGCTGCCAGGGCAGCCCCAGCCCCAGGCTGCCAGGGCAGCCCCAGCCCCAGCCTGCCAGGGCAGCCCCAGCCCCAGGCTGCCAGAGGAGCCCCAGCCTGCCAGAGCAGCCCCAGCCCCAGGCTGCCAGGGCAGCCCCAGCCCCAGGCTGCCAGAGCAGCCCCAGCCCCAGGCTGCCAGAGCAGCCCCAGCCCCAGGCTGCCAGGGCAGCCCCAGCCCCAGGCTGCCAGAGCAGCCCCAGCCCCAGGCTGCCAGAGCAGCCCCAGCCCCAGGCTGCCAGGGCAGCCCCAGTCCCAGCCTGCCAGGGCAGCCCCAGCCCCAGGCTGCCAGGGCAGCCCCAGCCCCAGGCTGCCAGGGCAGCCCCAGCCCCAGGCTGCCAGAGCAGCCCCAGCCCCAGGCTGCCAGAGCAGCCCCAGGCTGCCAGGGCAGCCCCAGCCCCAGGCTGCCAGAGCAGCCCCAGCCCCAGGCTGCCAGAGCAGCCCCAGGCTGCCAGAGCAGCCCCAGCCCCAGGCTGCCAGGGCAGCCCCAGCCCCAGCCTGCCAGAACAGCCCCAGGCTGCCAGAGCAGCCCCAGCCCCAGGCTGCCAGAGCAGCCCCAGGCTGCCAGGGCAGCCCCAGCCCCAGGGCTGGAGCAGGCTGGGCTGCAGCGGTGCAGGTGGGAAGCCTGCAGGACAGAGCTGCTTTCCCCCCTGCTCTGCTCCACCTCAGCCTTTCCAAAGGCCTGGAGCCGTCCCCAGGGCAGCCCCAGCCGGGAGTCCAGCAGAAGGCTCTGGGAGACCTCTCCTCCCCCACCCAGAGCAGAGCCAGGGCATGGCCTCTCCAGGCCTTGTGGCCTCCTCCCCAGCCGAGCTCAGCCCAAGCTTTGGTGTTTGGCTCAAGCCCAGCAGGTGAGGGAGAGGCCTGTGCCCAGGGAAGGCCTGAACCGGGCCCCAGTGCCCCAGGGAGGGCAGCGCGGGGCAGGGGCCCCGGGGGGCCTCCTGTGGTGGGTGGGGGCAGAGCCTCAGGGCCAGAGGGCGAGGGGCACTGCCCTGGCAGAGCTGGGGCTGCGAGGAGGCCTGGGTCAGGGCAGAGGGCAGGCAGCCCCCTGGCAGGAGTGAGGCAGCGTCCCAGGGGGCTGGGAGAGGGCTTGGGCCAGGCAGAGGCAGCTGGGCTGGGAAGGGGCTGGAATGTTGTGGGCTGGGAAGGGCCTCTGCAGCCAGCAGGGGCATCGGAACCTCCCCCTGCAGCCCTCCGCCCTTCTCCCGGCCCGGCTCCGTCCTGGCTTTCTGATCGGCCCCTTCCGGAGCCCCCCGGGGCCGCCGCGGGCGGCGCTGCTGCGGCTGTGCCAGCAGAGGGCGCCCGGCGCCGGGGCCCTGCCCGGGGCTGCCGCGGCTGAGGCTCCGCGCGGCCGGGGCCCCTCCCGCGCAGGAGGCCCCAGAGGAGGCAGCGCGAGGCGAGGAGGACCCCAGGCCCCCGGGCGGGGCCGCGCCGGAAGCGGCGCCGGAAGCGAGGCCGGAAGCGAGGCCGGAAGCGGAACCGGCGCTCCCTGGCCCCGCCCCCGGGCGCGCCCCGTGCGTCAGCGGCGCCATATAAGCGGCGGCGCCGCTCCCCCGGCCGCGGGAGCAGCGGCAGCGCCATGTTCGCCGTCAAGCGGAACGCGGTCATCAGCTTCAACCTCTACTGCGGCGGCGGCCCGGCCCTGCCGCCCGCCGCGCCCGGGGCAGAGCCGGCGCCGCCGCCGCCTGCCAGCGCCGCCCAGCCGCCTCGGGCCCTGGATGGCGCCGGGAGACGGCGCTGGGCCGCCGCCGGCCCCCCCGGGGCGCCCCGCTCGCCGGGTGGCTGCGGCGCGGCCGCCCCGGCGGCTCGGTGGAGCCCGGAGCAGGAGCTGGACGGCTGCGAACCCGACTGCGACCGCGGCCCGGGCGGGGGCTCCCTGCCCTCCACGCCGCCCGGGCCCCCCGACGAGCTGTGGCAGGACTCGCTGGAGCTCATCGGCCGCTACCTGCGGGAGGCGGCGGGCGAGGCCGAGCCCAGCGCCAAGAAACTCTTCCCGGGGCTGCTGTGCGGCCCCGGGCGGCCCCGGGCGAACGACGCCGTGATGGAGAAGGCTCTGGAAACGCTGCGGAGGGTCGGCGACGGCATCCTGCAGAAGCACGAACTCGCCTTCCAGGGTGCGTGGCGCGGGGGGGAGCCTCGGGCCCGGCCCTGGGCCTGCTGCGGTGCGAGCGGGGGCGAGGCCGCGGCGCTGCCTCCGGGGAGGAGTTAGGGAGCGGGGGGGGAGGGGTGGGTGTGGGGGCTCGGCCCCGCAAAGGGGGGCACAGGGATCCCCATCTCCGCGCCCTGGGTGGCCGCTCGGGGTGGGTGGGCTGGGAGGGGCCTGGGCCGGAGCTGGCCCTGGGGGTGGGGGCCGGGCGGGGGCCTCCGCACCACCCCCACCGCCCCTCGCGGTGGCGGCCGGCGCGGGGCTGGGCCCCGGGCCCCGGGCTCCGGCCGGGTCGGTTACCGGCCGGGAGCTGCCCCTGCTGCCCGGGGAGCCGAGCAGCTGGGAAGTGATGAAAAACGAAACTGAACTTTGCTCGGCTGGGGGCGGAGGAGCCGCCGGGGGCCTGTGCGGAGCAGATAATTCGGTTACAGATTAGCTGCAGCTCCTCCTGGGCTCCGGCTCCGCTGGCGGTGGCTGCGGGCAGAGGATCCTCGGAGGGCAGCTCGGGAGTCCGAATCCCTCCCGCCCCTGCCTGCGGTGGAACAGGGCCGGGGGGAGGGGGAGTGCCCCCGGGCGCTGTGCTTGAGTTAATTTCTTGCCCTTCGCTCATTTCTGAGGAGCCTTAGAGCAGCCTCAGGAACTTGGCCCCGGTGCCGGGGCTGGGGGTAAGCAAACGTCCTCCCTGCAGAGCGTCCCGGGACGGGGAGCTGGCAGCTGTGACCTGGCTCTGTGGCAGTCGGAAATGAGCTGTCGGGGCGGCGGGGCCAAGCCCCTGCCCTCAGAGCTTGTGCTGGGGCTGCTTCAGGCCCCCCCTGAGCCCACCTGGGGACGCTGCCTGGCACGGGAGCTTGGTGCCTGGCTGGAGGATGTTTCGGCTTCTCTTCGTGGTTAGTTTGTGAGGGCAGCAGGCTCCGGGCCCTTCCCTGCGTCGGGGCTGAGCCGGTAGCAGGGGCCGGGCCGCCCCCCCCGGCCGCATTCCTGGGGATGTTTGTGGAATGAGCCACACCGGGGAGGAATGCTCAGCCCCGGGGGGGTCCCCTCCGCGGGGAGGGAGCCGGCTCTGGAGGCTTCCTGCGAGTCTGTGCAACCACAGGCATTGCCTTCCCGTGCTGCAGAGCCTCCTCCTGGGGGTTACTCGCCGCGGGCACTGCAGGTCAGGCTGGGGCCTTCTGCCGCTTGGGTGGGAGGTGGAGACTGCTGCAGCTCCACCGGAGGGCCAGGCCTTGTGCCGGGCTGCAAACCGGTTTGGAGCCCTAAAGCCCTGGGGGCGGAGGAGTGCTGTGCACAGAGGTGGCAGCTGTGCCTGTGGGGGCGAGGGAGGAGCTAGGTCTGGGTTGCTGTGGCTGGTTTTGGGCTGGCCCAGGCAAGTGTGAGCCCTCTGCAGGAGCAGGCAGCTGCTGGTCCTCCACCTCTGGCAGGACCAGAGAATTGCCTGGGTTGGAAAAGGTCTCTGAGGTCATCCAGGCCAGCCCTGGCCCCGGGTGCCATGGCCACAGGTGCCTTGGACACCTCAGGGATGGGGACTCCCTGGGCAGCCTGTGCCAGGGCCTGGCCACTCCTGCAGGACAGAGCTTTCCCCCTAGAGCTCTGCTGGGACAGCTTCAGGCCACTTCCCATCTCCTGATCCCAGGGTGAGCAGCCCAGCCCTGCTCCAGCCTCCTCTCGGGCCGGAGCCCCCCTGCGTGCCGGGGCTGCTGCGGGGGTCCCCGTGGGGGCGCTGGGGGGGCCTCCTGTGACCCCGGCTCTCGCGCAGGGATGCTGCGGCGCCTGGAGGTGCGGGGCGAGGCGGAGCTGCGCGCGGTGCGCGAGGTGGCGGCGCAGATGTTCGGCGACGGCGTCACCAACTGGGGCCGCGTGGTGACCCTGCTGTCCTTCGGGGCCTTCCTGGCCAGGCACCTGAAGAGCATCCGGCAGGAGCAGAGCGTCGGCTCCCTGGCTGCCATCCTCACCGAGGCCCTGGTCTCGGACCGGCGCGAGTGGCTGCTGAGCCAGGGCGGTTGGGTGAGTCCCTGCCCGGGCCCTTGGCAGCTCCCTTGCAGCCACCCAGGGCCCTGGCTTCTGCTGTTCTGCCTTCCTCTGCCTGCGCTTCCTGCTGCTGCTGCCTCCCCCTTGCTGCCAGCCCACGTGTGCCGGTGGGGCTCAGCGGTGACTCGCTGCCGCTCCGCCTCCAGCCGCAGCCTGCAGCTGCCTCTGAGCAGCTCCTCGCAGTGAGCTGCCCTGGAGCAGCCTGAAACCAGAGCTCTGCCTCCCCCCTGCCCCCCAGGCAGCAATCCAGAACTGCCAGGGCAGGAGGGGACCTCAGGGCTCAGCCAGTCCCAGCCCCCTGCCATGGCCAGGGACAGCTCACACCGCAGCAGGCTGCTCACAGCCACCTCCAGCCTGGCCGTAAATGCTCCAGGGCTGAGGCTGCCACCACCTCCCTGGGCAGCCTCAAGGGGAAGAGCTTCTTCCTGAGGTCTAATCTAGCTCTCTCCTCCCCTGCCTTGGATTCATTCCCCCCAGCCCCATCACCAAGAAGTCCCTCCCCAGTCCCCAGCCTGAGTCAGTCCCCAGCTCACTGAGCTTGCTGGGAGCTGCTCAGCAGTGGGTTTGGTTCTGTCACAGAGTTCCAGGCCTGTTAAGGTTGGAAGAGACCTTTGAGCCATGAGTTCAGTGCCCCTGCTGCTGAGCCCCCACCACTGACCCACACCTCTCAGCACCACATCCAAGCCTCTTCTAAACCCCTCCTGGGCTGGTGACTCCACCACCTCCCTGGGCAGCCTCCTCCAGTGCCTGAGAACAGCCAACCTGACCCTGCCCTGGCACAGCTTCAGGCCTCTTGTCTGCCTCTCGCTGCAGGGAGCTCCTGGGGGTGAAGGAGCTGGCTGGGCACTGCCCCAGGGCTGAGAAGGCTTCCTGCCAGGGGAGGCACAGGAATGACTTCCCCTTCTTTTCTTTCAGGAGGGCTTTGTGGACTTCTTTCGAGTGGAGGACATGGAAGGCAGCGTCAGGAAGATGCTGATGGCGCTGGCAGGCGTGGCTGGAGTGGGGGCAAGCTTGGCCTACATGATCCGGTGAGCCTGGGGCACAGAGCTGCAGAGGGACAGAGCTCTGGCCTGGACAGGCCCCACGGGGGCTGGAGAGCTGATCACTTCCTCCTCTGGGCACTGGGCAAGCTGGACTTGAGCTGAGGAGAGCAGCTGGGCCTGCCCTGGGCAGCCCTCCCCGGCCTGCGCGGGCGGTGGATGCCGACACAGCGAGTGGGAGAGTCGATCCTTCTGCTTCCTGGGAGAGGATGGTGATGGAAAGCTCAAGTTTACCACTTCAGATTTATCCTGGAGGCAACCTGGCTGCTGAGCAGCAAAGCCAGAGGGCACCAGCAGCACTTCTCTGAGGGCTCCTGGGCTTGGCACGGTCCCTGTGCGCGGAGCAGATGGTTCAAGCCTGGGGGGTTCTGGAAGTGGCATCTGCTGCTGCTGCTGTCCTGCCTGACCCCTGCAGCTTTCCACTGGAGCAGGGCCCCTGGGTGCTGGAGCAGGGCCCCTGGGTGCTGGAGCAGAGCCCCTGGGTGCTGGAGCAGGACGCAGGAGCCCTGGAGCAGGCACTGCAAGCCTGCCCCTGCCCAGGCTGTGCCAGCGAGGCAGCCTTGGGCGCCGCTGGCTGAGCGCTCCCCCACCAGCCACGAGCGGCAGGAGCTGTGCCAGCAGCCAAGAGAGGAAACCTTCTGCCAGAAGACAAGGCCCTGCCAGGCTCCTTCCCTCCCAGCAGAGCTCCAGCCAGGCACTGAGCAGGAGAGGAGCTCCAGGGCTGTGCCCACAGCCCGCTGCCCGTCCTGGGCTCGGCGCTCACCGCACACAGGCAGCTCCGAACTCGAGGGGAGATTGTTCCTGGGCATGGGCAAAGAATCCAACCCCACCTGGGCTGGGGAAGCTGTAAAGAGCCTGTAAATACCTCTCCATCTGTAGCATGTGTACAGTCCCACAGAGCTGACAGTGCAAAGCAAAAGGAACTGGGGACGTGGTGGAGCTGCTTCTGGCTGCCCTGCACTTGGGCCCTGCCGGGAAGCCGTCCTGTGGCGAAGCCTCCTCCTGCCGTGGCTCCACACAAGCCTCCCTCTGCTCTGCTGAGGGAGCAGGGCGGGGAGCAGTGGCCTCTCCTCCTGCCCACGGCTTGCTGGCAACAGTTGCTGTTTCTGTTTTGGTTCAGCCTTGGTTTCCTTTGGGTTATTGTAGCTCCTCCAGGGGCTGGGGGAGCTGTGGAGGCTGCTGGTGTCCATCGCTTCCTTCCCTTCCTCCTGAGCCTCTCAGCCCTGAGCCAACCGAAGCTGATGTTTGAATGTAAACATTCTGGAGCAGAATAAAACTCAGCTTGGATCTGCAGCTCTGTGCCAAGTCCCTTGGTGCCAGCCCTGGGCTTGGTCCCTGCTCCTCCCCCAGGCTGCTGCTGCTGGGGTTTGCATCGCTCCCCTGGCTGGGAGCAGTTTGGCTCTTGGGGAGCTCCCCTCTGGGCTTGGGCTCCGAGGCACATCCCCAGCTGTGGTGCTTGACCTGCAGCCTGGGTGGTGCCTGCTGGGAGCCAAGCTGCAGGCTGCTGCTCTCAGGCCCTGCTGCTGTGCTGAGCCAGCCTCAGTTCTGTCAATAAATGGCTTTTGTTCTCAGTCCTTTCAGAGCTGCTCTTCCCTCCACGGAGATGCTGAGCTGCCAGATGCTGCTGCCCTGCCCTGGGCCTGTTTGCACAGGTGCTGCTTCCAGGCCAACCCACAGAGCCCTCTGCTGTGGGCAGCTCTGCTGGGTGTTGTGTCACCTGCTAGGGCTCCCTGGAGCTGTTCCATGCTGGGGAACTTCACTCTGGCTTGGGAGAGTCTGGGAGGTGCCTCCTGCCTGGGCAGCAGCTCCTCAGAGTGCCCTGAAGTCTGTTGGGGCTCTGTGGGCACCCCCTGCTTGGTGGCTGGGGCTTGGCACCTGCTGTGGGGGAGGGGGGCTGCCACCTCCTCAGGAGAAAGGCCTCCTGCAGCCTGGGCCTCAGCCTGTCCTGGCTGTGAAGGGGGACACAGGCTGGGTGGCTTTGGCTGTCCAGGGTTGGTCTTGACCCTCATCTGCCTGGGCAGAGCAAGCAGCTGCCTGAGGAGGCCTTGCTGGGGAGGGGCTCAGGTCCACACCCCCAGAGTGCTTCCTGCCTTGTGGCTCCCTCTGGTTTCAATTCCTGCAGCCTGGGGCCTGCCTGGGAGGGGGCAGACCTCGCTGGAAGAGCTTCCTCCTGCTAAGAGCAGCTCTGCTCTTGGGGCCTTGGCTGGGAGGTGCTCCTCTGGAGGACCAGAAGCCGATGGCTGCAGCCTTGTGGGGCCACCAGGCTCAGGGGGGCAAGGAGAGGGCTTCCTGCAGAGCTGGTGGGGCCTTGGCTGCCACAGAGGCAGTGGTGGAGGCCCTGCAGGGCAGCTGCTGCACAAGAAGTGCTTTGGGGTTGGGTTGGCTGCTTGCTGTCTGTGGCTTTTGGTTTAGTTTTGCCTGTTGGGGCTGCTTCAGGCCCTGGCTGTCCCTGTGGGGTGCTGCAGGGCTGGCTCTGTGCCATGGCAGCATGCAAAGCTGCTGCTGGGGGCTGCTGCTTCCTGGAAGCTGCAGCTCAGGGCTGTGATAAGAGCAGGCTGCTGCCTCCCGGCCCCGCAGATAACCCTCAGGGCTTCCTCCTCCGCCCCGGGGCTGAGCCTGCCGAGGGGGGAGGGGGAGAGCTGAAGCAGTCACTGCCTGCTGCTGCTGCAGGTTGGGGCTGCGGGCAGGGCCTGGCCTGGCTCCCCTGGGGCTTCCCCTGGGCCTGGGCTGAGCCCTCCTTGCCCTGGGGGAGCAGCAACCTCCTGCTGCCTGCTGGGCACCAAGCAGGCTTCAAGCAGGGGAGCTGGAGAGTTCCCTTCACAGAAACAGAGCTGTGAGGGCAGGAGGAGCTCCCTGAGGCCCCCCAGCCCGGGAGGAGCTCCCTGAGGCCCCCCAGCCCGGGAGGAGCTCCCTGAGGCCCCCCAGCCCTGGAGGAGCTCCCTGAGGCCCCCCAGCCCGGGAGGAGCTCCCTGAGGCCCCCCAGCCCGGGGGGAGCTCCCTGAGGCCCCCCAGCCCGGGGGGAGCTCCCTGAGGCCCCCCAGCCCGGGGGGAGCTCCCTGAGGCCCCCCAGCCCGGGGGGAGCTCCCTGAGGCCCCCCAGCCCGGGGGGAGCTCCCTGAGGCCCCCCAGCCCGGGAGCAGAGCTCTCCCCCAGCCCAGCTGCTCCCCTGCAGCTCAGCATCCTTCCCCTCTCCCAGTCCCACGACCCTCAGCACCACCTCCATGCAGCTGGGGACTCCACCACCTCCCTGGGCAGCCTGGGCCAGCGCCTGAGAACCCCTCCTGGGCAGAAATCCTTCCCCCTGTCCATCCTGAGGCTGCCCTGGCACAGCTGGAGGCTGCCCTGGCACAGCTGGAGGCTGCCCTGGCACAGCTGGAGGCTGCCCTGGCAGGGCTCTTGGGGGGTGCCACCCCCCCCCCCCCCCCCATCTCCTGCCCACCTCTGGCTCAGCTGTGTCTGCCTCGGGGTGGCCTTTGCTGCCAGCTCCCCGGGCAGGAGCCTGAGCTGGGTCCCAGCTGTGCTCCTGCCCTCTGCAGGGGCTCCTGGAGGGGTTTGGGGGGGGGCTGCTCTCTAGCTGCATCCCTGCCCTACTGTTCTGCTGCCTCCCCTTGCAGCCCACCCTGGGGGGCTGTGAGTGCAGCTCAGAGCTTGGCCCCTGGTGGGGGCCGTGCCAGGACCCCTCCCCCCGAGCTGCAGAGAGGATTCCTGGCTCTGCCGTGCTCGTTCCCCCTGCCCCCTCCCCAGGGGGACTCTGGGTGGCCGCCGGGGGCAGGCTGCCGGTGCTGGGGGCAGGGAGCTGCCCCTGCACTCCTGTGCTGAGCCTGCCAGGCCTCAGCTGCCAGCAGAGGGGCGGTGGCCAGGAGGTGTCCCCCGGCCCGGGTGGGTCCCTGCCTGTGCCCCTGGCCGAGCCCAGGGCTTGGACCCCCTGGGAGGTGCCAGGACCGGGTGCCAGGCTGCACCCTTGGGTCCTGCCCTGCCTGGCAGAGCTCTGCCCAGCAACAGAGGCTGCGAATAGCAGCCGGGAAGTCACGTGGGGCTCTTCCGGGAACCCGGTGCCCATCCCCCCCCCGGGCCCGGGGGTGACACCGGGGTGGGACACAGCGTGGCCCTGGCAGGGGGCTGCCCCTCGGCCGCCGCCGTCCCCCTCTGGCGCGGGGTGGGCTGTGCATGGCGGGGGGCTGGGGGTATGGGGGGCAAACAGTGAGTGGGGGTGCAGGGCTGGGCGGGGGGCTTCAGGGGCTTGGGGGCTCTGAGGGGGGTGTGGTAGAGCAGAGGAGGCAGAGAGAGTGAGGGGCTGAGTGCCCCCAGCTGTGTCTGCCCCCAGCTGTGTCTGCCTCTGGGTGGCCTTCCCTGTCAGCTCCCCGGGCAGGAGCTGTAGGCTTGTGGGGGGCAGAGGGACGAGGGGGGAAGGGCACTCGGCCAGCTGGGGGGGCAGGGGCTGGGGGGGGGTGGGGCGGCTGTGGGGAGGAGTGGAGCTGCTGTAGGGTGGAGTGGGGCGGCTGTGGGGAGGAGTGGGGCAGCTGTGGGGAGGAGTGGAGCTGCTGTGGGGTGGAGTGGGGCGGCTGTGGGGAGGAGTGGGGCGGCTGTGGACCTTGTGTGACGCCAGCGTGGGGCTGTGGCCCTGGACCTGCTCCGGCAGGAACTGGCAGTGACTCAGGCAGGAATGTGCTGGCAGGACAGAGTGTTCCAGCAGGACACTGCAGGCTGGCAGCACCCAGCCCCACGGGCAGCACCCACGGGCAGCACCCACGGGCAGCACCCAGCCCCACGGGCAGCACCCAGCCCCACGGGCAGCACCCACGGGCAGCACCCAGCCCCACGGGCAGCACCCACAGGCAGCACCCACGGGCAGCACCCACGGGCAGCACCCACGGGCAGCCCCCTTTGCCCAGCCCCGTGGCTGGCACCCTGCCAGCAGCCCCAGCGCCGGTACCTGACGCGGCCCTGGTGCGTTTGGCTGAGCCTTTGGCTCGCACCCTGGAGCCCCCCAGCACTGCTGTGGCTGTGGATCTGTTGGAGAGGGTCCAGAGGAGGACACAAAGATGATCAGAGGCTGGGACAGGCTGGGAGCTGGGGCTGTGCAGCCTGGAGAGGAGAAGGCTGCAGGCAGACCTCAGAGCAGCCTTGCAGTAGCTGCAGGGCTCCAGGAGAGCTGGGGAGGGACAGGCTGGGAGGGCCAGGACGAGGCCCCATGGCTTTGAGCTGGGAGAGGGGAGGCTGAGAGTGGAGATGAGGAAGAGATTCGTTAGAGGGAGGGGAGACACTGGAACAGGCTGGCCAGGGAGGTGGTGGCTGCCCCCTCCCTAGAGGTGGTCAAGCCCAGGCTGGCTCTGGTCTAGTGGGAGGCGTCGCTGCCTCTGGCAGGGGTACTGGAACACGACTCTGCCCTCCTGTCCTGTGCATTTCCTTGTCCCCTTTCCCTGAGGCCCTGGACCCCCTGTCCCCATCTGCTCTCCTTGGGGATGTGATGCTGGACTCCTTCTCGCTGTCCTTGCCCTGAGGCCACTCAGATCCTTGCACTGCACCCACCCCGCTGCACGCTCCAGTTTCACACTCCCCTTCCCCTGCACGTCCAGCAGGCCTGCTCTAATTGCCTGGAGACCCCCACGGAGGGACCCCCCCGCCCCGATTGCATAAAGGCTTTCGGAACGCTCAACCCTGCAGGGCTTTAAAGCGCAACAACCACCTGGCCGCAGCTCAGCGGAGCCAGAGCGACCGCGGCCGCTCCGTGCTGCCGCCCGGTGGTCAACTGCCGGCGCTGCAGGGCTACAGCCGCGTGTGCCGTCGCGTCCGCGCTCAGTGCTGCCACCGTGTGTTTCGTTACCGGCACTGCACAGCGGTGCGCGCCGTCCCGTCAGCGCCCAGCGCCGCTGCCCGGCCTCAAAACCCCCTGAGTGCTTGCACAGGGTTAAAATTCCGGGGCGCAGAGGAGTTAAAGCTGTATTTAAGGCTGCAGGTATTCGTGAAAGGAGTTAGCCAGCCAGAAATAGCTCATTTTTAGAGAGAGACTCAAAAACTCTGTTCATTTCTAGTTACAAAAGGGCTTGTAAAAGTTTGGCCGGCAGAAGAGCAGTGTGAGAGGTGAGCTGCTGAATGGCTGCAAGTATCTGAAGGCTGCAGGAGGGAGAAGAACTTGCAGAAAGTTGGAGAACGCTGCCTTAGTTGGGGGAGTTCCTGTAGGGTGTTCAGAGCAGACTTGGTGCTGTCGGTGAGGCAAGGTCTGACCCCAGCACATTTGCGTCCTGTGCCAGTCTGCACTCCATTGCATCACCTGCTCAATTCCAGCATGTTCTTCCTTATCAGGGCTGCAGGAGATGGTCAGGAGGAGGGGAGCAGTTGCCACCTCAGCAGGGGCTGTCTGTGGAGCCCCTGATTGCTTTCCCATGCCGTGGCTTCCCATCTCTGCCGGCCGCAGCAGCTGCTGCTGGGCCACGAGCAGACCGCGCTGGTGGAGCTGTCCGCTCCCCACGGCGCGCCGGCTCGCCGGTGCTGCTGAGCCTGCTCTTATCCTCCCTGCCATCAGCTTAATGAGAAAACTCTGCTCCCCACAGCTGGCTTTGGTGAGGGATGCCAGAGACGTCACCAGGGGAAGCCAGATGGGATGACCAGCAAAGGTGGTTAATGAGGGCAAGAGTAATGAACTTTTAATGAGCAGGTGTGCAGGTGCCAGAGGAAGGTGCAGTGAGACATGCACGTCGTGACAGCAGAAGCCTGCAAAGAGGAGCCGGCAGAGTACCTGAAACTGCCTCAGATGGAGCAGGAGCTCCTTGCATCACCTTGATCCCGGCTGTGCTCCTGCCTGGGCCAGCAGCAAGGCAGGTACAGTGCCTGAGCATCTCCTTTGTGCCTGGTTGGAGGATGATGGACACTTCTGCCCGGCTCAGGGCAGTGTGGGAGTGCAATGGGGAGCTCTAAGCAGGCCAGCAGAATGCAAGCCCCCAAGTCTCTCTGATGAGGAATGTGGAGCTGCTGAGGGCTGCCTGCTGTTAGGTCAGAGCAATTCCCCCAGCCCCTCATTCCCCCAGTCCCAGCTCTCTTTCAGCCTCCAGCTCAGCTCAATTGCAAGCTGTGTCCTACTCTGCCTTTGCCTGTCTGAGCTGCTGCTCTTCTCAGTGCTGACCGGAGCTGTGGGTGCAGCCTCCCCTCGTGCCCAAGTGTCCTTCAGCAGACAGCATCCTCTGGCTCACATTGCATGAAGATGGTGCCAGGGGAGGTCCTGGTTGGCCATGAGGAAAACTTTCTGTCCTGCAAGAGTGGCCAAGCATTGGACCAGGCTGCCCAGGGAGGAGGTGGAGACACCATCCCTGGAGGTGTCCAGGAACCATGGGCATGGCACATGGGGATATGGTGTAATGGCCATGGGGGTGTTGGGTTGCTAGTTGGACTCAATGATCTTGGAGGGCTTTTCCAACCCAAGCAGCTCTATCATTCAGTGACTGAACAGAGCCATCCCACCAGCTTGGACATTGCCATTGCCACTCATGTGGAAGAAGTGACCATGAAGCTGCATAAAGCTTCTCTTTTTTTCCTTCTCTACTGACTGAAACAAAGCTCTTGGCACCCTGAAACCTAAAGGAACTCCTCAGGGCTGGGCAGTGGTACCTGGAGCCAGGCTGCTCCCTTGTCCTCCTGTCCCATGTCTGAAGTGCTGTACTGGAGAGAGACAGCCATAATGAGAGCCCTGGTGGGACAGGGCTGTCTCTCCTGATAGAGATCTCCTGAGGGCTCCTCTAATGGCACTGCCAGATGGTTCTGCATTCCTGTGTGGAGCAATTCCTTATCCCATGTAATTTGCCCACAGACTGAGGAGCTCTTCCACAAGATCTGATGAGACTCACATTCCATGGCACTTGGTGTTCTCTTCCTGCTGTAGCCTGGAAGCTGCTGACAGCCAAGGTCAGGCTGACCTCATGAGGGGACCCTTCTTCCAGCATGCTGCACTCCAGCACCTCAGAGCCTTTAAGGAAGCCTTTACTGTTCTGGGTCTGGTTTGTGGCAGTTCAGTCCAGTTTCAACCCCACCGGTGCCAGGCACTTCACGGCATTGGTGCCTACCCTATGGCTCTCAGTGTTCACTGAGCAGGCTGGTGGGGAGAGCAAGTGGCTACTGCTGAGGCAGGAACGGTGCTGGATGGTCCCAAACCCTAAAGGTTCCCCTTTTCCAGAGCTGGCTTGGCTTTCCCACAGGGAGATGCAAAGCTGAGAGGCACCAGGCACGTCCTGACCTTGGAGGTGTTGCATCAACAAGGGCACAAACTCTGTTTCCTGAGGCACCCATTTCCAGCCTCGGGAGTCTTCCAGCTCTCTGGGAGACACCAGCAGCTCCTCATCCAAGCTCAGCACTGCTGCAGCCCCCTCCCTCCTCTGACTGCTGCTGTCTCCCACTCTGCAGCCCTTGGAGCTCCAGACCTCTCCAGCCTGGGGAGAGGCACCTCTGGGCTGGGCTCACTGAGCTCACGCCAGGTTGCCTGTGGTGCCTTCAGCTCAGCCGCCCCCAGAGAGGTGCCTTCTGCCAGGGTCCAGCTTCCACAGGTGTTCTGGGTGAGCTCCTCACGCTCCAGCCTTGTAATTGGCAGGAGGCTGCTGCTGGGGCCCATTATCTAGCTGGGCTTCTCAGCCCTCCTCTGGAATCTGCAGCCTCTGCACATTTGTATGGCAGCAACCTGGGCATGGGGGATGGCTTTCGTGAGCTGCTGTCGTGGCTGGGCCGTGGAGGCTTCCAGAGCCTGAAGAAGTGCCCTGGACATGGCCTCAGCCCCAGGATCAGATACAGGAGGCTGTGTTTAGGGAAAAGACCTGCATGGCCAGCAGATTTTCCCCCAGATTGGTGGTTTCCAAGGCGGAAACAAGGCGCAGCGTGGTCTGGCACCTCCCAAACGCTGAGCGGCGATGGCTCCTCCCTTGCCAGGTGGCTTCTCCCCCCACCCCTTGCTCCTGTATATAAGGTCCCCTCTGAGCACCCTCAGCACATCACAACCCCCTCCAGCAAAGCAGACAGCAAGCTGCACCTCCAGCACCTCTGCTCTTGACGAGAGTGACCCAAAGGCCTCAGCATGGGTAAGAGACTCTGCACTCCCCACAGCCACAGCAGCTCCAGCCTGGCTCCGGCTCCAGCCGCTGCCTGCGGGCTGCAGACATCCCAGCTGGGAACCCACTTGGGCACTGGGAGCTTTGTGCCTCTGCAGCACTGCAGGAAGGAGAATGGAGGGCCTGAAGGCTGGAGTTGCATCTGAGGAAGTCCACTGGGTGGGACAGAGGCTTTTGAGGAGACAGCTTCTAGGACGTGGACATTTCTCACCTGCTTCTTCTCCCTTCAGACAGATGCAGAGTTCAGTGCTACGAGTACCCCACCTGCCCAGACGCTGTGAAAGGCAAGTCCTGCTCAGCCTCTCCTGGGGTGGGTGGTGTCTGGGGAGGAGCTGCATGGTAGTGGAGACCACCAGGGATGAAGAGGCTGTGCTGAGGGCCTTCCCCCACCAGTGGTGAACGGTACCTCTGTGGACATCCACTGGTGGTGGTCTCTTCCCTCTGGGTCACTGATGGACCAGGGCTGCACTGCCCACCAGCTGTCAGTGAGCAAGGAGGAAGGTTGTGGTGGCCAGAAAAAGAAGCTGAGTCCCACCTGAGAGTGGCTGAAGCTTTGCTTTTGCTTCCTGGATGGTTCATGGCCTGGTTTAACACCAACTTTCTGTCCACCCAGCTCCTAGGGAGGAGGTTGCCTACGTGACCTGTACCTACAGGGAGACATGCAACGACCAGCCTGACTTCCTGGCCACCGTTGACCTCAACCCCAGGTCTCCAACCTATGGCCAGGTACCTGTGTCTCAACTGCTGGGCTTCTTCCCTGGGATGGTCACCACTGCTGGCTCTCTGCTTCATTGTGCCTCCAGATTCCAGGCATTGGCTCTGCCTTGCTGTGGAAGATCAGGCTGCTTGACAGCCTCTCTGTGCTGCTGCTGGCTGTTGGTGCCTTGCTCCTTCTTGTCTTTGGGCATCTTCCTACCTCATCCACACTGGCCTGACTCTTGTCTCCTGCTGCCTGGCCATGCCCTGCCAGGACTTGTCTAGGAGACTCTGTGGGAGTTTTATCATCACAACTCAGCTTCTGCTTCTCCACTGGTGCTGTGCACAAGACAGGGACATTGTCTGCTTGGAATGTCACCTTCCTGCTCACCCTCTGCTCTCCTCCTGACTCTGCTTGAATCCTCTCCATCTCTGTGTCCTCAGGACAGGTTGGCTCTGACTCACTTCCCAACTCATTTCCAGAGATTCTTGGTGCTGTGAGCTTTTGAGCACAAGCTCTGAATCACCCTCTCAGGGCTGCTCAGCATGGGCAGTGGGCTCTAGTGCCCCAGCACCTACGGGTGGCCATCGCTGCACAGGGGTCACAGCTGCAGTGTCAGGGGTTCAGTCCCACTCTGCACCAACCTGGCTGCTCTGCCCTCAGTGGGAAATGGGCAGTGACCTGTCTCTGAGGGCTGCAGACAGGTTGAGTGCATCAGGGCTGATAGAGGACCTGATTAGTTCATTGCTGCTTACCTTTGAGGACAGTGCACTTTGAAGGCACCATTGGCTTCATCACTCTTTGAACTGCATTGTTGGGAGGAGTCTGCAGAGCAAAGCAGCAGCTTTCTCAAGATGAGAGTTCCTCACAGCCAGGATCTCCTTCCTGGCATGGGATTCTTGCAAGCATCTCCACCTTCCCCAGGGACACGAAGGGCAGTGGCCAGCACAGGAGCGGTGCTCTCCTCCCTCAGGCAGTCCCAGCCCAATGGAGGTCACCAAGGCAGAAGCATCAACCAGCAATTAGGGTCCCCACTTCTCCTGCCTCCCTGTGTGAACTCAACTCTCTCTTGGCTGCCTAGGTGATCCACCGCCTGCCCATGCCCAACCTCAAAGACGAGCTGCACTGCGCGGGCTGGAGCGCTGCCTGCAGCTGCTTTGACAGTGCCGCAGCGAAAAGGACCAAGCTGATCCTCCCCTCTCTGATCTCCTCCCGCATTTATGTGGTGGATGTGGGGTCACAGTGCCGGGCTCCCAAGCTCTGCAAGGTAGGCCTGAGGTGATTCAAAGACAGCTTGCTGAGAAGGAGTTGGGAACTGGTCCTTCTGGAATAACACCAAGGGAAGAAGGCTTCTCTCTTCGTCTTCCTTCCACCCTGATTTGAGAGCTGAGTTTCCTTCCCAGCTCTCTCCTTGGCACACCGAGGAAGGCTCCAACCATTGCTGTGTTCCTTCCTGTGGGGCTGCTGAGCTCAGAGAGGGTTTGATCACTGGAAGTCACCCAACACCCAACACCTGCTCCCCACCCAAATGGTGAGGGGGCAGACAAGGGACTCTGAGTTAGGTGTTGCTGCAATCTGCTCTGTGTAGAGGGAAGCCAAGAGGCTCTGTGACCCCTGCAAGGACCAGCAGGTCCTAGGAGTGTGAGCTCTTGGGAAGGAAGCTCCTGCAAGTGTCAGAGAGTTCTAGAAGTCTCTGGTGGCCACAGGCACTGCTGGGGAGTGTGAAATCAGCTGAGCAGCTGGGGGCTGAGGGCTGTGTGTCCAATTTTCCAGACAATTGAGCCAGTGGATGTCTTCTGGAAGTGCAACAAAGGATACCTGGCTGTGGTCCACAGCCTGCCCAACGGGGACGTCCTGATTGCCAACACAGGGGATGCAGCTGGCCACGGGAAGGGTGAGTTCTGGAATCCTTCCAGCAGGACACCGACTGGTGTGGATGAGTGTGGTTTGTGAGCAGTCCCCTCCTGCACCCCAGGTGGATTCGTCGTGCTGGATGGAGAGACCTTTGAGCTGAAGGGCAACTGGGAAAATGAGTGCGAGGCTCCCCCAACTGGCTACGACTTCTGGTACCAGCCACGCCACAACGTGCTGATCAGCTCGGCCGGGATGGTCCCGAGACGAGCAGGACGTGGGTTCAATCCTGATGACCTGAAGAAAGGTGAGGCGGTGTGGGTGCAGGTGCCGAGCCACAGCGCCCCGAGGTGCTGGCTGTGGGCTGAAGCCAGCAGAGGGAGGGGACAGGCAGAGTCCTCCCCAAACCATCTGAGAGCAAGAGCTGCAGCAGGTGCAGCATCTGTCCCCAGGGCAGGCTGGTCCCAGCTTCCCCTGCTGCTCCCCAAACCGCTGCAGCTCCTCTGCTGCTTTGGCTGCTCGCTGCCAGGGCTCTCCCTGTCTGGGGGCACCTGGGGCAGGGACTTCTCCACGGGCTGTCCCCAACTCTCCTCAGCTGCTTTTCCTTCTCCTCAGGGGTCTATGGGCGCCGCCTGAACGTGTGGAACCTGTCCTGCCGCAGCCTGACCCAGTGCTTTGACCTGGGGGAGGACTCCCTGCCCCTGAGTGTCAAATTCCTGCACAACCCTGAGGCTGCCGAGGGCTACGTCGCCTGTGCCCTCAGCGGCATCATCTACCGCTTCTACAAGTGCGAGGTGAGTGCTCCAGAGCCGGGGCGAGCTGCAGGGGGAGGAGCAGCAGGGAGAGCTCGGGGGGAGCAGACAGGCAGAAGGAGGGGCAGGGAGCTCCTGCAGCACTCGGGGCTCCGCAGCCAGCATCACTCCTGCTGCTTTGTGCTCCTGGTGCAGAGGGAAAACTGGGCGGTGGAGGAGGTGATCCGGATCCCAGCCAAGGACGTGACAGGATGGATTATGCCCAAGATGCCAGGTTTGTGTGCCCCCAGCTGCTCCTTCCCTTTTCCTCCCGGAGCCTTCTGCCCCACCCCGAGCCTGAGCCCTGCAGCAGGTCTCTTGTGCGGGAGGCACGACCCCCGGCACGGTGGGGAGGGAAGGCAGCTGGGGCTTGAGGCAAGGCTCCTGTGCTGCTGCTGCTGCTGCCTCCTCTGGAGCTCTCTGTTTGTGTGTCCCAGCCTTCACCACTGACCTCATCATCTCCCTGGATGACAAGTTCCTGTATCTCTGCAACTGGCTGCACGGAGACATCCGCCAGTACGAGCTCTCCAAGCACTGCAAGCCCCGGCTGGTGGGACAGGTGAGGCAGCAGCAGCAGCAGCAGGCTTTGCACTCTGGGCCTCCTTAGCAGCCTCTGCTGCTGGGGGGGTGAGAAGCCAACCTGCCTCGCACTGCTTTGCTTCCAGGTCTTTGTAGGAGGCAGCATCCTCAGAGGAGGACCTGTGACTGTGTGCAGAGATGAGGAGCTGAAGTGCCAGCCTGAGCCCTTGGTGGTCAAGGTGAGTTCTGCAGCCTCTTTGCCTCCGGGCTCCTGTGGCTTTGGCTCTGCTCTCACAATGCTCTCTCTGGGGTCGGTCTCCACTGTGGGGCCGCTGTGCCTGCAGTGCCTGCGAGCTGCCTGGGGCAGGGAGGGCAGCAGGAGCTGCGCTCTGCTCCCTGCTTCTCCTCTGCTGGGCGGCTCACAGGCAGGAGCCAGGAACATCTCTGCTCTCTCTTGTGCCCTCAGTGCAAGAGGATCTATGGTGGCCCCAGCAAAATGCAGCTCAGCCTGGATGGCAAGAGGCTGTACGTCACCAACTCCTTCTACAGCACATGGGACAAGCAGTTCTACCCCAACCTGGTCAGGTGAGGCTCATCTGGGAGCAAAGGGGCCTCTTTGGGGTGCTCTGTGTCTGAGATGGGGAGGGAAGGAGCCTCTCCCCTCTGCCTGCAGCAGAGGAGCTCTCCAGGAGAAATTCCTCATGCTGGGGGGCAGCAGGAGGGTGAAGGGCAGGGTCTCCTGGGCAGGGTCTCCTGGGCAGGCCCCTCTTTGCTTCTCTGCGACGGCTGCGTTCTTGTCCCCTCGCAGGGAAGGCTCTGTCATGCTGCAGATCGATGTGGACACGGAGAAGGGAGGCCTGAGCGTCAACAAGAACTTCCTGGTGGATTTTGGCAAGGAGCCCAATGGGCCTTGCCTTGCCCATGACATTCGCTTCCCCTCTGGAGATTCCACCTCTGAGACCTTGGCCTAGACACCACCTGAGACGCTCCCTGCTTCTCCCTCTCCTGTAGTGCAGCCATTAGGGAAGAGTGTGGCTTAGTTGGCTTTGGGGTCCCTCTCACTTGCTGGAGTCTCAGTTTCTGCTACCATGAGCTGGAGAAGCTCTGGGGGAGGGCTTGGTGCAGCAGACCAGTGAGCGGCGACACGCAGCCTGTTCCCAGGCTTGTTCTCAGTGCAAAGCCATCCCTGGGCCTGATGCTCACAGCAGGGCCCAGGGCAGGTGTCAGGCTCAGAGCTGTGCAGGCCACAAGCCAAGCTCTGTGCCCAGTTCTTCTGAGCTGTTGTTCCTCAGCCAGGTCCTTCCTGCCTTCAGCCTGCCGCTGGCGCGAGAGCCCTCTGGGCTCCCCTCCCCCCATGCTGGGGTCGATGTGCCACAGCCACAGGCGTGGGAAGAGCTTTGTTCTGAAGAGAGCTGCCTGCTCCCTGCCACTGGTTTGCTCTGGAGCTCTGCTTTAACCGCCAATAAAACTGCCTTGCATCAGCTGCAGCTTCACGTCTCTTTCTTGGAAGCCTTTCAGAGCAGTTCCAGAGGCAAGCAAAAGCCACAGTGCTCAGCGACCCCCTCAGGGGCTTGCTTCCCCCAGGACCCTGCAGCAGTCCCTGCTGGGCTTCCTAGAGCTTCCTGTTTGCCTTTACATGCTCTGGCTGTGGATGGGCTCCTGTGGAACAGGGTTTACAGTGCGACCTGGCAACCTTTTGTTCTTCTTCTGCCCCAAACAAACCTACCTTGTCCAAGCCACCCGGGGCTGGCATCGCCCAAAGCAGCCTTTTGGTTCTAGCAGGGCTCTAGGATAGGTGAAGGGCTGGAAGAACACACGGAGTAGACACTCCAGTTCCTCATGTTTGTTACCTTGTGGGGTTGATGCTGGTGAGAACATTGGGTCCAGCTTGATCCATTCACATGGACAGCATCAGTTTAGCACAGCTGAGGTCCAGCAAAGTCAGGGATTTCACCCAAAACTCTGCATGCACTTGGGATGGTGTTGGCAAAACGACCTCAATCCTTTAAAAAGCCTCTTCGCTCTTTCTGAGTTTTTCACAAAAGATGTGGGTCCTTGAGCTGTAGCTTCTTGAGCTGTAGGGCCTTGAGCTGTAGCTTCTTGAGCTGTAGGGCCTTGAGCTGTGGGGCCATCTCCTGCTGCTCACCCGCTGCACAGGATGTCCCATCCCAGCCACACAGTGTCAGCCTGCTCACTGCACAGGACAGCAGCTGCTGGCCACCCTAACCCTGCTGCAAGTCCACACAGCTTCCCTTTGTCTTGAGCATCTTCACCGAGCTACAGCTTGCAGCCAAACTCAGCAGCACTCTGGAGGCTGCAAACATTAGGATACAAAGAGGATTCCCTCTAACCTTTAGCCTTTATCATATTTACCTGGGAAGGAAGCAGCTTCCTTCACTGCCACACACTGCTGCAGCTCTCTGGTGTATCATGATGGCTTCAGTGTGACACCCAGTTCTGAACCTCCAAAGCTGCTTTCTTTGAGCGGCCTTCTCAGGGACATCCCTGCTGCTGAGGTGGCTTTGCTCTGAGCCTTAGAGGTGGTGGAGTCACCATCACTGGAGGTGTTCAGGAAGAGACTTGATGGGGTGCTTGGTGCCGTGGTTGAGTTGATTAGATGGTGTTGGGTGATAGGTTGGACTTGACGATCTCAGAGGTCTCTTCCAACCCAGTTCATTCCATTCTGTTCTATTCTATCCCATTCTACCTCCAGACCCTCCTCCTCTCACTGGCCAGCCAACATGCCCAAGCCAGTCCCTCACAGCTTCCAGCAGCTCTCCAAATGTGCTTTTCCCCCGAGGTTTCATGAGGAGCTGAGGTTGTCCTTAGACTGCTCTGCTCATCAATGTGCCAAATTCTCCTCTTGTGACTCATAGCTACAGGACTGGAAAGCATGGGCCTGACCAAACATGGCAACAGCAGATACTGTGGCTGCTCCATTTGGCCCTGGGGTTCCTTTTCAGAGGAACTTCCCATTTTCTTTCCCCTTCCAGATAGCAGCAGAGGCAAGAAGTAATCCCAGCTGATACTCACATGATCACAGGGTGTTAGGGGTTGGAAGGGACCTCTGGAGATCCTGGAGTCCAACCCCCCTGCCAGAGCAGGAGCATAGAATCCAGTGCAGGTTGCACAGGAATGCATCCAGAGGGGGCTGGAAAGTCTCCAGGGAAGGAGACTCCACAACCTCTCTGGGCAGCCTGCTCCAGGGCTCTGTGACCTCACAGTGAAGAAGTTCCTCCTCCTGTGAGGTGGAACCTCCTGTGCTGGTGTTTCTACCCACTGCCCCTTGTCCTATCCCAGGGTACAACTGAGCAGAGCCTGGCCCCCCTCTCTTGACACTCAGCCCCCTGCTATTTATAAACATTTATTAAATCCCCTCCCAATCTTCTCTTCTCCAGAATGCAAAGCCCCAACCCAGCTCCCTCAGCCCCTCCTCATTCAGCTCTTGGCACTTCCACCTGATTTACTCCCCTCTAATCTGCAGGCTGCAGCAGATGGGGATTGAGATCTCCTAACCCTCCTGAAGGCTTCTTGCTGAACTTCTGCAGCATTTGCTCATTCTGGAGTTCGGAAGCTGGGCTGAATATGTGGAACTGCCCCTGGTGTGGATGTGACCTTTGTTTTCCAGCTGGACATTGCCAGGGAAATGAGGATGATCTGGCTGGCTCTTAAAGTCTTTTGCAGGGGATGTTGCAGAGACTGGAGAAGGGCTTTGGGCTGTTTCACCACAGATAAAAGTGAGTCCTTGGAGAGGAACCTGAAATGTTTGGGGAGCTGCCCAGCGTGTGCAGTCCTGGCTTCAATTTCACAGCATCACAGAATGCATCACGTTGGAAGAGACCCTCAGAGGTCATCTTGTCCAACCCCCTCCAGTCAGCAGGGACATCTCCAATTGGATCAGGCTGCTCAGGACTCGATCAAGTTTGACCCTGAATATCTCCAGGGGTGGGGCTTCTCCTCTGGGAGAGAAAAGTCAACTTGGTTCCTTTTCACCTGTGACAAGATTGGAGTCTGGGTTGCAGCACTGGTGGGGACTGAAGAGCAGCTGCTGATACCCATCTTGAAGCAGAGGCATGGAAGAGGAGCAAAAGCAGGTCCTGCTGGCCCTTCCTCCCCAGCTGCGTGGTGCTGCTGCTCCTCCCATGTCAGACGGAGCAATGAGGCCATGGTGGGAGGGCTGGGTGGAAGGAGCTGATCCACTGCTGCCCAGGTGACTCAGGGTCCATCTCCCCAGGGATGCACAGGGCAGCACCCTTCGGTGGGGCTTGGAGTCGCTGCCTGAAATCACAACCTGAGGATGTGGCTTTCAGCTGGGCTGCTCCAGTTGTCGCTGTGGGCTGTGGTGGGGAAGGGTGATCCCAGTGCTGCCACCCTGCTCTTGGCCAGAGCTTTATGCCCTCTCCCCTGGGACTTCCAGGGAGTGTGTTGCAAGTCACTTCACTTGGCCACTTCAAATAGGTCAGACGAGTGACACCCAGAAAAATGATCCTCTGCTTTATTCTCTCCTGAGGCTCTTTGCCTAAACCACCTCAGAGCTTTGTGACCTCTGGAGTCCTGTGTTGAAGGCACTCCAAAGAGTTTATCTCCAGCTTCAGAACGAACTTTTACAGCTCTAATTTATTTTGATCACCAGTGTTCAGGTGCTGCTAGCACAGGGTGTAAAATCCAGCTCCTGAACAAATGCAGAACTTCAGCTGTGAGCTCTCCACTTCACAGCCACAGATGTGCCACCAAACATCAGCCCTCACCCAGGGCTCACAGATGGTCCCAGTGCAGCAAGGCTCAAAGAGACTGTTGCATGAAGGGCTCCTTTACTCCCTGCCACTTGGAGGCTCAGAGACCTTATTGCTGTCCACAACTACCTGAAGGGTGGTCGTAGCCAGGTGGGGGTTGGGCTCCTCTCCCAGGCAACCAGCAGCAGGAGGACACAGCCCCAGGCTGTGCAGGGGGAAGTTTAGGCTTGATCCTAGAAAGAAGCTCTTCCCAGAGGTTGCCCATCGGGATGGGCTGCCCAGGGAGGGCGGTGGGGTCGATGTCTCTGGAAGTGTTTAAGCAAAGCCTGGATGAGGCACTCAGTGCCAGGGTCTGGTTGATTAGTTAGGGTTGGGTGATCAGTTGGACTTGATGATCCTGGAGGGCTTTTCCAACCCAGCTGATTCTATGATTCTGCAGCTCTGCCTGTCTCTGGCTGTGCTCTCTACCATCATGCCCAACCTGAGCGATGAGCATCACCACTGTAGGGTGGTGGAATGGAGGCACCAAGTGTTGTGTAGCTGTGTCATCAAGGACAAGGAACAAGCTGATAGCCCTGAGTTTGGCTTTTTCCTGGTCTTGTGTGGTGGATAGGAGAACAAACTCTTCAGCTCTCAAGCTGTGTAAGATGCTTCTGGGAAGGAGATGGAATCTGGAGCTTCTGGAACACGATGCACGGAAGAGGACTTTGGGATTACCCTGCAGTGGTTGTGCAGGCAAACACCAAACAGGCTCTGAAAAAGGAGCCCTTAGCTTAGACACAGAACAGGAAATGTGGGGTGCACTTCCTTCAGGATTTGGATCCTTTGTCCATAAGCCCAGCTTTCTGTCCATAACCTCAGCTTTCTTTCTCAAAGGAGGTTGGTGGACTTTGGAAGGAAATCAAATGGCTTGGTGCTGTCGGTGAGGCAAGGTCTGACCCCAGCACATTTGCGTCCTGTGCCAGTCTGCACTCCATTGCATCACCTGCTCAATTCCAGCATGTTCTTCCTTATCAGGGCTGCAGGAGATGGTCAGGAGGAGGGGAGCAGTTGCCACCTCAGCAGGGGCTGTCGGTGGAGCCCCTGATTGCTTTCCCATGCCGTGGCTTCCCATCTCTGCCGGCCGCAGCAGCTGCTGCCGGGCCACGAGCAGACCGCGCTGGTGGAGCTGTCCGCTCCCCACGGCGCGCCGGCTCGCCGGTGCTGCTGAGCCTGCTCTTATCCTCCCTGCCATCAGCTTAATGAGAAAACTCTGCTCCCCACAGCTGGCTTTGGTGAGGGATGCCAGAGACGTCACCAGGGGAAGCCAGATGGGATGACCAGCAAAGGTGGTTAATGAGGGCAAGAGTAATGAACTTTTAATGAGCAGGTGTGCAGGTGCCAGAGGAAGGTGCAGTGAGACATGCACGTCGTGACAGCAGAAGCCTGCAAAGAGGAACCAACCAAGCACCAAGAGAGCAATGGGGAGCTCTGAGCAGGCCAGCAGTGATGAGGGCAAGGCCATGCTGAGTTGTTCTGATAGCTCTGCTATGGAGTTGCTCCTGAACTGAGGCCTCCCTGATGCTTCTCAGGGTGTGAGCTCTCGAATCCTGCCCAGTGATGAGGGGAAGCCAGGCTGGTTCCCAACCCTTGCACCTCTTTGTCAGCCTTTAGGAGACATGGAACAGTTTGCCTCTGGGAATCTGAGATGGAAACAGGCTCTTTGCTTGCACTTGTCCAAGGAACACGTTGCATGTTGCCACGTGTGAGCTGCAGCCTGCTGAACTGCAGCACTGACAGGCTGCAGGTGCTGCGCAAGGCAGCCCCAGGCTGAAAGCTGTCCTGGGAAAGCAGCAGGGAGAGCCTTCTGTGCTGCATCAGAGGAGGCTGTACCAGCTGCTTCCACAGCTGGCAGGCTTCACCCAGCTGAAGTGGGAGGGTTTAACTTTCAGATACCATGAGGGTGGAATTGGAGCTGATGTTCTGCACGTGGCTCTCATGGCACTGGCTGTCAGTTGTTCTTTCCAGCGTGGAAGGGCAGTGGTCTGTCACTGAGTCTCCTTTCATCTGGAGGTGGTGACACCCTGTAGACACCACACCAGGAGCTACATTGACCTCCTGAAGTCCAGTGTGGACCCCAGTGCCTTAATCCAGTTTGGCTTTCTCCTTTCATGCAGGATATTATTTCAACGTCACCTCCTTGCCTTGAGAGATCTCTGACTTGCCCAGGATGGAGCCTGTCAGGTGGCCTGGCGCTGTGTGGCTGTGGTAGGTGATGATGCCCCCCTGGCACTGGCACTGCTGAGATGGATTTTGATGAACAAATGAAGCACTCTGCTGCCCCTCACTCAAAGGCCAAGGGCCTGCTCCCGTGGCTGCCTGGCACGTTTGAGGTGCTCTTCTGGAAGCCATTTAATTACAGCCCTGGTGAGATGGCAAATCTGTGCTCTCCTCTGATAGAGATCTCCTGAGGGCTTCTCTAATGGCACTGCCAGATGGTTCTGCATTCCTGTGTGGAGCAATTCCTTATCCCATGTAATTTGCCCACAGACTGAGGAGCTCTTCCACAAGATCTGATGAGACTCACATTCCATGGCACTTGGTGTTCTCTTCCTGCTGTAGCCTGGCAGCTGCTGACAGCCAAGGTCATGCTGACCTCATGAGGGGACCCTTCTTCCAGCATGCTGCACTCCAGCACCTCAGAGCCTTTAAGGAAGCCTTTACTGTTCTGGGTCTGGTTTGTGGCAGTTCAGTCCAGTTTCAACCCCACCGGTGCCAGGCACTTCACGGCATTGGTGCCTACCCTATGGCTCTCAGTGTTCACTGAGCAGGCTGGTGGGGAGAGCAAGTGGCTACTGCTGAGGCAGGAACGGTGCTGGATGGTCCCAAACCCTAAAGGTTCCCCTTTTCCAGAGCTGGCTTGGCTTTCCCACAGGGAGATGCAAAGCTGAGAGGCACCAGGCACGTCCTGACCTTGGAGGTGTTGCATCAACAAGGGCACAAACTCTGTTTCCTGAGGCACCCATTTCCAGCCTCGGGAGTCTTCCAGCTCTCTGGGAGACACCAGCAGCTCCTCATCCAAGCTCAGCACTGCTGCAGCCCCCTCCCTCCTCTGACTGCTGCTGTCTCCCACTCTGCAGCCCTTGGAGCTCCAGACCTCTCCAGCCTGGGGAGAGGCACCTCTGGGCTGGGCTCACTGAGCTCACGCCAGGTTGCCTGTGGTGCCTTCAGCTCAGCCGCCCCCAGAGAGGTGCCTTCTGCCAGGGTCCAGCTTCCACAGGTGTTCTGGGTGAGCTCCTCATGCTCCAGCCTTGTAATTGGCAGGAGGCTGCTGCTGGGGCCCATTATCTAGCTGGGCTTCTCAGCCCTCCTCTGGAATCTGCAGCCTCTGCACATTTGTATGGCAGCAACCTGGGCATGGGGGATGGCTTTCGTGAGCTGCTGTCGTGGCTGGGCCGTGGAGGCTTCCAGAGCCTGAAGAAGTGCCCTGGACATGGCCTCAGCCCCAGGATCAGATACAGGAGGCTGTGTTTAGGGAAAAGACCTGCATGGCCAGCAGATTTTCCCCCAGATTGGTGGTTTCCAAGGCGGAAACAAGGCGCAGCGTGGTCTGGCACCTCCCAAACGCTGAGCGGCGATGGCTCCTCCCTTGCCAGGTGGCTTCTCCCCCCACCCCTTGCTCCTGTATATAAGGTCCCCTCTGAGCACCTTCAGCACATCACAACCCCCTCCAGCAAAGCAGACAGCAAGCTGCACCTCCAGCACCTCTGCTCTTGACGAGAGTGACCCAAAGGCCTCAGCATGGGTAAGAGACTCTGCACTCCCCACAGCCACAGCAGCTCCAGCCTGGCTCCGGCTCCAGCCGCTGCCTGCGGGCTGCAGACATCCCAGCTGGGAACCCACTTGGGCACTGGGAGCTTTGTGCCTCTGCAGCACTGCAGGAAGGAGAATGGAGGGCCTGAAGGCTGGAGTTGCATCTGAGGAAGTCCACTGGGTGGGACAGAGGCTTTTGAGGAGACAGCTTCTAGGACGTGGACATTTCTCACCTGCTTCTTCTCCCTTCAGACAGATGCAGAGTTCAGTGCTACGAGTACCCCACCTGCCCAGACGCTGTGAAAGGCAAGTCCTGCTCAGCCTCTCCTGGGGTGGGTGGTGTCTGGGGAGGAGCTGCATGGTAGTGGAGACCACCAGGGATGAAGAGGCTGTGCTGAGGGCCTTCCCCCACCAGTGGTGAACGGTACCTCTGTGGACATCCACTGGTGGTGGTCTCTTCCCTCTGGGTCACTGATGGACCAGGGCTGCACTGCCCACCAGCTGTCAGTGAGCAAGGAGGAAGGTTGTGGTGGCCAGAAAAAGAAGCTGAGTCCCACCTGAGAGTGGCTGAAGCTTTGCTGTTGCTTCCTGGATGGTTCATGGCCTGGTTTAACACCAACTTTCTGTCCACCCAGCTCCTAGGGAGGAGGTTGCCTACGTGACCTGTACCTACAGGGAGACATGCAACGACCAGCCTGACTTCCTGGCCACCGTTGACCTCAACCCCAGGTCTCCAACCTATGGCCAGGTACCTGTGTCTCAACTGCTGGGCTTCTTCCCTGGGATGGTCACCACTGCTGGCTCCATGTGACAGATCTGTAACATCTCCTGTTTTCCACTGCCCTCTGGCTGTACTTAAAACATCTTCACCTTCATTTCCTGGGAACAAGTCAGCTCTGACTCAATTCCCATCTCACTTCCAGGGAATCCCATCCTTAATGGGAAACCCAGCTGGAGGATGCAGAAACCCAAACTGTCATAGAACTGTAGAAGTGTTGGAGTTGGAAGGGACCCCAAGGATCATCAGGTCCAAACCTCCTGACATGGGCAGGCACACCTCACAGTAGATCAGGTTGCTCAGAGCCCCAAAAGCTTCCAGGCATGAGGCTTCCACCACCTCTCTGGGCAACCTGTGCCACTGTCTCACCACCCTCGTGGTGTAGGACCTCTTCCCAAGTTCTTCCAAATCATCTACACCTACAGAGCATCTTCAGACTGCTCAGTGGCAGTTCAGCTCCACACAGGGAGTGGTGGGCTCACCTCCAGGCTGCAGCTTGCACCTGTGTGCCAGGGTCTCCTGCCTCCCTGTGTGAACTCAACTCTCTCTTGGCTGCCTAGGTGATCCACCGCCTGCCCATGCCCAACCTCAAAGACGAGCTGCACTGCGCGGGCTGGAGCGCTGCCTGCAGCTGCTTTGACAGTGCCGCAGCGAAAAGGACCAAGCTGATCCTCCCCTCTCTGATCTCCTCCCGCATTTATGTGGTGGATGTGGGGTCACAGTGCCGGGCTCCCAAGCTCTGCAAGGTAGGCCTGAGGTGATTCAAAGACAGCTTGCTGAGAAGGAGTTGGGAACTGGTCCTTCTGGAATAACACCAAGGGAAGAAGGCTTCTCTCTTCGTCTTCCTTCCACCCTGATTTGAGAGCTGAGTTTCCTTCCCAGCTCTCTCCTTGGCACACCGAGGAAGGCTCCAACCATTGCTGTGTTCCTTCCTGTGGGGCTGCTGAGCTCAGAGAGGGTTTGATCACTGGAAGTCACCCAACACCCAACACCTGCTCCCCACCCAAATGGTGAGGGGGGCAGACAAGGGACTCTGAGTTAGGTGTTGCTGCAATCTGCTCTGTGTAGAGGGAAGCCAAGAGGCTCTGTGACCCCTGCAAGGACCAGCAGGTCCTAGGAGTGTGAGCTCTTGGGAAGGAAGCTCCTGCAAGTGTCAGAGAGTTCTAGAAGTCTCTGGTGGCCACAGGCACTGCTGGGGAGTGTGAAATCAGCTGAGCAGCTGGGGGCTGAGGGCTGTGTGTCCAATTTTCCAGACAATTGAGCCAGTGGATGTCTTCTGGAAGTGCAACAAAGGATACCTGGCTGTGGTCCACAGCCTGCCCAACGGGGACGTCCTGATTGCCAACACAGGGGATGCAGCTGGCCACGGGAAGGGTGAGTTCTGGAATCCTTCCAGCAGGACACCGACTGGTGTGGATGAGTGTGGTTTGTGAGCAGTCCCCTCCTGCACCCCAGGTGGATTCGTCGTGCTGGATGGAGAGACCTTTGAGCTGAAGGGCAACTGGGAAAATGAGTGCGAGGCTCCCCCAACTGGCTACGACTTCTGGTACCAGCCACGCCACAACGTGCTGATCAGCTCGGCCGGGATGGTCCCGAGACGAGCAGGACGTGGGTTCAATCCTGATGACCTGAAGAAAGGTGAGGCGATGCGGGTGCAGGTGCCGAGCCACAGCGCCCCGAGGTGCTGGCTGTGGGCTGAAGCCAGCAGAGGGAGGGGACAGGCAGAGTCCTCCCCAAACCATCTGAGAGCAAGAGCTGCAGCAGGTGCAGCATCTGTCCCCAGGGCAGGCTGGTCCCAGCTTCCCCTGCTGCTCCCCAAACCGCTGCAGCTCCTCTGCTGCTTTGGCTGCTCGCTGCCAGGGCTCTCCCTGTCTGGGGGCACCTGGGGCAGGGACTTCTCCACGGGCTGTCCCCAACTCTCCTCAGCTGCTTTTCCTTCTCCTCAGGGGTCTATGGGCGCCGCCTGAACGTGTGGAACCTGTCCTGCCGCAGCCTGACCCAGTGCTTTGACCTGGGGGAGGACTCCCTGCCCCTGAGTGTCAAATTCCTGCACAACCCTGAGGCTGCCGAGGGCTACGTCGCCTGTGCCCTCAGCGGCATCATCTACCGCTTCTACAAGTGCGAGGTGAGTGCTCCAGAGCCGGGGCGAGCTGCAGGGGGAGGAGCAGCAGGGAGAGCTCGGGGGGAGCAGACAGGCAGAAGGAGGGGCAGGGAGCTCCTGCAGCACTCGGGGCTCCGCAGCCAGCATCACTCCTGCTGCTTTGTGCTCCTGGTGCAGAGGGAAAACTGGGCGGTGGAGGAGGTGATCCGGATCCCAGCCAAGGACGTGACAGGATGGATTATGCCCAAGATGCCAGGTTTGTGTGCCCCCAGCTGCTCCTTCCCTTTTCCTCCCGGAGCCTTCTGCCCCACCCCGAGCCTGAGCCCTGCAGCAGGTCTCTTGTGCTGGAGGCACGACCCCCGGCACGGTGGGGAGGGAAGGCAGCTGGGGCTTGAGGCAAGGCTCCTGTGCTGCTGCTGCTGCCTCCTCTGGAGCTCTCTGTTTGTGTGTCCCAGCCTTCACCACTGACCTCATCATCTCCCTGGATGACAAGTTCCTGTATCTCTGCAACTGGCTGCACGGAGACATCCGCCAGTACGAGCTCTCCAAGCACTGCAAGTCCCGGCTGGTGGGACAGGTGAGGCAGCAGCAGCAGCAGCAGGCTTTGCACTCTGGGCCTCCTTAGCAGCCTCTGCTGCTGGGGGGGTGAGAAGCCAACCTGCCTCGCACTGCTTTGCTTCCAGGTCTTTGTAGGAGGCAGCATCCTCAGAGGAGGACCTGTGACTGTGTGCAGAGATGAGGAGCTGAAGTGCCAGCCTGAGCCCTTGGTGGTCAAGGTGAGTTCTGCAGCCTCTTTGCCTCCGGGCTCCTGTGGCTTTGGCTCTGCTCTCACAATGCTCTCTCTGGGGTCGGTCTCCACTGTGGGGCCGCTGTGGCTGCAGTGCCTGCGAGCTGCCTGGGGCAGGGAGGGCAGCAGGAGCTGCGCTCTGCTCCCTGCTTCTCCTCTGCTGGGCGGCTCACAGGCAGGAGCCAGGAACATCTCTGCTCTCTCTTGTGCCCTCAGTGCAAGAGGATCTATGGTGGCCCCAGCAAAATGCAGCTCAGCCTGGATGGCAAGAGGCTGTACGTCACCAACTCCTTCTACAGCACATGGGACAAGCAGTTCTACCCCAACCTGGTCAGGTGAGGCTCATCTGGGAGCAAAGGGGCCTCTTTGGGGTGCTCTGTGTCTGAGATGGGGAGGGAAGGAGCCTCTCCCCTCTGCCTGCAGCAGAGGAGGTCTCCAGGAGAAATTCCTCATGCTGGGGGGCAGCAGGAGGGTGAAGGGCAGGGTCTCCTGGGCAGGGTCTCCTGGGCAGGCCCCTCTTTGCTTCTCTGCGACGGCTGCGTTCTTGTCCCCTCGCAGGGAAGGCTCTGTCATGCTGCAGATCGATGTGGACACGGAGAAGGGAGGCCTGAGCGTCAACAAGAACTTCCTGGTGGATTTTGGCAAGGAGCCCAATGGGCCTTGCCTTGCCCATGACATTCGCTTCCCCTCTGGAGATTCCACCTCTGAGACCTTGGCCTAGACACCACCTGAGACGCTCCCTGCTTCTCCCTCTCCTGTAGTGCAGCCATTAGGGAAGAGTGTGGCTTAGTTGGCTTTGGGGTCCCTCTCACTTGCTGGAGTCTCAGTTTCTGCTACCATGAGCTGGAGAAGCTCTGGGGGAGGGCTTGGTGCAGCAGACCAGTGAGCGGCGACACGCAGCCTGTTCCCAGGCTTGTTCTCAGTGCAAAGCCATCCCTGGGCCTGATGCTCACAGCAGGGCCCAGGGCAGGTGTCAGGCTCAGAGCTGTGCAGGCCACAAGCCAAGCTCTGTGCCCAGTTCTTCTGAGCTGTTGTTCCTCAGCCAGGTCCTTCCTGCCTTCAGCCTGCCGCTGGCGCGAGAGCCCTCTGGGCTCCCCTCCCCCCATGCTGGGGTCGATGTGCCACAGCCACAGGCGTGGGAAGAGCTTTGTTCTGAAGAGAGCTGCCTGCTCCCTGCCACTGGTTTGCTCTGGAGCTCTGCTTTAACCGCCAATAAAACTGCCTTGCATCAGCTGCAGCTTCACGTCTCTTTCTTGGAAGCCTTTCAGAGCAGTTCCAGAGGCAAGCAAAAGCCACAGTGCTCAGCGACCCCCTCAGGGGCTTGCTTCCCCCAGGACCCTGCAGCAGTCCCTGCTGGGCTTCCTAGAGCTTCCTGTTTGCCTTTACATGCTCTGGCTGTGGATGGGCTCCTGTGGAACAGGGTTTACAGTGCGACCTGGCAACCTTTTGTTCTTTTTCTGCCCCAAACAAACCTACCTTGTCCAAGCCACCCGGGGCTGGCATCGCCCAAAGCAGCCTTTTGGTTCTAGCAGGGCTCTAGGATAGGTGAAGGGCTGGAAGAACACACGGAGTAGACACTCCAGCGCAGCTCCTTATGTTTATTACCCAGTACTCCAGATGAGGCCGCACGGGGGCGCAGCAGAGCAGAACCAAAACCTGCCTCCACCTCCGGAACGTCCCCGGGACTTGCACACACATTGCGCAGCCGTCGCTCCGAGGTTCGTTTACATTCCTGCTTCCTCCTCCTGCTCCACCAATCAGAAGCCTGTTACTAGGCAGACTTCACTTCTCGCACCACCACTCAGAGGCCCGACCCCGCTTGTATCCGGGTAGGAAAGCCTGACCGACCAATCGCATAAACGGAAAGCGCAGTATCCGGGCAGACCGGCGGCGCTGTCACCAATCAGAAAAAAGCATCCGGTGGGGGCCCGCGGGCGCGTGCCGGGAGCGGGGGGCGGGGGCTGCACTTTCGGTTCCGTTTGCGCGCGGGGCAGTGGCACGTGGCGGGTACCGGCCCGAGCCCACCCGAACCGAACCGACCCCGCCCGAAGAGACCCGAAGCGGCCCGGCCCCGTCCGAGCAGACCCGAACCGGCCCGGCCCCGCCCGAGCAGACCCGAACCGGCCCGGCCCCGTCCGAGCAGACCCGAACCGGCCCGGCCCCGCCCGAGCAGACCCGAAGCGGCCCGGCCCCGTCCGAGCAGCCCCGAACCGAACCGACCCCGTCCGAGCAGACCCGAACCGGCCCGGCCCCGTCCGAGCACACCCGGCGGGCATGAGGCGAGCCGCGCCCCGGCTGTAGCCGGCCGCAGGTGGGTGCGGGTCAGGGAGAGGGGTTCGGCAGGAGCCCGCTGCACCCCGGCCTGGGTCCCTCCCGGCAGCCGCCAGCGGCGCTGTCACGGAGCCCCCACCCCCAGGTGTCCCATGTCCCCGGCGGACCTCCTCTCCTGGTGCCGCTGCCTGTGGTGCGCTGCCTCCCGGTGCCCCTTGTCCTCATGCCCCTGGAGGGCTCCTGGTCCCTGTGCCCATGCTCCTGGGGACCTCCCCTTCAGGTGTTGCTCTTCCCGCGGACTTGCCCTCTTGGTGTCCTGTGTCCCCGTGCTCCTGGGGACCTGTCCTGCTGCCCTGTCCCCACCACGCTGGGGACTCGCATCCATCCCCGGGAGCCAGAGGACTGGCACAGTCTCCCCTCAGCATCCCCAAGACAGCAGGGACTTGCCCTTCTGGTCCCTGCTGGGGGCACTGGACCAGAGACGCTCTCCAGTGCCTCCCAGCACCACTGTCCCCCGCCAGGAACAGGGTACCCAGAGCCGGGTGGGTGCCTCTGCTGCTGGCAGTGTCCCTCCTGGGACGGCTGGGACCCTGTTCATGCTTATTGGTGGCTTGTGTCCAGCTGATGGAGCTCAGCCCACAGAGCTGGGGCACACCTTTAGACCAGGACTGGTGGTGGCTGAGGGTGGGCGACTTTTGGGCTGCACTAAGCCCCACTGCTACCCACCCCTTGTCTGCCCTTCTGTGTCCCTCCTCCCCTCCCCAAGCCCAGCCTGGGGGCCAGAGGTCAGTCCCTGCTTCCCTCCCCAGGCCCAGCCTGGGGGCCAGAGGTCAGTCCCTCCTTCCCTCCCCAAGCCCAGCCTGGGGGCCAGAGGTCAGTCCCGTGGGGGTGCAGTGTGGACTCAACAACTCTAAAGGGTTTTTCTTCCTTGTTTTTTTCAGCTGAGTTTGTGGCTGGCTGCTCCCAGCAGGACCCCAATGTCATGGCTGATGAGGAGCTGAGCTCCCACGCCGCCAAGAAGGGAAGTCTGTCCCCCAGCAGCTGCCGGGGCAGCGCGGCCGAGCCGAGCACGCTGCTGCAGGAGCTCAGGAGCAGCATCTCGTAAGGGCAGCTCTCTCCCACTCTGAGCACTGCCAAACGTGGATTCCTTTCATGACTTGAGTCACTTCCAGCCCGAGAGGGACCAGAGGGTTGATTGTTGCCATGCTCGGTCCTGTGCTCAGTGCTGGCCACAGCACAGCCCCACCAGCAGCTTGCTGCTCGGTTTGGGCGCAGAATGAATCCAGGCCATCACCTTCTGTGACCCCCTGGGATGTGGTTTTCCACCTCTCTGCTCTCCCTGGGGTCAGGGTAGAGCACACAGCTCTGGAGTGGGGTCATGGTGCTCTGGGAGACCTGGAGCATGGGGACAGGGCCTGTGCTGAGCCATGGGTGCAGGCAGCCTTTGGCTCTCCATTCTCTGCTGTCCCTGTCTTGGCACTTCTGTGGAAGGGCCCTGGGCAGTGGCCATGGCTGGGAGCTGGGTGGGTTGGGGAGCACTCCACGTGCTGCTCTGCTCTGACTCCTCTTGTCTCTGTCCCCCACAGCAAATCTGTGCAGAACAAGGTCGACTCCATCCTGGTGAGTGCCCCCATGGCGCCCGGTGCTGAGGGTGAGGGAAATGGCACATCCCTACCTTCTGCCTCTTCTGGCTAAACAGGACCCTGGGTCTGGCCTGGTTCTGTTCTCCATCTAGTCAGGAGCTGGCTGTAGGGATTGACCCTGAGAAACCCCTGCCCAGGGGTATGGCACCTGCTGCCCCAGCCCTGTGGGGGACAGCCCTTGAGGGGCAGTTCTTGGGAGCCCCTTTAGCTGGTTCCTGTGTTCCTGCTGGCAGAGCTGCTCTGGTTTCAATGCCCCTTCAGTTGCTGCTGTTGAGAGGCTAACAAGAGCACCACAGCTCTCCCTTGGCTTGGATCCTTAAACTTTCTTTGTCTCTGGTCCATTCTTCCCCTCCCTGTGGACCCTTTGACCATAGCAAGATGTCCAGAAGTTCTCGGACAACGACAAGCTCTACCTCTACCTCCAGCTGCCATCAGGACCAAGCCTGGGGGAGAAGAGGTGGGTGCTGGAGGATCTGGGAGAGCAGAGGGGCTGCCTGGGTGCTGGTGGGGGGGACACAGATGATGAGAGGTCAGGTGGAGGTTGTCACTGCTCTGCCTTCTCCTGTCCTGCTTGTGTCACTTCTCTGCTGATGAAATGTTCACCTGGGGCTGCCATGGGAGCAGCAGCAGCAGCCTGGACCTGAGCTCACTGAGCACAGCTGAGTACATGCATGCCTGCAACTGGATCCGGAACCACCTGGAGGAGCACACAGACACCTGCCTGCCCAAGCAGGACGTCTACGACGCCTACAAGTGAGCACAGGCCTGAGGGGCTTCTCTGCCCAGGGAGGTCGCTCTGCCCATTGGGGTGGGCTGCCCAGGGAGGGTGGGGGGTCAGCATCCCTGGAGGTGCCTGGATGAGGCACTCAGTGCCACGGTCTGGTTGATTAGTTAGGGTTGGGTGATTGGTTGGACTTGGTGATCTTGGAGGTCTCTTCCAACCTGGCTGATTCTGTCTTGGGATTGTTTGAGAGTAGCCCAGCTCAGCCTTGAGCTGCTGAAAGGAGCTGTGGCAGCAGGGAGGAGCTGGGCTGGAGGGCAGCAGGGAGGAGCTGGGCTGGAGGGCAGCAGGGAGGAGCTGGGCTGGAGGGCAGCAGGGAGGAGCTGGGCTGGAGGGCAGCAGGAGAGGCTGGAGGGCAGCAGGAGAGGCTGGAGGGCAGCAGGGAGGAGCTGGGCTGGAGGGCAGCAGGAGGGGCTGGAGGGCAGCAGGGAGGAGCTGGGCTGGAGGGCAGCAGGAGGGGCTGGGGGGCAGCAGGAGGGGCTGGGGGGCAGCAGGAGGGGCTGGAGGGCAGCAGGAGGGGCTGGAGGGCAGCAGGGAGGAGCTGGGCTGGAGGGCAGCAGGAGGGGCTGGAGGGCAGCAGGGAGGAGCTGGGCTGGAGGGCAGCAGGAGGGGCTGGGGGGCAGCAGGAGGGGCTGGGGGGCAGCAGGAGGGGCTGGAGGGCTCTAACCTGCGCGTCCCCCGCAGGCGATACTGCGACAACCTCTGCTGCCGCCCGCTGAGCGCCGCCAACTTCGGCAAGATCATCAGGGAGATCTTCCCCAACATCAAAGCTCGGCGCCTGGGGGGCCGAGGGCAGTCCAAATATCCTTCAGCTGGCTCAGGAACCCCCCCAGGAAGTGCTGGTGACAGCTGCTGCTGACAGCTGCTGCTGCTCCTCCTGCTCTTCCGTTGCTCACCAGGTGGTGGTTGGTAGCTCTGAGGGGATGGTTTGTGGTGTTGCAGCTGAGGGCTCAACTCAGTTCATGGATGCAGAGAAATATAGAATGGGTTGGGTTGGAAGGGACCTTCAAGATCATCCAGACCATGGGCAGGGAGCCCACCAGCCCAGGTTGCTCAAGGCCTCTTCCAACCTGGCCTTGAGCACCTCCAAGGAGGGGGCATCCACGACCTTCTTGGGCAGCCTGTTGTCTGAGAGGGGCTTTGGTATTACCCCATCTTTGCTCAAGGCAGCTTGTGGTGGGCGAGGAGGACACCCCAGAGGTGACATCCCAGCTTGGTGTGGGGCCAGCTGCTGTCACACCTTCAGAACAGACCCATGCTGAGCCCCACAAGCCCCTCTGAGCCGTGCCCTGTCACGGCCATGTTCTTGTGCCAGCAGAAGGCCTTAACCCTGCCAAACATACTGCTACAGCGGGATACGGAGGAAGACGGTGGTCAGCCTGCCACCCCTGCCCAGCCTGGACCTCAAAGTGACTGAGACTGTAAGTCCTCTGCTCCTTCCACAGCTTGGGCTCCAGCAGCCCAAGACCTAACGAACCTCCTCGCTCGTTAGCTCTAATGAAGGCAGGAGGTGGAGGGATGCCCTCGCTGGGAGCAGGGTCTGCTCTGTCTCATGAGGGTGGACAAGGACCTGCCAGCCTCTGTGACCTGCTAGGATGTCAGGATCGGGCCCCGTTGGCACCTGGGGTGTTGTGCCCCACGCTCCGGGGGCTCATGGTGTGTGCCACCGGCAGCAGTCGGAGCTGGCAGAGCTGGTGCAGTCCTACAGCAGCGAGGTGATGGAGGCAGCCTGCGCCCTGACCTGCGACTGGGCCGAGAAGATCCTCAAGCGCTCCTTCAACAACATCGTGGAGGTGGCTCAGTTCCTCATCCAGCAGCACATCATCAGCTCCCGCTCGGCCCACGCCGACCTGGTCATGGCCATGGTGGTCTCAGGTGGGTGGGACAGAGCCCGGACCCTGCTCACCCCACCTTGGGCTCAGTCAGACCCACGAGGGGCACGGGGGGTAGGAGATGGAGGTCCCCTTGGACACCAGCTGCCCACGGCGTGACCTGGGTGCTGCCAGCCCATGAGGCCCAGGGGGATGTCTCAGCTTTGTCACCTTTGTGCACCCGCAGAGAGCACTGAGAAGATCCCTCGTGAGAGTCGGGCGCCATCGGCCGCGAAGAAGAACGGCCTGGATGCGCCTGAGGGCCAGGGCCAGGTGAGACCCCCCCAGGGCCAGGTGCGGACCCCTGGGAGCCCCACTCAGCCTTTGGGGGTGTGCCTGGGGAAGCTCCACCACAACATCCCCTGCGAGCTCCTCCCTCTGCCTGCAGACCAAGAAGGACAGCAGCCCCAAGCCCCCCATCCCACCTCGTCCTGAGAAGAAGAAGCCTCCGGAGCCCCCCAAGGCTGCCAGCAGCCCCCAGGTGAATGCCCTGGTCGCCCGCCTGCCCCTGCTCCTGCCCCGCATCCCACCGGTGGAGCGACCCATGGCGCCCGGTGCCACCACCATCCGCTCCTCCCCTCCCGTCCTGGCACCCAAAATCACGGCTACCCCCCTGGGGGGCACGGTCAAGGTGGCCCTGCCGCTGCCGGTGGGCACAGCGTCCCCCTCCATGCCCCTCGGGCTGGCCCCGGGGGCCAACGGGCCGGCAGGGCTGCTGAGCCAGCAAGCAGCTGTGCCAGTCCTCAACGTGCTGCTGCCTGGCGTCGGCGTCCCCGGCACGGCCGAGAGTCCTGCCAACCCCCGGAGCGCGGGGGGCAGCGGCGAGGGTCCCGGTCCCCAGGACTTGCAGCGCCCCAAGGCCTCCAAGCGTCCCCCGGAGCCGGCCGGGGACGGCCTGCAGAAGCGCAGGCGCGGGCGGCCGCGGAAGAGGCCGGAGGAAGGGGGCGCAGCGTCCCCCCCGGAGCTTTGCCGCGGGCTCGGTGCCGACGGCGGTGGCGCTCCCGGCGGTGGCGGTGCCGCCGGCCCCCTCGGGGACGGTCCGGCCGGGAAGTGCCTGCCCACCCACGTCAGCGTCATCCAGGACGGCAGGGTCAGTGCCAAGGCCAGCCGGGAGCTGGCACTGGAGAAGCTGTCGGCAGCACAGAGGAGCCCGGCCGAGGCCAGGTCCACCCTGGGCGACGCTGCAGGTGGCCCCCGGGACGGAGGGGACCCCTCCGCTGCCCACTGTGATGGACAGACACAGGCAGGAACCTGCCCTGCCGCTGCCACCTCCCAACCCTTGGACACGGCTCCCTGTGCCCCTCCATCCCCCCGTGCCCCCACGTCCCAGGGGGCTCTGCCAGGGCAGGTGGGGCTCAGTGCCCACCGTGGCACTTAGGGGCCATGCCCTGACCCCCTGACTTCCCCTCTGGCTGCCCCCGCGCCGTGCTGTGCCCTTCTCCCTGCCATTAAACATCAGCCTCTGTCCGTCTCTCTGTCTGCCCTGGCTTTGGCTGTGCTGGGGGCTGGGGTGACTGTGGGGAGGGGGCTGTGGGGCAGTAGGAAGGGGGACACTGGACATGGGGCTCGGGGGAGAGGGCTGGGGGCTGGGGGCCACGGGACGTGGGTAGATGACAGAGGACATGGAGGTGGGACACGGGACGTGGGACATGGGAGTGTGGGGAGGGGACACAGTGCTGTGGGATGGGGGAAACGTTTCCCCTCCGGAGCTGCCGCCGCGGTGCAGGGACCTCCTCTGCTGGCCTGCGGCGCTCTGGGGGATGCCCGTGACGACAGAGGCGATTTTCAATCCAAAGAACCCAATTTCGGGCAACGCCGCCAGCGCCCAGCCCCGGGGGCAGCGGCCCCGCCCCCTCCCGGCGGGCCCCGCCCCCTCCCGGTGGGCCCCGCCCCCTCCCGGCGGAGCCCGGCCGCTCCGCGCCGCGCCGGTGCCTCCGGGCCAGCAGGGGGCGCTGTGACGGCTCAAGCCCTCCCGGCGCCTCAGCCCGGTCAGGCGGTGCCGCGGGCAGCCCGGGCCGGGGCCTGCGCCAGCGTCTGAGCTCCGCTCCGCTCCCTGCGCCGTTCCGGCCGCCGCGCAGGTGAGTACGGAGCCGCCGCACCGGCGCCGGTACAGGCACTGCTTTCCCCTCCGCACCACAGCCCCGGCCTGCTCTCCGCGGCTTCCCCCCGGCCCGCGGCGGCACCGTCGCACCGGGCAGGCAGGGAGGCGGAAGCGGTTTCCCTCGGCCGGGTCTGCGGCCGCTCCGGGGGGGTCAGTCAGCGGCCCCGGCCCGCACTTCTTGCCGAGGAAGCCGCCGCCGCCTCCTCCCGGGGCTGTGCGGGGGCAGTGCGGGGCTGGCCGGGGCCTCCGCCGCCTTCCGGGCTCGCCAGCACCGGCGGTGCTCGGGGCGGGCCGAGGGCGCCTGGTCGAGCAGGAAAATCATCTTTTCCGCTTTTAACACTTATTTTTCACCCTCCCCCAGCAGCTGCCGATCGTCTCCGGAGCTCCGCGGAGCCGCTGCCCAAGGATGAGCCGCCGGCGTTGCTGCCCCGAGCGTCGGTGTCCGGGAGCGGAGCGGCAGCCGTGCGGGATGGGACTGCGCCAGGTACTGCCGCGGCTTGTGCGGAGCCTCAGCCTTACCCTCCCGGGGGCAGCGCGGGCTCTAACCCCCGCAGCCGCCTTCTCTCGGTCCCACGGCGCCGGTGGGGCTCCGGGCGCTGGGGTGCAGCCGAGCCCGGTGCGCAGGCGAGCGGGGAAGTGCCCCAAGGGCCCCTTCGGAGGCTTTTCCAGGCGGTGTTCTGCGTGCTCTCACTCTCATTAATGATTGGCTTTGCCAGCCGCCCTTTCTCCACCCTCCCGGAGCCATCTGGTGCCCCCCGTGCTTTGTAGCGGCCTGAAATATCCACCTAAAAGAGCAGGGACCTCACCTCGGGGGCTCAGTGGTGGGCTGCAAGCTGCAGCTCTTCCAGACAAGTCACTCCCGTGGGGCAGGGACCCCTCAGTGCTTTTTCCTTGCCCCCCTGAAACTTCTGCTTCGAGCCAATGGTAACTTCAGGCATGATGAATAACACTCAATTGTTGCCCAACTTCCCCTTATCCCATGGGGAAACTCTGAGGAGCAGCTTGGGGAAGTAATTTGGCACAGCTCTGGGTGGAAACTATAGAATTGTTTGGGTTGGGAAAGCCTTCTGAGGTCATTGAGTCCAACCATTGACCCAGCCCCACCATGGCCACCAGACCCCGGCCCCAGGTGCCATGGCCACAGGGTTCTGGAACATCTCCAGGGATGGGGACTCCACCACCTCCCTGGGCAGCCTGTGCCAGGCCCTGACCACTCTTGCAGGGCAGAAATTGTTCCTCATGGTCAACCTGGATCTACCCTGGAGCAACTTGAGGCTGTTTGCTCTCAGTCTGTCACTTGTTGCTAGGGAGCAGAGCCCAACCCCCACCTGGCTGCAGCCTCCTCTCAGGGAGCTGCAGAGAGCACTGAGGTCTCCCTCAGCCTCCTCCTCTCCAGCCTCACCACCCCCAGCTCCCTCAGCTGCTCCTCTCCAGACCCTTCCCCAGCTCTGTTGCCCTTCTCTGGCCCTGCTGCAGCCCTCAAGGTCCTTCTGGCAGTGAGGAGCCCAACCCTGAGCCCAGGACTGCAGCTGTGGGCTCAGCAGTGCCCAGCCCAGGGGCACGGTGCTGGGTTTTGGGTGGCAGTGCTGGTTCCAGCTCTTTGTCCCAGTGCTGCCTGGGAGAGTGGAGACTTTTCAACACCTTGGAGGTTCTGAGCTCCCCTTGGGGCCTTTGTTGGTGTGAAGCAGTGGCTGTGGTGGAGGGAGTGCAGAGATCTGCTCCTGCAGAGCCAGTGCCAGGCTGGGGCTGAGCCCAAGGCCTTTGCTTGTCCAAGCTGATGGTCTGTGACTTCTTGTTGGAGATGCAGCTGTGGTTTCAGTCTGGTGTGGGCTCCTTAGTCCATGGTCTTCCATGGCTGTTGCTTTAGCTGATGATTCCCCTTCCAGCACAGCAGTGCTTGGGTCTGGTGTGTTGGGGCTTTGGTGGGCAGGCTCTAGGCAGCAGGGGCAGGTTGGGGGATACTGAGGATGGTTTTGGGGCACCTCCATCCCAAGGCTTGGTGCAGGGTGGTTGTGTTGGATGGAGGAGCTCATCCTGTCTGTGTGAGGTGCTAGGCATGGTTCAGGCTCTGGCCTGGGGCTCCTGTTGCCCTGTTCCCTGAGAATTCCACTTCTATTTGCTTTCCTTCTGCTGCTCTCTCCATGGTGAGCATCCTTGGAGAGGGAAGCTGTGCTGCTCCAGGGGAGGGAAGGCTCCCAGCAGAGCCCTGGTGCAGCAGGGGAGGTGTAGGGGCAGAGGATGTCTGGAACCTGCCCTTTCTTGGCCTTTGGAAGCAGAGGAGACCCTTGTGCTGTGCAGGGGGTGAGTCTCCCTCAGCCAGGTGTGAGAGTGAGTTGGAGCCCATCTGTGTTGCTGCTGGTCCCTCCTGGAAGGGGATTTGGGATTGGAAAGAAGGTGCAGTGCCCCCAGAAGAATTTGTGCTCACTGCAGTGGTGCTGGAAGCTCCTCCACAGTCCCTCTGTGCCTCAGTTTCCTCAGCCTCTAAGCTGTCACCTGATGAGTTGCAGCAAGTTACTGTTTGTAGTAGTCCAGAGGAGCTCTCCAAGGGGGCAAGAGAGGGGCAGGGGCTCTCCAAGGGGGCAAGAGAGGGGCAGGGGCTCTCCAAGGGGGCAAGAGAGGGGCAGGGGCTCTCCAAGGGGGCAAGAGAGGGGCAGGGGCTCTCCAAGGGGGCAAGAGAGGGGCAGGGGCTCTCCAAGGCTCTCATAGGGGCAGGAGCTCTCTGAGGAGCAAGGGGCTCTCCAAGGGGCATAGTGGGGGTCACTGACAGCCCATCCTCATTCTCCTCCAGCACTGCAGAGATGTTTCCTGCCCCCATCCCAAGCCCTGTGGCCTTCCCCAAAGGCTCAGCAAGATGTGGAAGGCCTTCAGTGCTGAGCAAAACAAAAAGCCACGCAGCGTAATCGAGACCAGATGTCTTGGTGAGGCTTCATCCTGTCCCCCTGGTTGCTTGCCAGGGTTAATATTTCTTATTCAAGTCAGGCAGGAGAGAGACTTTGCTTTTTCATTTGCCCTTTTTTCCCTGTCCCTCCAGTAAAGCCTCAGCTCTGTTCCCAAAGCTCTCCCTCTGCTCCTGTCCCTTCCTCAGGCACTGAGCCCTCAGCTGCTCCAGGAGTTTGGGTGCTGCTCCTGGGGGGAGCTTCCCTGGGTTTCAGCTTCAATCACTCGACCTTGGGGCTGTTCCACCACTGAGGAACTTGGCCTCTCGTGGCTGTGGGTGGAGGATGAAGCAGCTGAAGTCAGCTCGGCTCAGGCTGCTCTCCGGCCGGGATTGCTTCAGTGCCTGCGGCCGCTGGGGGCTGCGGCCCCGCAGAGAGCAGCGAGGTGCAGCAGGGGCAGCTCTGCTGAGCCTGGAGAGGTAGCTGGTGCCTGCTGCTGGCTGTGCTGGGAGGCAGGGAGCGGTGCAGGAGGCAGGGAGTCAGTCCCCTTGCTGGGACTGTGGGGAGCACAAGGAGTGGAGATGAGGCTTTGGTGCTGGGATGTGGCTGGGGAAGGAGGCTCTGTGCTGGGGGGGGCTGTGCATGGATTTCTGAGCCCTGCTGGTGGTGCAGAAGTGACCCCCCAGGCACAGGAGGGGCTTGATGTGTGCAGTGAGGGTGGGGAGAGCCTGGCACAGGCTGCCCAAGGAGGCTGTGGCTGCCCCCTCCCTGTGGCTGAATGAGGCCTCGAGCAGCCTGGGCTGGTGGAGGTGTCCCTGCCCATGGCAGGGGGCTGGAACTGGCTGAGCTCGAAGGTCCCTGCCAACCCAAACCCTTCTTTGAAGCTCTGAATCCAAGTTTCACCCCCTCAGCAGCTGCCAGCTCTGGCTGCCTGTGCTCTGGGGCAGAGCTGGGGCATGGAGCCCCTCCAGGCCTCAGCAGGCAGCAGAAGGATCAGGGGCTTTGGGCTGGGGATGACTCAGGGCTGTGCTGTGTGGGTGCCTCAGAGTCCTGGGGATGCCTGACATGGGTAGGTCAGGTTGGATCCAGCCTCCTGTGGGCCTGGGGGGGGTTGAAGGCCCTGAGCTGCACCTGCATGCCCAGAGTGTAAGGGAGGGAGCTTTAAGGGGCCCTGTGCTCCTCTCTGCCTCTTCAGCCTGGCAAGGAGGACATCAAAGCACTTCCCTGCGCTGGGGCTTGGAGAAGCCTCTGTGGGCAGCAAGCTCCTGGGAGCACAGAAACTTCTGCACCTCTGGGAGCCACCTCTGGGGCTCTGGCAGAAGCCAGCACTGCATTTGGTTCTTCTTCACCTGTTTGCCATCCTGGCTGCCTTGATCTGAACCTTTCAAGGCCTCCAGAGACAGTGGCAGCAGCACAGCTCTGTGGCACTCCTCCTCCATTCCACATCTCTTCCAAACCCTCCTTGTCAGGTGGCAGCAAAGGATCTCCTCTGGGGTGGTGACTTCAAGATCAGCTCAGAGGCTGCGGAGCCTCCTCTGGAGGCTTTCAAGGCCTCTCTGGATGCATTCCTGTGTGGTGTGCCCGAGGTGACCCTGCTTTGGCAGGGGGGGAGTGGGTGATCTCCAGAGGTCACTTCCAGCCCCTCCCTTTGTGTGGCTCTGTGGTCAGCCAGGCTCCTGTGGGCCAAGGCTGGGAAGGACAAACAGCTTCCTTCAGCTCAGGGGTCTTTAGGATCTAATGACCACAACTATTTGAGGCACGCAGGGATTTGCAGCCAGCACAGAGGGAGGCCTTGTGCCTTGTGCCCTGTGCCCAGGCTTGGAAGATGCTGATCCCAGCAGCTCAGAGCTCTGAACTTTGGTCAGACTTTGGTCACTGCCGTGGGTAGAGCTGATGAGCTTTGAAAACAAGAGGAGGAAATGGGCTCCTGGGCAGGGGCCTCACCCCTGGGCACACCATCCTCAGCTTCCAGCCCTAGGATTGGTTTGGTTAAGGCCATCCAGTCCAACCATCAGCCCAGCCCCACCATGGCCACCAGACCCCGGCCCCAGGTGCCATGGCCACAGGGTTCTGGAACACCTCCAGGGATGGGGACTCCACCACCTCCCTGGGCAGCCTGTGCCAGGCCCTGACCACTCTTGCAGGGCAGAAATTGTTCCTCATGGTCAACCTGGATCTACCCTGGAGCAACTTGAGGCTGTTTGCTCTCAGTCTGTCACTTGTTGCTAGGGAGCAGAGCCCAACCCCCACCTGGCTGCAGCCTCCTCTCAGGGAGCTGCAGAGAGCACTGAGGTCTCCCTCAGCCTCCTCCTCTCCAGCCTCACCACCCCCAGCTCCCTCAGCTGCTCCTCTCCAGACCCTTCCCCAGCTCTGTTGCCCTTCTCTGGCCCTGCTGCAGCCCTCAAGGTCCTTCTGGGAGT
This sequence comes from Dryobates pubescens, assembly GCF_014839835.1. Lineage (NCBI taxonomy): Eukaryota > Metazoa > Chordata > Aves > Piciformes > Picidae > Dryobates > Dryobates pubescens. The sequence continues at coordinate 153,390 of NW_026530685.1, read as the reverse complement.
GGGGAGCCCAACCCTGAGCCCAGGACTGCAGCTGTGGGCTCAGCAGTGCCCAGCCCAGGGGCACGGTGCTGGGTTTTGGGTGGCAGTGCTGGTTCCAGCTCTTTGTCCCAGTGCTGCCTGGCAGAGTGGAGACTTTTCAACACCTTGGAGGTTCTGAGCTCCCCTTGGGGCCTCTGTTGGTGTGAAGCAGTGGCTGTGGTGGAGGGAGTGCAGAGATCTGCTCCTGCAGAGCCAGTGCCAGGCTGGGGCTGAGCCCAAGGCCTTTGCTTGTCCAAGCTGATGGTCTGTGACTTCTTGTTGGAGATGCAGCTGGGTTTCAGTCTGGTGTGGGCTCCTTAGTCCATGGTGTTCAGGGTCCTAGACTCATAGAATGGCTTGAGTTGGAAGGGACCTTGAAGATCATCCAGTTCCAACCCCCCTGCCGTGGGTAGGTTGCTCAGAGCCTCCTCCAGCCTGGCCTTGAACACTTCTCCCACCTGAGGAGCTGTCACCATCCACAGCTAAGCCAAAGCCATTCAAGCACAGGGAAGGAACTCTCTCGTTGCAGGAAGCAGAGGCAGAGCAAAGGGGCTGCTGGGGCAGGTGTGTGTCCCTGGGGGGAGGTGGGGAGCAGGCAGGCAGCAAACGGTTGAGGGAAGTCCTCTGGCAAAGCCAAGGCATTTTTCCAGCGTGCCGGCGGTGAGGAGCAGGCAGGAGCTGGCAGCAGGCTCTGTGCCCTGCTGCCCATCACCAGCTGCCTGCTTGTGGCCTGTGAGCAGCAAGGGGAAGCAGCTGAGGCCCTGGTAATGATGTTGGGTTGAACAGAGCCTTCTTTTATCTGCAGAGGACCATTTCACTTGGCACTGGTGGCCTTCACTCTTTGCTGTCTTTGCTGGACTGCTCAGTGCTGTCCTGTGACAGGACAAGGGGCAGTGGACACAAACCAGACCCCAGGAGTTTCCACCGGAGCAGGAGGAGAAAGTTCTGTGCTGTGAGGCTGCTGGAGGCCTGGAGCAGGCTGCCCAGGGAGGCTGTGGAGTCTCCTTCTCTGGGGGCTTTCAAGACCCCTGGGTGACCTGCCCGAGGTGACCCTGCTTTGGTCGGACCTGATCTCGAGAGGTCTCTTCCAGCCCCTGCCGCTCTGTGGCTCCCTGGTGAGCTTCATCTTCTCTAGCAAGGAGCAGAGCTGCTGGTTCCACCCAGCCTGTGGCCCTCTCATCCCAGGCTCTGCAGAAGGTCGTTGGGGTGGGGAGCAGGGAGCAGCCCCTGGCTGTTTGGGGTGGTTTCCCCTCTCCTCTTTTGGGCTTGCTCAGGGGGTTTATCGTCACGGTAAGGGGAAGCTTTCGTGTGCTGGCTGATAGCTGCTCACAGCTCTCTCAGATCGGGCTGGAAGGGGCACTGGGAAGACCTCTCAGAGCCATGGTGTGGCTTGGGCCAGCTGCCCTCTCCAGACAAAGGCTTTGTGAGCTGGCTCGCACCAAACCTCAGCCCTGCCCTCGGTTTCCCTTCAGGTCCACCCCAGGAGGAGTTCCTTCTTCCCCCCCTGCTGGCTGAGGGTCTCCTCCCCAGGTCCTGTCCCTGACTCTTTCTCTCCTTCCCTCGGCAGCTCTGAAGCGCTCAGCCCCGCACTGCCATGGGCGACGCTGCCCGAGGGGCGGGCGCAGAGCAGGCGCCCGGCTCGGCGGCGCAGGGCGGCGGTGGGAGCTCCCTCAGCGTCATCACGGAGGGTGTCGGGGAGCTGGCGGTCATCGACCCCGAGGTGGCCAAGAAGGCCTGCGAGGAGGTGCTGGAGAAGGTGAAGCTGATGCACGGAGCCTCCTCCGACGGCCCGAGCGCGGCGGGCGGCGAGGCCGAGCGCGCCCCGCGCCCCGCGGCCGGCGCCGCCGGGGAGGGCTGCGGGGTCCGGTGCCCGGACGAGCCCCCCGGCACGGCCGCCGGCATCCGCGGCGAGGAGGAGCCCGCGGCCAACACGGTGCGGAGCGCCCGCAAGCGGCAGAAGAACAACTCGGCCAAGCAGTCCTGGCTGCTGCGGCTCTTCGAGTCCAAGCTCTTCGACATCTCCATGGCCATCTCCTACCTGTACAACTCCAAGGAGCCCGGGGTGCAGGCCTACATCGGCAACAGGCTCTTCTGCTTCAGGGACGAGGAGGTGGACTTCTACCTGCCCCAGCTGCTGAACATGTACATCCACATGGACGAGGACGTGGGGGACGCCATCAAGCCCTACATCGTGCACCGCTGCCGGCAGAGCATCGACTTCTCCCTGCAGTGCGCGCTGCTGCTGGGCGCCTACTCCTCGGACATGCACATCTCCACGCAGCGGCACTCCCGCGGCACCAAGCTGCGCAAGCTCATCCTCTCCGACGAGCTGAAGCCGGCTGGCAGGAGGAGGGAGCTGCCCGCGCTGGGCCCGGGCCCCGAGCCGGGGCTCTCCCCCTCCAAGAGGACTCACCAGAGGTCCAAGTCGGACGCCACGGTCTCCATCAGCCTGAGCAGCAACCTGAAGCGCACGGCCAGCAACCCCAAGGTGGAGAGCGAGGAGGAGGTAACGTTGGGGTGCTCCGGGGGCGGCCCCAGGGCCTCGTGTGGGCTGCTGCTCAGCACGCAGCTCTCCGCGGGGCGCCTGGCCGGGAGTCTGGAGCGCTGCCTCCTCCGCTCACCCAGGCTGCTGGGCCGGGGGGCTGCGCTCTGGGCTCCTCTGCCTGCCCGCGCCGGAGGATGGAGCCTTGGTTCCCCTGTGTGCCCGCGGCGGGGGTCACGCTTGGGGTGCTCCCCGGGGGGAGCCCTCACGGTGTGAGGGGAAGGCAGGGCACTGGATGGCTTCGGGGCAAGGCAGGAGGCTGGCTCAGGAGGGCCGAGAGGCTTCGGGCGAGCCGGCTGCTGTCGCTGGCAGCCTGCAGCCCTCTGGCTGCTGCTGCAAGCGGACTCCCTCCTTGCCCAGCTCCTCCAGACTCAGCACCGCTGAGGTCTGTCCACAGGCAGCAGAGTCCCTGGGCAGCCACGGGCTGGGGGCAGGAGAGGAGCTGATCAGACCCCACCAGCTCCAAAACCAGCCTCTGCTGCACGGCACCCACCGGGCTGCAGGGCCAGAGCTGCTGCTGTGGGGCTTGTGTGTGGCTGCTGCCCTGTGCTGAGCTCTGAGCTGGGTTCCTGTCATCTTCTCACAGCTCCACGGTGATGGAGAGCTGGGGTTTAGTCCAGAGGAGGCCACAAGGAAGAGCCAAGGGCTGGAGCAGCTCTGCTGTGAGGGGGCTGGGGGTGTTCAGCCTGGAGAAGTATCCAGGGTGACCTCAGAGCTGCCTGCCAGGACCTGAAGGGATCCTGCAGGAGGGCTGCAGAGGGACTTCTCCTGAGGGGGTCTGAGACAGGCCAAGGGGGAATGGGTTGGAGCTGAGGCAGAGCAGGGTTAGACTGGAGCTGAGCAGGAAGCTCTTCAGTCTGAGGGTGGTGAGACTCTGGCACAGGCTGCCCAGGGAGGTTGTGGATGCCTCATCCCTGGGGGTGTTCAGTGCCAGGCTGGATGAGGCCTTGAGCATCCCTGCCCGTGGCAGGGGGCTTGGAGCAGCCAGGGCCATGCTGTGACTCTGGGGTTTTTGCTTGGAGGGGCTGCTTCCAGCCCCCAGGGCTGGGTGTTGATGTGGTTTGGTGCCAAAGCAGGCAGGGGTCAGAGGTGACCTCAGGCTCAAAGGAAGTGTCCAAGAGTTCCCAGCACAGAGTTGCTTTCCCAGGCTCTGCCTGCCTCCTGGTTTTGCTTTGGCAGAATTTCTTCCCCCACCCCCAGATTCTTCATTTCACACCTCTGCTGACACAGGGCTTTGGGGAGCAGCATCCTCAGCAGTGGGACACAAGGATGGGGGAAAAAGAGCTGGAAATGGAACATTTTTGTGTTGTGGAGGGCTGAGATGGTTTGTAGCAGCAGCTGGTGGGAAGTGCAGGGCTGTGGAGTGGAAGAGGAGCAGGCAGGAGGTGAGCTGGGGCTGAGGGCAGCCTTCATGAGCTGTGCTCAGGGCAATGTCCCTGCCAGGGCTGGGGAAGGGAAACCTCCCCCCTGCACCTCACCCTGGTCTCTGAAGCACCTTCCAGCAGGGCTGGTTTGGAAATGGCTCTGAAATCCCAGCTCCAAAGGTCTGGTGCTGGCAGGCCCCACACAGCTGCTCTCATGGGCTCCATGCTGCTCCCTTTCTGGGTCTCATCCCTGTGCCTCCTGTGGAGCTGCCTCCCCCCAGCTCCCTCTGGACACTGGAGGTCTCCTGACTGCTCCTGGCCTGAAGGCCTCTCAGCTTTGCCCCTTTCCCTGGGCTCCCTGCTGGCAGGGGCTGCCTGGGCTCCTGCTCATCTGCAGGGAAGGCTCCTGTGGAGGGTTTGCAGCAGGCTTTGGAAGCAGGAGGCAGGAGCTGTCTGGGCTGGTTTCAGAGTTAAACTCCTCCTGTCCTGCTCCCTGCAGCTCCTGGGTGCATCCCCAGCCATGAGCCAGGCTTGCTGATGGGTAGATGAATCTTTGCTGCCTCTGCCATCAGCTGGTGGAGAGCAGGAGGTGCCCAGGGCTCTGCTCACGCTGGCTGCAGCTGCCTGGACAATGGAAACTGAAGCTTTGCATGAGTGATGGATGAAGGCAGCACTGCCCTGAGCTTCTCTTGGCAAGGCCTGAAATGGTTTGTAAAGGGTGCAGAGCAGCAGGGATCCTCAGGGAGCTCTTGGTGTTACTGCATCCCTGCTCCTGCTCTGGCACAGCTCCCTTCCAGCCCCTGGCATCCTGGGGTCTTGCTTGAAACAGGCACCCCCCTGCCAAAGAGCAGCTTCCCTGGGGCTGGCCAGGTGGGGTGGGGAGGGCTGCTGTAAATCCCAGCAAGTTCTGGAGTTTGCTTTCAGATGCTGGCTTCTGCAGGTAGCTTGGTCCAGGAGCCTGCAGGTGTCTGAGCTGTGTTGTGCTGTTCCCCAGGCTGGCTCGAAGTGGAGATGTTCCCTGGGCACAGATGTGAAACCCAGGCTGGAGGAGAGAGGTGCAGGCAAGGAGGGACTGCAGAGAGGGCAGGCTGTGTGCCCCCCACCCCTGAGGCCTCTTGGTGGGAGTGTCCTCCAGACTGGAGGCTCTGCAGCCCTGACTCCCTGCTGAGGCTTCTCTGCAGCCAAGCTTCACCTGCCCATCGCTGCTGCAGCCCAGGGCCCCTCTGCAGCCCTCCTGAGGAGCTGGTGGCTCTCTGCTGCCATCCCTGTGCCTGTCTGAGTGGTTTTCCCATCTCCCATCCCCTGTGATGAACCTTCTGGGGTTTTATTTCTCCTCCAGACCACCTGCTTGAAGCACAGCACCAGGTTCTCCCAGTTCCTAGGCTCCTAAAGGTGCCTCTGTGAGAGCCCCAGCTGCCTGCTGCTCCTGGATTAGCTGAGTCAGACCCAAAGCAGGCTTCATGCTGCTTAGGGAGGAAGGGCTGGGCTGGGTTTGGAGCTGGGGCAGGGGACACAGCTCGTGCTGAAGCCCACCCTGGGATGGGTCTGTCCTTCCCCCACAGCCCCCTGCAGCCCTGCTGCCTTGTCTCTGGAGAGTCATTCTCACAGAGGGCTTTGTGTTCCAGATGCTGCTTGGTGCTGCACAGCCACCCTGAGGATGAGAGGAGCTGGGAGGCTCTCTCACCTCTGGGGGTTAATTCCTCGCTGGGCTCTGTCCATGACCTAATTCCATGGTGGGGTTCTCATGGTAGGAACTGGTTTTGCACTTGCTCCTTTCCAGCCCACTCAAGCCAAAGGAGGAGCCACAAGGTGGAAGCTCTGCTGCCTCAGGGTGGCCAGGCTCAGCCCTGCCTCCAGCCCTGCTGTCCAGGGGCGGTTGGCTCTGCGGGGGGCCACGTGTGTCCCCTGCTCTGATCCACCTGCAGACAGAGGGTGGATCAAATGTGCTGAAGCTGCTGGGCTTTGGATTTTCCACCTGAGCAACCTGAGCCCTGGAGGGGAGGAGCTGGCAGTAACCTGATGCTGGGAGCACTGAGAGGTGTTCCATTGCAGGAGGTGTCCTGGTTGGGTGTCCTTAGCAGGTGGTGAGGGACACACGAGGCCAGGACCTGAGCTGCAGGTGTGGGGCCAGGTTGCTGCCCCAGGGCTGTGCCATGGAGGTGTTTTGATTTCCTTCTTGCTTCCTTGCTGTGTGCAGCAGAGGTGGTCCTTGGGCTGTGCAGTGGTGCTGCTGAGGTGGTCACAGTGGGCAGAAGCGTGGTGGAGTTGGGCTGGGTGGCTGGGGACACATCCTGCCCAGCTCCCCTGGGCTTTTGGCAGGGCTGCAGGCAGCAGTCTGGGAACAAAAGCTCACCCAGGGCAGAGCAGCTGCTGGGAAGCTCTTCATGGCTGGGCTGAGCTACCAGAGTCATCACCTGGGGTGAGGGAGAGCTGAGCTTGGACTGCAGGACGTTGTCTGGCTGTCCATCTCCCCAGCTCCACCAGCCCTGGCTTTGGGGTGGTTGCCTTTGGGTCACATCTCCTCTGAAGCCAACAGGATCTGCTGTGAAGGTCCCAGGAGGCCTCACCAGTGTCCACACCACTGAGGGGAGATCTGAGCAGTACTGCAAGGGTGGGTGGCAGCAGGAGGAGGAACTTCTGTGGCTGAAGGGTGGTGGAGGCCTGGAGCAGGCTGCCCAGAGAGGTGGTGGAGTCTCCATCTCTCTTTGGAGCCCTTCCAACCCCACCTGGACACCATCCTGGGCAGCCTGCTCTGGGTGGCCCTGCTCGGGGGGGGGAGTTGGTCTTGATGACCTCCAGAGGTCCCTTCCAGCTGCTGCCATTCTGCAGCTCTCTTCTGCTGAGTCCTAGAGTTGTTTTGGAGCAGCTGGGCAGTGGTTCCCCTGGGAATGTGGAGCTCCAGAAGCATGGGAGCAGGGGGGGATCCTTGGGATGTGCTGGGGCCCTTGAACGTGTCTGTGGTGGTGGGAGGGAGTGGGTTGATGGAAGCTTGAGGAGGGGAGATGGAGACTGGGATGAAATTCTTGGCAGTGAGGCTGGGGAGAGCCTGGCACAGGCTGCCCAGGGAGGCTGTGGCTGCCCCCTCCCTGGAGGTGTTGGAGGCCAGGCTGGGTGAGGCCTGGGGCAGTCCCTGCCCGTGGGATCTTGGAGGTCCCTTCCAAGCCATTCCCTGGCTCCCTGGAGCGGGGACCATGCTCCCTGTGCCCACCTCCGAGGCTGGGAAGAAGCAGCCGTGCTGGCTGCTGGAGAGGAGGGGTTCAGCTCTCAGATGCCTTCAGGAGCAAAGCTCAGGGTTCAGAATCCACCTTGAGAGGGGTGGGGGTGGGGTGGGGGGGTGGAACCAGCTGCTTTAGTGACTCACTTTGCCCAGCGGGCTCTGAGTGGCAGCACCTCGCTGCCGGCAGCTCTTGAGCCCAGCTGGGCAGAGTCACCACCTCGTGGGAGCAGAAGGGTTTGGCTGAACTGGTTCCACCAGGCAGGTTCCAAAGTGTTCATTAGAAAACTGCTAATTGCTAATGAGTTGAGAGTCTGGCTGCTGGGAGGGAGCAGTGCCAGCACCTGGCTCCCAGGGCCCCCACGCAGGGCGGCTGTGAGGGTTGTCTTCCACAGCAGCACCAAACCTTCTCCTGAGCGTCCCAGGCAGGGCTGCTGTGGAGCTGCTGGAGTTCCTGCATGGACTCTTGGTGCTGGGGTTGTTAGCCCAGGTCCTGCCCTGCCTGTGCCAGTCAGGGTGTGCAGCAGTGGTGGCCTTGCACCTCCTGAGCTGCCCCTTCGGCCGTGGTGGTCCAGGTGCTTTGGAGCTTGGTTTGCCTGTGGGGATGCCACCAGGGAATGGCTTTTGGTGCTCTCCTGGCAAATGGCTGTGAGGGGGCAGCTGTGGCATAAGCCCAGATGGGGGCAAGTCAGGAGGCTGTGGATCTTCTGGGCACCATCCCTTTGGGTTTGGTAGGAGCCAGCAGTGTGCCCAGGTGGCCAGGAAGGCCAAGGGCATCCTGGCTTGGGTCAAGAATAATGTGGCCAGCAGGAGCAGGGAAGTGCTTGTGCTGAAGTGAAGGTGCTGGAGCATGTCCAGAGATGGGCAACCAAGCTGGTGAAGGGAGGGGAGCTGCCCATGGGATGGCACTGCTGGAGGCAGAGGCAGGGGGGAAGGAGCCAGCTCTGAACGTGTCTGGAGCTGCTGAGATGGTGCCAGGGGCTTGGAGGAGGCAAATGAGATGAGCTCAGGTCCCCTCCAAGCTGGTTCCTCCTGTTCTGCAGAGCCAGGAGAGCAGGTCTGGGAGGTGTGCTGAGCAGAGGAGCTGAGCTGCTGGAGACTTCCTGCTGCCCCTGGGGTTGGCATGCAGGAGAAATTGGCACTGGCCCAGTGTGGGCAACATCTGGGATGGGAGCCCCTCCAGACAGGGGCACCGTGGGTGGGGTTGGGGCTCCCTCGGGCTGTTGCCTTCGGGGTGATCAAAGCCTTAGGGGTGGCATCCAGAGGGATGTGGACAGGCTGGAGAGGTGGAACCAAGCCAACCTCCTTGGAGGCTGCCCAGGGAGGTGCTGGAGTCCCCACCCCTGGAGGTGTGCAAGAAGCCTGTGGCCATGGCACCTGGGGCCAGGGCTTGGTGGCCATGGTGGGGCTGGGCTGCTGCTTGGACTCAGTGGTCTCGGAGGACTTCTCCAACCCAAACAGCTCCATGGTTCTGTGGATGCTTAGTGCCAGGAGCTGGTGATGAGCCATGAGCTCAGCTTCCTGGTGTGGTTCCACCATGAGCATCCTTGGCTGGAGGGGGCTCTGGGCTGCATGCCTGAAGTTGTTGTTGGGTTACTCTGGAAGCCTCCTGTGCTCCTTTGGGTGCCACTTCCTATCCCAGAGGCCAGGCAGGGCAGCTGGGCAGTGAGGAGCTCCCAACCACCCCAGCATGAAGAGGAACTTCCTTCACCGAAGGCTGCTGGAGCCCTGGGGCAGGCTGCCCAGGGAGGTTGTGGGGTCTCCACCTCTGGAGACTTTCAGAACCCACTCAGATGTGTTCCTGGGTGACCTGCCCTGGCTGACCCTGCTCTGGCAGGGGGCTGGCCACAGTGGTCTCCAGGGGTCCCTTCCAACCCCTCCCATGCTGTGCTGCTCTGCCAGGCTCTGTGGTGCTTCGGGGAAGGGGGGAGGGAGAAAAGAGAAGCAACGGAGAAGTGCTGGTTGTGAACCTGGAGCTAAACTATTGCTTTTTCTCCCCTCCTCTTCCTCCTTCCTCTTCTCTCCTTTTAAACAAACAACCTCCCCAAAATCTGCCACCACCCCCTCCCCCTCCCCCCCCCTTTCCCAGGAGCTCTCCTCCAGTACGGACAGTCTCGATAAGTCTCCCTGTCCTGTAAGTGCCCTGCTCCCTGCCCAGGCTGCCTGCCTGCCCCCACCACAGCAGCATTTCCTCTCTGCCACCCTGGCACCCTTGTGACAAAGCTCTGATGTGTTCCTGTCCCCTCCCCAGCCCCCCCCAAACCCAGTGTCTGCACCACTTGAGCCCCTGGCTGGCAGCAAAAGCAGCCCCAGCGCCGGCTTGGCTGAGCTCAGCAGCAAAATGCTGCTGGAAAGAGGAAGCTTTGGGCAAATCTGGCCAAAATGAAGCAGAAAAAGCCCTGGGGGGGTTCAAAGAGCTGGGGGGGGGAGGTCTGGGTGTTTACAGCCCCCTTCCCCCCCCCCCAAAAGAAGGCTGTGAGGGAGATGGAAGCCCTCCTGATGGTGGCGGCAGGGGAGGGCTGTGGCTGCTGCTGCCCTGTGCAGCCCAAGAGGAAATGCTGTTTGTTTCCTTGGAGTTGTGGCTGCCAACTTCTCTGCCAGATGAGATCTCATTTGCTTCTTTTTAATTGCCCTGCCACCAATCATGGTTCTCCTCCCCCCTCTCTGTGTGTGCAGCTCTTGCTCTTTTCAGTCCAGCCCCAGCCTTGCCCTCCTGGAGTTCTTTGGTTTTTGCCCTCTTCCATTTTTCATTCCAGTTTTGGGTTTCAGTCAGCAGCATCTTCCTCCCCTCTGCCATCTCCCTGCCCAGCTGGGCTTCCACACCTTGAGGATGTAGTCCATGATCAAAACCACTCTGCCTGGGTGCTGGAGCCTCGTGTGGCCCCCAGCCCCCTCAGGACGGTGAGTTGGGACCTGGGGGATGTGGTCCCAGCCTGCGTGTGGCTCCAGAGGGTCATCCTCACCCCAAGGACAGGGGCAGGGTGAGGGCAGCAGCTTTGATGCTGCAGCCACATCCAGATGCAGGGCAGGAGGCCTTTACCCCCAGGCCCACCTTGGTGCAGGCTCCTGCAGCTCCCCTGCTTTACAGAGGAGCGAAGGAACCTCCTGGCTGCCGGTGCTTGGACACTGGGCTCCAGGTCCCACTTTGCCACCCAGCTCTGGGTCAGCTGCTTTGTGTTGCCCCTCCTGCTCCTCCCATCCATGAAGGGCAGTGGCTCCTCATCCTCTGATGGCTTTTGGAGGCTTGGCAAAGCCCTCACTGGCTTCTTGGTGCCAGGATGTTGCAGAAGTGTCCTCACAGCCTTCCAGCTGCCGTGGTGGTTGTTGGCATCACCTTGTCGGCCTTGGTGGTGCCACCTGAGCCACCATCAGCCACAGCCAGGCAGCAGTGAGCATCACCTCCTCTCCCCAGGGCAGGAGACCTCCTCACAGTACCACCAAGGTTGGAAGAGACCTCAAAGATCATCAAGTCCAACCTGTCCCCACAGACCTCATGACTAGACCCTGGCACCAAGTGCCACATCCAATCCTCTCTTGGATACCTCCAGGGATGGGGACTCCACCACCTCCCTGGGCAGCACATCCCAGTGGCCAACAACTCTCTCTGGGAAGAACTTTCTCCTCACCTCCAGCCTGAACCTCCCCTGGCACAGCTTGAGACTGTGTCCTCTTGTTCTGGTGCTGCTTGCCTGGGAGAAGAGACCAACCCCCACCTGGCTACAACCTCCCTTCAGGGAGCTGCAGAGAGCAATGAGACCTCCCCTGAGCCTCCTCCAGGCTAAGCAACCCCAGCTCCCTCAGCCTCTCCTCACAGGGCTGTGCCCCAGACCCCTCCCCAGCTTTGTTGCCCTTCTCTGGACACCTTCCAGCAGCTCAACCTCTTCCCTGACCTGAGGAGCCCAGAGCTGGACACAGGACTCCAGGTGTGGCCTCAGCAGTGCTGAGCACAGGGCAGGATGAGCTCCCTGCTCCTGCTGGCCACACTGCTCCTGAGCCAGGCCAGGATGCCCTTGGCCTTCTTGGCCCCCTGGGCACACTGCAGGCTCATGTTCAGCTGCTCTCAACCAGCACCCCCAGGTCCCTCTCTGCCTGGCTGCTCTCAGCCACTCTGCCCCCAGCCTGTGGCACTGCCTGGGGCTGCTGTGGCCAAAGTGCAGCCCCTGGCACTTGGATGTGTTCAATCTCCTGCCCTTGGCCTCTGCCCCTCTGCCCAGCCTGCCCAGGTCCCTCTGCAGAGCTCTCCTACCCTCTAACAGCTCCACTCCTGCCCCCAGCTTGCTGTCATCTGCAAACCTACTGCTGATGGACTCCATCCCCTCCTCCAGATCATCAATAAAGATACTGAACAGGCTGGGGCCCCGCACTGGTCCCTGGGGCACACCCCTGGTGCCTGGCTGCCAGCTGGCTGTGGCACCATTCACCACCACCCTCTGGGCTCAGCCTCCAGCCAGTTCCTAACCCAGATGTGGGTCTGAAGCAGGAGGACTTGGCTGAGGCTCTGCTCCTTCTGGGCACCTCCTCACCTGGCACCATCCCAGATTCCCACCAGTGACTCCTGCCTGGGAGTGCAGAGAAGAGACCTGAGAATAGGCAAGGAGGGGCTGGAAGGGACCTCTGGAGGTCATCCGGAGCCCCCTGGCAGCACCACCTGGAGAAGGTCACCCAGGAGCACATCCAGGTGGGGTTGGAAGGGCTCCAAAGAGAGATGGAGACTCCACCACCTCTCTGGGCAGCCTGCTCCAGGCCTCCACCGCCCTTCAGCCACAGAAGTTCCTCCTCGTGTCCAGGTGGAACTTCTGGTGGTGCAGTTTGTGCTCAGTGCCCCTTGGCCTGGCCCTGGGCACCGCTGAACACAGCCTGCTGCCCCCCTCCTGCCCCCAGCCCTTGCAGTATTGATCAGCATTGATCAGATCCCCCTCAGGCTGCTCTTCTCCAGGCTTAAAAGCCCCAAGTTCCTCCAGCTGTCCCCATCACAGAGCTGCTCCAGGCCCTTCAGCATCTTCTCAGCCCTTTGCTGTGCCCTCCCCAGGAGCCCCCTGTCCCCCTTGAGCTGGGGAGCCCAGAACTGGCCCAGTGCTCCAGCTGGGGAGTCCCTGTGCTCGCTGGGCAGGAGAGCAGAGAGCTCTGTGGAAGGGGGACCAGCACCTCCCAGGAGCTTGGAAGGCTTTTTGACGTGGACTACAGAACCCAAACCATTCCCCACCTGCCCTTCCCCAAGGAGGGAACCAGCAGACTGATTCTCCTCTTCCTCACCACCCCTTCTGTGCCGCTGTGCAGCCGCTCCTGGCTCTGCGGCTGCCTTCTGCTTCCCCACGCTCCGCAGCTTCCCTGCATGTGCTCCTCCAGCATGGCCCTCAGCACCCTGCCAGCTGCACTCTGCATCAGTCTGAAATGGCCAAAAGACCAAATCAGCCACCAGTGGATTGCTCTGATTGAAAGGCTTGGAATAATCCAGCAGGGAGCTGGGCTTGAGCGGTGCGGTGCTGGGGTTGGGGAGCAGGGCTGGGGTTGAGCCCTGGGGAGCTGGGGGTTGAGCCTTGGGGTGTTGGGGTTGAGCCCTGGGGAGCTGGGGGTTGAGCCTTGGGGTGTTGGGGTTGAGCCCTGGGGAGCTCAGGATGAGCCTTGGGGTGTTGGGGTTGAGCCCTGGGGTATTGAGGTTGAATTGTGGGGAGCTGGGGGTTGAGCTGTGAGGAACTCAGGTTGGGAAGGGAGCTCAGGATGAGCCTTGGGGTGTTGGGGTTGAGCCCTGGGGAGCTGGGGTTGGGTGTGGGGCTCCTGTTTGAGCTGATCTTTGGCTGGGTTGAGCCCTGAGCAATGCTCTGGGGTGAGGGCACTACCAAAACCCAGCTTGGCCCTGGGGGTGAGGCTGGTTCAGGTTCCCTCTGGCTGTGGCACTGGGATCTGGGGGGTGCCAGGAGGATGTGATCCAGGATGGCTTCCCAGGGGGCTGTGATCTGAGGTGGGGCTCCCAAGGGGATGTTGGCTCTGGAGTTCTGGGGTGGGGGCAGCACAGCAGGAAGGAAGAAGTGCTTTGATCCTGCCCTGCTCCTGGAAGGATCATCTGAGAGCAGGGAAGAGGTTGGGCTGGGAAGAGTTTCCTTCTCCATCCGGTGTTTATCCAGGGCCTGTGCAGCTCCATGGCAGAGCCTCCAGGGCTGCCTCACCCTGCTGAGCTCCAGGGCAGCACCTCCAGGGGCTCCTCACCCTGCTCTTTGTGTCTGTGTCTCCTCCCCACCTCTTTTGTTCCCCTCCCCCTTTCTGCAGCCTGTCAGACTCGCCCCTGAGAGGGAGTTCATCAAGTCCCTGATCGCCATCGGGAAGCGCTTGGCCACCCTGCCCACCAAAGAGCAGAAGACCCAGAGGCTCATCTCAGAGCTGTCCCTGCTGAACCACAAGCTGCCAGCAAGGGCCTGGCTGCCCACTGCTGGCTTTGACCACCACGTGGTGCGGGTGCCTCACACCCAGGCAGTTGTCCTCAACTCCAAGGACAAGGTAGGAGGAGAACAGCAGTGGGTTTGGCTCAGGAAGTAGCTCAGGGTGTTGGGGAAGGGGCTCCAGGGTGTTGGGGAAGGGGCTCCAGGGTGTGAGCCTGCTTCAGGGTGTTGGGGAAGGGGCTCCAGGGTGTGAGCCTGCTTCAGGGTGTTGGGGAGGGGACTCCAGATTGTGGCAGGCAACTGGAAATGACCTCCAAGGGCTCCAACCAGCAGCCCAACACCACCATGGCCACCAAACCCTGTCCCCAGGAGCCATGGCCACAGATTAGGTCAACACCTCCCTGGGCAGCCTGTTCCAGTGTCTGAGGGAGCTGGGGGGGCTCAGCCTGGAGGAGGCTGAGGGGAGACCTCAGTGCTCTCTACAGCTCCCTGAGAGGAGGCTGGAGCCAGGTGGGGGTTGGGCTGTGCTCCCCAGTCTCACCTGGACCTTAGTGTCCCCCCAGTCAAGCTGTGGTGGCAGAGGGTGATTGAAGGGGAGGATGGGATGCTATAGGGTGAGGAAAGGGCCTGAAACTGTGCCAGGGGAGGCTCAGGTTGGCCATGAGGAACAGTTTCTGCCCTGCAGGAGTGGTCAGGCGCTGGACCAGGCTGCTCAGGGAGGTGGTGGAGTCCCTGTCCCTGGAGGGGTTGAAACTTGTGGCCATGGTGGTGTTGGGTTGCTGGCTGGCCTGGACCACAGGATCACAGATCCCAGGGTGCTAGGGGTTGGAAGGGAGTTCTGGAGACCCTCGAGTCCAACCCCCCCCTGCCAGAGCAGGAGCACAGAACCCAGCACAGGTCCCACAGGAACACAGCCAGAGGGGGCTGGAAGGGCTCCAGGGAAGGAGACTCCACAGCCTCTGTGGGCAGCCTGCTCCAGGGCTCTGGGAGCCTCACAGGGCAGAAGTTCTTCCTCCTGCTGTGCTGGACCCTCCTGTGCTGCAGTCTCCATCCATTGCCCCTTGGCCTGTCCCAGGGTGCAGCTGAGCAGAGCCTGTCCCTGTCCCTGTCCCTCTCCCTGTGCCCCTCCCCCTTCCCGTCCCTCTCCCCTCCCTCTTGGCCCCCAGCCCCCAGCTGTTTGTGGACACTTCTCTCGTCCCCTCCCGGCCTGAGGAGCTCTCTAAGCCCCCCGGGGCTGTGTGGGCCCCGCAGGCTCCCTACCTGATCTACGTGGAGGTGCTGGAGTGCGAGAGCCTGGAGACGGCGAGCGTGCCGGCGCGCATCCCCGAGAACCGCATCCGCAGCACGCGCTCGGCCGAGCACCTGCCGGCCTGCGGCGCCGCCGAGCCCCGGCCCCCCGCCTGCGACAACGACGACGAGGCCTGGGCCGTGGACGACATCGTGGAGCTGCAGGTGGAGGTGCGGAGCCCTGGGGCCCTGAGGTCTTTTCCAGCCTGGTTGATGCTGGGAAGGTTGCAGAACCGCAGGGCTGGGAGGGACCCCGAGGCTCAGCCAGCTGCAACCCCCCTGCCCTGGCCCGGGAGCTCTCACACCGCAGCAGGCTGCTCACAGCCACCTCCAGCCTGGCTGCAGACACCTCCAGGGCTGAGGCTGCCACCACCCCCTGGGCAGCCTGTGCCAGGCTCTCACCACCCTCCTGGGGAACAACTTCTTCCTGATACCCAATCTCCATCTCCCCACTTCTAGTTCTGCTCCATCCCCCCCAGCCCTATCACCCCCTGACAGCCTCAAAAGTCCCTCCCCAGCTTTCTTGGAGCCCCCTGCAGATCCTGGGAGGCCACCAGAAGGTCTCCTGGGAGCCTTCTCCTCTCCAGCCTGCACAACCCCAACTCTCTCAGGCTGTCTCCAGAGCAGAGCAGCTCCAGATTCAGACTGGATGTCAGGAGGAAGTTCCTCCCCAGGAGGGTGGTGAGAGCCTGGCACAGGCTGCCCAGGGAGGTGGTGGCAGCCTCCTGCCTGGAGGTGTCTGCAGCCAGGCTGGAGGTGGCTGTGAGCAACCTGCTGTGGTGTGAGGAGTCCCTGCCCATGGCAGGGGGTTGGAGCTGGCTGAGCCTTGAGGTCCCTTCCAACCCATTCAGGGTTCTATGATCCAGCATCAGATCTCCATAGGATGAGAAGGTCCCAGGATCACAGAGCAGTGGGATTCCCATTCCAGCAGCTTCTCATCCCACCTCTCCCCTTTTCCCCTCCCAGCTGCCAGAGATCCACACCAACAGCTGTGACAACATCTCCCAGTTCTCTGTGGACAGCATCACCAGCCAGGAGAGCAGGGAACCAGTGTTCATCGCTGCTGGAGATATCAGGTGGGGCTGGGCTGGGCTGGGAGCTCACCTGGGGAAGAGGGAAACCTGTCTCAGAGATTCCCAGGGGGAAAAGACCACCTGCAGGGGCTGAGGAGGGGCTGTGCACACCCTGGGCAGTGGAGGTTGGTGGGAGCCCCAGGAGGAGCCTATGAGACCCTCAGGGCTGCTTCAGCCTCCCCTGCTCAGTTGCTGGTGGCAAAGCAGCCCTGGCTTGGGCTCTGTGAAGTTTGATGGAGGGAGCAGGGGCAGGGAAGTGATGGACTGGGCCCTGAGGAGGCTACACCTGAAATCCTGGGGTCAGGTTTGTGCTTCTGACTCCTAGAAGGACATTGAGGGCTGGAGCAGAGTCAGAGAAGTGCAGCAAAGCTGGGGGAGGATCTGGAGAGCAGGGCTGAGGGAGCAGCTGAGGGACCTGGGGCTGCTTAGCCTGGAGCAGAGGAGGCTGAGGGAGACCTCATTGCTCTCTGCAGCTCCCTGAGAGGAGGCTGCAGTGAGGGGGGGGGGGGGGTGGGCTCTGCTCCCTAGTCTCAGGGATAGGAAGGATAGAAAATGGCCTCAGGTTGCCCCAGGGGAGGGTCAGGTTGGCCATGAGGAACAATTTGTGTCCTGCCAGAGTGGTCAGGGCCTGGCAGAGGCTGCCCAGGGTGGTGGTGCAGTCCCCATCCCTGGAGGTGCTCAGGAAGCCTCTGGCCATGGCGCTTGGGGCCAGGGTTTGGTGGCCGTGGTGGGGTTGGGCTGATGCTTGGCCTGGGTGACCTTGGAGGCCTTCTCCAGCCCAAACAGTTCTGTGATTCCCTTGAGTTCTATGGCTCAAGGAGGCTGTGGGTGCAGCCTGGTGCCCCCTGCTCACCCCCAGGGCTCTGTGGCTGTGTCTGCAGGAGGAGGCTGTCGGAGCAGCTGGCTCACACCCCCACGGCCTTCCGCAGGGACCCTGAGGACCCCTCTGCTGTCGCCCTGAAGGAGCCCTGGCAGGAGAAAGTCAGGTGGGGCTGGGAGGGGGACACACCTGCGGGGCTGGGCTGGGCTCAGCACCTTTGTGGTGGCCTCAGCACCTTTGTGGTGGCCTCAGCACCTGTGTGGTGGCCTCAGCACCTGTATGGTGGCCTCAGCACCTTTGTGGTGGCCTCAGCACCTGTATGGTGGCCTCAGCACCTTTGTGGTGGCCTCAGCACCTGTGTGGTGGCCTCAGCACCTGTATGGTGGCCTCAGCACCTTTGTGGTGGCCTCAGCACCTTTGTGGTGGCCTCAGCACCTGTATGGTGGCCTCAGCACCTTTGTGGTGGCCTCAGCACCTGTGTGGTGGCCTCAGCACCTGTATGGTGGCCTCAGCACCTTTGTGGTGGCCTCAACTTTGTGCCCTGCCCCTCCCCTGGGGGCACAGCTGGTGCTGGGTGTGCTGGAGTGGGGAGGACATCCGTGGCAGGTTTGCTGCTCTTGGGTTAGGCTTTGAGGGGCTTTGCCAGGTGGTTTTGGCCACCTTCCACATTAGGAGGGCTTGGCCTGGCTCAAAGTAAGCTCAGTTGTGTTCCTGCTCTCGGGTGTCCCTCCCCCAGACTTCAACCTGAGTGAGAAGGATGGAGGTGGGGACGGCAACACTGAGCCCCTTCCACTCCCCACCCTGTTCTGGGACAGGACCCCACTGGGCTCTATAAATCAGGGGGGGGCTCTTGCCCACCCTGGGGCAGGGGGGGGCAGGTCAGGTTAGTTCCTGGAGATGCTGCTGGCTCCAGGGCTGAGGCTGCAGCTCCTGCAGTCCTGGTTCTGCTGCACTCCCAGCTGAGCATTTCCAGAGGCTTCCAGGGCGGATTTTGGATATCAGGAAGAAGTTCTTCACTCTGAGGGTGGTGGAACAGTGGAGCAGGTTGCTCAGGGTGGTTCTTGAGGCCCCTTCCCTGGAGATACTTGAGGTGAGCCTCAGAGAGGCCCTGGGCAGCCTGCTCCAGCTGGGGATGTCCTGCTGGCTGCGGGGAGCTCAGCCTGGGTGACCTTTGGAGGTCCCTCCTGGCCTGGGCTGCTCTATGATTCTTGTCCCAGATCTTTGCTGGCAGGAGACCTCTGGACCTTGGAGACCACCTCTGGGCTGCCCCCTGCCCACCCTCCCATTCCTTTCACTCCCATCCTTGCCTGTTCCCTGCAGGAGGATCCGGGAGGGGTCTCCCTACGGCCACCTGCCCTCCTGGCGCCTGCTCTCCGTCATCGTCAAGTGCGGGGACGACCTCCGGCAGGAGCTGCTGGCCTTCCAGGTGCTCAAGCAGCTGCAGGTGAGGGGAGGGGAGAGGGAGCTGCCCCTGGGGAGCAGAGCTGCAGGGGGACATCCTGAGGCATCTTCTGGTTGTGTCCCACAGTCCATCTGGGAGCAGGAGCGAGTCCCCCTCTGGATCAAGCCTTACAAGATCCTGGTGATCTCCGCCGACAGCGGCATGATTGAGCCCGTGGTGAACGCTGTCTCCATCCACCAGATCAAGAAGCAGTCCCTGCTCTCCCTGCTGGATTACTTCCTGCAGGAGCATGGCAACTACAACACTGAGTCCTTCCTGACAGCCCAGAGGAACTTTGTGCAGAGCTGTGCTGGTTACTGCCTGGTGTGCTACCTCCTGCAGGTCAAGGACAGGTGGGTCTGGAGCTGTCTTCCAGCAGGGCTGGGCACCGGGGAGGCCTCAGCTGCAGTCCTGGGGTCAGGGTTGGGCTCCTCACTGCCAGGAGGACATTGAGGAGCTGGAGCAGGGCCAGAGAAGGGCAACAGAGCTGGGGAAGGATCTGGAGGCCAGGGCTGGGGAGGAGCAGCTGAGGGAGCTGGGGGTGGTGAGGCTGGAGGAGGCTGAGGGAGACCTCGCTGCTCTCTGCAGCTCCCTGAGAGGAGGCTGCAGCCAGGTGGGGGTTGGGCAACATCCCAACCATGCTGACCATGAGGAACAATTTCTGTCCTGCAGGAGTGGCCAGGGACTGGCACAGGCTGCCCAGGGAGGTGTCCCCTGGAGTCCTCTGAAAGTGTTGAAGGAATGTGTGGCCATGGCAGCCCAGAGCCAGCCCTGTGCTGAGCTGCATCCATAGCAAGGAGAGCAGGGAGGGGATTCTGTGCCTCTGCTCTGCTGAGCCCCCCCTGCAGCACTGGCACAGGCTGCCCAGGGAGGCTGTGGCTGCCCCCTCCCTGGAGGTGCTCAAGCCCCATGACAGGGGCTTGGAACTGGATGAGCTTTAAGCTCCCTCCCCACCCAACCCATGCTGGGATTCTCTCTGTCCCTGATGGGAAGTTCTCCTCCCCCCCAGGCACAATGGGAACATCCTGCTGGATGCAGATGGCCACATCATCCACATCGACTTCGGCTTCATCCTCTCCAGCTCCCCCAGGAACCTCGGCTTTGAGACCTCTGCCTTCAAGCTCACCACAGAGTTTGTGGATGTGAGTGAGGGGGGCACAGGGTGGAGAGGGCCCAGGGGTGGTCCCACAGCTTGTGGTGGGCTGCACAGGGGAGCCCTTGGCAGCTGGCTCGGTGCTTTGTGGAGCTTCTTGGCCACCTCAGCCAAGCTGCTCTTGGGAGCCTGCTGCTGAGGCAGGAGGAGCTCCGCTGGCAGTGGCATTCCCTGAACTGCTTCCTGTTGGCAGCTTCCCTGCCCAGGGCACTCTGTTGTCCTGCAGCTCCTACATCCTCTGCCCTCCACCCAGGCAGCTTCTCCCTTGCAGGTGATGGGGGGGCTGGATGGGGACATGTTCAACTACTACAAGATGCTGATGCTGCAGGGGCTGATCGCTGCCCGGAAGCACATGGACAAAGTGGTGCAGATCGTGGAGATCATGCAGCAAGGTGAGGAGGGGTCCCAGGGCCAGGGCTTGCCCCAGGGCCACCACCTCTGGGCTGCCCAAAACTGGCTTGGTGACCCTCAGCACTTGGAGGGTTGTGAGGTCTGGAGAGCAGCTGGAGACGTTTCGTATCAGGAGAGTCTGTGGGCAGCCCTGTTAGGGTCTGGGGTCTGCACAGGGAGCTCCTGCCCAGGGGAAGGGTTGGGGACACTGCTGGCTGTGGCCCATAGTGTGGGAAGCAGCCCATAAATGCTCCTGGCGAGGTGGTGGCTTCGGGTGGTGAGTTACCTTGATGCCACCTGGCAGCTCTGGGGACATCCCAGTGCCACAAACCAGCCTCAGAGCCAGTGAGGATATGGAGGGCACCAAACCATCCCTTGAGGAGGGCAGATTCAGACTGGAGATGAGGAAAGAAATTCTTCAGAGTGAAGCTGGGGAGAGCAGAAGAGGTCCAGAGAGGCCAAGATGAGCAGAGGGATGGAAAACCTCCCCTGTGGGGACAGGCTGGGAGCTGGGGCTGCTCAGCCTGGGGAGCAGAAGGCTCCAGGGAGTCCTTAGAGCAGCTTCCAGTACCTGGAGGGCTCCAGGAGAGCTGGGGAGGGACTCTGGACAAGGGCTGGGAGTGCCAGGCCCAGGGCCAATGGCTTTGAGCTGGGAGAGGGGAGACTGAGCCTGGAGATGAAGAAATGCTTGAGAGTGAGGCTGGGGAGAGCCTGGCACAGGCTGCCCAGGGAGGCTGTGGCTGTGCCCTCCCTGGAGGTGCTCAGGGCCAGGCTGGGTGAGGCCTGGAGCAGCCTGGGCTGGGGGGAGGGGTCCCTGCCCGTGGCAGGGGGTTGGCAGTTTGCTGATCTTCAAGAGCCCTTCCAGCCCGACCCCATTCTGGGCCCCAGCCCCGCAGGCCGAGCGGTGCCCGGGGGGGCAGAGCCCTGCTGAGGGAGCCCCCTGCCCTCTGCGCCCCCAGGCTCCCAGCTGCCCTGCTTCCACGGCTCCTCCACCATCCGCAACCTGAAGGAGCGCTTCCACATGAGCATGACGGAGGAGCAGCTGCAGCTGCTGATCGAGCAGCTGGTGGACGGCAGCATGCGCTCCATCACCACCAAGCTCTACGACGGCTTCCAGTACCTCACCAACGGCATCATGTGAGGGGCCGGAGCCGCCTCCCCGCCCCGGGCCGCGGCGCCGCTCCCCTCCCCCGCCCGGGGCTCTCGGTTGCTCCCCGGCGGGATGGAAGCTGAGGGTCAGCGCCTGGCCAGGGCTCCACCGAAATCCGGCAAGGTAAAACCGCAGCAAAGCAGCAAACCCAAACGGAAGGAGGGGAAGGAGAGGCAAACGACCACCCGGCAGCAGCCCCCAGGCGAGAGCGGACAGGGAGCAGGCGGTGCCCAACCGCTGCCAGCCGGGAGCGGGGGCAGGAGCACCAG
This sequence comes from Dryobates pubescens, assembly GCF_014839835.1. Taxonomy (NCBI): domain Eukaryota; kingdom Metazoa; phylum Chordata; class Aves; order Piciformes; family Picidae; genus Dryobates; species Dryobates pubescens. The sequence continues at coordinate 132,295 of NW_026530685.1, read as the reverse complement.
CACAGGGCTGGGGGCAGGGGAGCTGCCCCCTCCCCCTCCCCCACCTCAGTATTACCCCCCCTTGGGGGCTGCAATCTCATGATTTTAGGACCTGGGGATGCTGGGGGCGGGGGGGAGGCTCAGCAGGGCCTGGACTCCCCCCCCCCAACTCTTTGGTGTCTGCTGTGACTTGAGCCTTCTGCTGGTACCACTTGAAGGCAGAGGAGGTGAACCCTGGGGGCCCCCTCCCTGGGGGCCCCCTCCCTGCATGTCTCCCTCCCTGCCTCGGTGTCTCTCAGCTCCCCCTCACCCCCAGCCCCTTTCTTTGCCTCTTGCCCCCTCCCCCCCGCCCCCAGTGTCCCTTTAAGGTCCCCTTGGCCCAGCAGCAGCCCAGGGCTGGCTTGGGCATAGTTGGGCTCCTTGAGGGGGCTGCTGCCCACCCTGGGGGGAGTGCACTGGGAGGGGGGCGGGGGGGGCAGGGCAGCCTCCTGCTCCTTTCCAGCACCTTTTTGGTTTGTTTTGGGTTTGTTTCTGACTCTGTTCCAGGAATTTGGGACTGTGAACCCCAGCCCCAGCCCCAGCAATAGCTTCTGGCTGCTCTTCTGCCAGGCAGGGGCTGGGGGGGCTGCAGCTGGGGGGCTGGGGACAGCGCTGTGTGTCCCCCCCCCAACACTCCTGTGGAGCCCTGGGCTGGACTTGACCAGGCGAAGCTCCAGGGATGGGGCTGGACAGTGGGTGGGAGCCGGGGGGGGGCTTCCAGGGGCAGCTCCTGCTCCATGGGGAGGGCAAACTGTAGCTCAAACATTTTACACCCCCCCCCCAACAAGCACCTAGGCTCGGGGGGGGGGTGGGGGGGGTGTGTCCAGACACCTCCAGCCTCTTTCTTTGCTTTAAGAGCATTGGGCACCCCCTGCCCCCCGTGTACCCCCCCCGGGCTTGTCCTGCTGGTCAGCTGGTGAAACCCTACCAGCCCTTGTCCCCTCCTGTAGCTCCCAGTGCCCCCCCCGTGCTGGCCGGGCCCCCCCAGCTGTCCCTGGGCTCTTTGTTCAGCACCAATCCTTTGTCCTGTTGATTGTTGAGCATTAAAAGACCCAAACCTTCTCTTTTTAAAGGCTGGCTGCGGTGCCAGAGCTGCCTGGGGGGGGTGGAGCTGCAATCAGGGCCTGAGGCAGGGGGGAGGGTGCCCCCCCCCAAATCAAATCATGGTCACAAACAATCATGGGGCTCCTTTGGTGGCAGGGAGAGGACTTTGGAGCAGCCTCCAGGCCTCTTCTGGGGGAGCAGGGGTGGAAGGAGGGGGTGGGGGAGGGGCACTCAGAACCCTTCCATCCCCTTCCCTCTTTTGGGGCAGGACCAACACGAGTTGTGAGGGGTGGGAGGGGGGCACAGGGGACCCCCCTGCCCCCTCCCGGGACACTCATGGGGCCATGCAAGCAAGACAGGGCACAGCAGGGCTGAAACCACTAAAGTTTAATTAATTAATTGCATTATTACTACAAGAATAAAGGATACCTGAGAGCCTCTTCAGTGCCCTTGCTTTAACGTAGCAGAATCACAACCCCACGCCCCCACCCCACTAAAAACAACTGGATGCCCCCTCCTCACCCCCCCCCCCCCCGAAAGAACCCCAACCCCCTCCCCACACTGAACAGAAATGGAGCTAAAGGCACTGAAGTGCTTGGAAACCAAGGCTGCAAGCAGGGAGCTCTGTGGCTGCTGCCTGCTGCTTCCTTCCTCTATCATCTGTAGAAACTTTAGGTTCTTCTCTAGTATGAAACAACATTTACAGCCCCGGGGGGTACGGCCGGGGGGGCACACAAGGTGGGGAGGGGGCAACACAGCGCTGGGATGAGGAGACCTTGAGGAGGGGGTGGGGAGGAATTGCTGCTTGCTTCGATTTTCATTCAGTCCTTAAGCCACCTCCCTCCCTCCCTCCCCCTCGCTGTGTGCTGACTCCACCTGCACTGAAAACATCTTCCAAAGGGAGAACTCAAAAGGGGAGGGGGGGGAGAAAATAAAAAGACCCCCAGCCCCCACCCACCCAGCAGCAACATAGCTTCCCCCAGCCCAGAAAAGAAGAGGAACCCCCCCCCCCCAAAAAAAACCCCAACAACAAAACACAAACAAGCCCCAAAATCACAACAGTAGCTTGGTGGTGGTTTGGTTTTTGTCACTTTAGTGTAGGATCAAAGTTTACAGAGAGCTGCGAGAGGGCAGCAGGAGCAGCCCGCAGGGGAGGGGCCCACAGGGGGTCACCGGCACAGGACCCTGCCCCAGGCGACCCTGCCCCGGGCACAGGACCCTGCCCCGGGCACAGGACCCTGCCCCGGGCACGGAGGCTGCAGGGAGCAGGAAAGGAGAAAGTTTGCTTCTCTCTGCTTGAGCTTTTTAACCCCTCCCCACCCCACCTCCCTTCCCCCTTGAAGGTGCTGAGGGGGTTGGGGTCGATGACAACGCAGTGGCAGCCCCCATGCAGGTGAGCTCCAGCCCCCATCCCGGCTCCCCAGCCAGCAGCTGGCTGAGGAGGGAGCTCAGGCTGGGCCTGAGTGCAGAGAGCTGCTCTGCACCTGCTGAGGAAGGGGAAAGGGCAGCAGGGGCCCAGCCTGAGCTGGGCAGGAAGGGCAGGGGGTGCCAGTGGGTGGCAGCAGCACCCCCAGGAGCAGCCCCCTGAGACTCACCGCCGGCAGCTCACTCCAGGAAGGACTCAGCAGCAGTTTTCCCCTCAGGGATTTCCTTCCCCACAGCTCTGCCACCCAGAGAGCTGCCGGCACCAATCCTGCCCAGGGCACAGGGAGAGCCCCACGGTGCTGGCAGCCTTGGCCTTGTGCTGAGCTCACCCAGAGGCTTCCTTCTGCCTTCTCTTCTTCCTCTGCCAAACAAAAAGCTCTTCCTCCTCCTCCTCCTCCAGGGCACGCTGCCAGCCTGGGGCGCGAGGCCACCTTGGGTTAGTGCAAGTGACAAAGGGACCTCTGGCAGGAGCCAAGGAGGGGCTGGGGCACCTCTGGGGGGATGGAGCCTGGCCAGGAGGCTGCAGCCAGCCTCTCCCAGCAGACACAAAAGAAGCAACATTCAAACAGGGCAAGAAAGGAAGAAACACCCAAAAAAGAGGTGGCTGTGAGGTCACCACCAGCACCCCTGGCCCTGGCCTGCCCTGGAGATGTCCTCCCTGGTCCCCAGGGTCTCGAGGGACTTCCAGCGCAGCACAGCCCAGACCCAGCCCTGTGGTGCCAGAGGGGCTGGTGCCAGGCTCAGCAGGGTGGCAGTGGGCTGGGAGGGGTCATTCTCCCATCCTCATCCCCTGGGGAGGAAGGCCTCCGGCCCTCCCGGCAGGCACTGGGCTGGGGTCATGTCCCCGCACGGGGAAGAGCAGCAGGCAGTGACCCAGCCCTTGGGGCTCCTCGGGCACAGGGCAGCAGGTCCAGGCTCTGCCCTTCCTTTCCTGTACAGCAGCAGCCAAACCCCTGCCCTCCTCCAGCTCCTGCCCTCAGGCCAGGGTGGGCAGGAAGGGTCAGGGGGTGGCGGTGGGTGGCCGCCCACCGCTCACGCCCAGTCCGGGGGGCACCGACGCAGCCAGCAGGGCACACAGGGCCAGGCTGGATGGCGCCATCCAGGCTCCCCTCGCAGCTCCTTCACCCTGCCCAGGAGGAGGCAGGCAGGAAGGGGGAGCCTGCAGCAGCAGCCCAGGGCTCCGTGCCGGTTATGTACAGGCCTGGCGGCCCCGGGCGCGCCGGGGCCTAGTTGCTGGGGCTGGCGTTCTGGCGGGCACGGATGAAGGCCATGCCGTGGGTGCGGAAGTGCGTCTTGAGGTTGAGCTGGCTGTCGAAGCCGCGGCCGCACACCTTGCAGGACAGTTTGCCGTCGGCCGGCGGCTGGGCGCCGCCCTCCAGGGGGCTCCTGGGCCCCGGCTCCTCCGGCTCGGCCGCGCCCTTCTTCTTCTTGTGGGTGATGAAGCGGTGCCGGTTGAGGGAGACCTGGGAGGTGAAGCAGAGGCCGCACTCGCGGCACTGCTGGGAGCTGTCGTCAGTCCGGTGCTGGGGGATGTGCTCCTGGAAGTCTGCGGCGCTGCTGGCCAGGTAGCCGCACTTGCGGCAGCGGAAGGGAGCCCTGCGCTCGCCCTTGGGGGTCTTGGCGGGGGGCGTGGTGCTGTCGGGCTCCTCGCTGCAGGAGTCGCCCTCGTCCGAGGACAGCTTCCGCTTGCGGCCGGGCACCTGCGGGACGGCGCCGCTGAGCTCTCGGGGGCGCTGCCGCAGCTCCCGGCACAGCCTGCCCCTGGCACAGCACAGCCTGCCCCTGGCACAGCCTGCCCCTGGCACAGCCTGCCCCTGGCACAGCACAGCCTGACCCCAGGCACAGCCTGCCCCTGGCACAGCACAGCCTGCCCCCTGGCACAGCCTGCCCCAGGCACAGCCTGCCCCTGGCACAGCACAGCCTGCCCCTGGCACAGCCTGCCCCAGGCACAGCCTGCCCCTGGCACAGCACAGCCTGCCCCTGGCACAGCCTGACCCCAGGCACAGCCTGCCCCTGGCACAACCTGCCCCCTGGCACAGCACAGCCCGACCCCAGGCACAGCCTGCCCCAGGCACAGCCCAGCCTGCCCCCTGGCACAGCCTGCCCCAGGCACAGCCCAACCTGCCCCTGGCACAGCCTGCCCCCTGGCACAGCCCAGCCTGCCCCTTGGCACAGCCTAATCTGCCCCCTGGCACAGCCTGCCCCTGGCACAGCCCAGCCTGCCCCCAGGCACAGCCTGCCCCCTGGCACAGCCCAGCCTGCCCCCTGGCACAGTCTGCCCCAGGCACAGCCCAGCCTGCCCCCTGGCACAGCCTAACCTGCCCCCTGGCACAGCCTGCCCCCGGCACAGCCCAGCCTGCCCCCTGGCACAGCCTGCCCCTGGCACAGCCCAGCCTGCCCCCAGCACAGCCTGCCCTGCCCCCTGGCACAGCCCAGCCTGCCCCCTGGCACAGCCTGCCCCTGGCACAGCCCAGCCTGCCCCTGGCACAGCCCAGCCTGCCCCCTGGCACAGCCTGCCCCCTGGCACGGCACAGCCTGCCCCCTGGCACAGCCTGCCCCAGGCACAGCCCAACCTGCCCCCTGGCACAGCCTGCCCCTGGCACGGCACAGCCTGCCCCCAGCTTTCTCCAAGTGCTCCTACAGATGCAGGCCCTAAGAGCTCTGCCCCTGCCAGCAGCCCTGGCCAAGGGGATCCCACAGCAGCCTCTGACTGCAGCGAATCCCTGACTGGGTTGGGTTGGAAGCGACCTCAAAGCTCAGCCAGCTCCAACCCTCTCTGCCACGGGCAGGGACACCTCCACCAGCCCAGGCTGCTCCAGGCCTCACCCAGCCTGGCCTTGAACACCTCCAGGGAGGAGGCAGCCACAGCCTCCCTGGGCAGCCTGTGCCAGGCTCTCCCTACCCTCACTCTCAAGGATTTCTTCCTCATCTCCCAGTCTCAGTCTCCTCTCTCCCAGCTCAAAGCCACTGTTCCTCATCCTGCCACTCCCAGCCCTTGTCCAAAGTCCCTCCCCAGCTCTCCTGGAGCCCCTTCAGGTACTGGAAGATGCTCTAAGGTCTCCCTGGAGCCTTCTCCTCTCCAGGCTGCACAGCCCCAGCCCCCAGCCTGTCCCCACAGGGAGGTGCTGCAGCCCTCTGCTCCTCTTGGCCTCTCTGGACCTGCTCCAACCCTTCAGGGACTGACTTCAGCCCCAACAGCCTGGGACAGCTCTGAAGGCAGCTCAAGGCTTGCTCCCAGCACAGGGCACAAGGCTAAGCCAAACAAGCTCAGTCCTTGCCACGGCCACACCTTCAACCCCTTGTGCCACCTGAGGCCCCAGAGGGACGCCCAGGGCCTGGTACCTGCGCGGCGCCGGTCCCCATGCGGGCGATGACGACCTCCTGGCTCTTGGCCTGGTCGGTCACCTTGATCCCATGCCGCACCTGGATGTGCCGCTCCAGGATGAGTCGGCTGCTGAAGGTCCTTTTGCCTTCTGTGCAGTACCTGCAGGGCCAGAGCAGAGAGGGGATGAAGGTCCCCAGCCAGCAGCTGAGTCCTGGGCCTGCTCCAGCACGGCCGAGCTCCTGCTTTCCCTGGGGGTTGGTTCTGTCTTCCTGACCCCTCAACTCGAGCCACAGATGTGCTCACCCAGGCTCCTCCAGAGGGGAAAAAAGCCCTGAAGGCCTTCCTGGCACCTCCTCCTTTCCATCCCCATCATAGTGTTGCTTGGGTTGGAGAAGACCTCCCAGGTCATCCAGGCCAACATCAACCCAACCCTACTATGGCCACCGAACCACGGCCCCAAGTGCCATGGCCCCAGGTTTCATCAACACCTCCAGGGATGGGGACTCCACCACCTCCCTGGGCAGCCTGTGCCAGTCCCTGACACAAACTGTTCCTCATGGCCAACCTGAACCTCCCCTGGTGCACCTGGAGGCCATTTCCTCTCCTTCTATCACCTGAGACTAGGGAGAAGAGCTCAACTCTCATCCCTACCTCCCTCCAACCTCCTCCTTCAACCACCTGTAGCTTTAACCACCCTAAGCCCTACCACCACAGCTTGACAGGGGGGACACACCCAGGTCTCCCCAGCAGGAAGCAGACCCTGCTCTGGGCAGAGGGTGCTGAGGGTACCTGCAGGGGTAGACTCTCTTGATCCCTTCGTGGTTGACCCTGACGTGGCGGCGCAGGCTGGGGGCAGAGCAGAAGGAGCGCTCGCAGAGGTGGCAGGGGAACTTCTTCACCGACTGCAAAGAGAGAGCCAGGTGGGCAGCAGGCTGCAGCAGGGCCCCTGCAGCTCCTGCAGAAGCTGCATGTGGGAAGCCAGGGCAGATTCCTTCCTCTTCTTGCCCATCCCCCATGTTTGGGTAAGGAGCAGCTGAGCTCTGCTGCCCACATCTCTGCTCCCCACATCTCTGCTCCCCACAACTTCAACCACGTTGAGCTGGGGGAGGATGTCCAGATGCAGCAGCTCATGGACTCATGCAATGGGTTGGGTTGGAAAGGGCCTCAAAGCTCAGCCAGTTCCAACCCCCTGCCACGGGCAGGGACACCTCCACCAGCCCAGCTTGCTCCAGGCCTCATCCAGCCTGGCCTTGAACACCTCCAGGGAGGGGGCAGCCACAGCCTCCTTGGGCAGCCTGTGCCAGGCTCTCCCTACCCTCACTCATCTCCAGTCTCAGTCTCCCCTCTCCCAGCTCAAAGCCACTGTCCCTTAACCTGGCACTCCCAGCCCCCATCCAAAGTCCTTCTCCAGTCTCCCTGGAGCCTTCTCTTCTCCAGGCTGAACAGCCCCAACGCTCCCAACCTGTCCCACAGGGAGGTTCTGCAGCCCTCTGCTCCTCTTGGTGGCCTCTCTGGACCTGCTCCAACCCTTCAGTGACTGACTTCAGCCCCAACAGCCTGGGACAGCTCTGGAGGCAGCTCAAGGCTTGCTCTGCTATTTCTTCCCTGCCCTCCCTGCCTGCACCAGGTGACCTTCCAAGGTCCCTTCCATCCTTCAGCTCCTGGCAGGCTGCGCTGAGGCCCCAGTGAGGAACCCAAAGGTGCTGCCCTGCTGCTCTGTGCCACTCCCACGGAGACCTGGAGGCCCTGAGGCTCCCTCCTCACCTTGCCGTGGTCCTTCTTCATGTGTGCCACGTACTCGTCGCGCTCGGGGAACCAGGAGTGGCAGACGCCGCAGGTCCAGCCGCTGCCCTTGGCCTTGTTCCCTGCCTTGCGCTGGAAGCGACTCCGCTTGGCCTTGCGCAGCTCCGGGGAGCTGGGGGGGTCGTCCTCCTCCGTGGAGGATGAGGACTCCTCCGAGATCTTGGACACTGGAGTCTCCACAGGCTCCTGCTTCGGGGTCAGCAGGATGGTTGCCTTCTTTGCCAGATCCTCCTTGGGCTTCTGGGGCTGGTGAGTGTTCTGCAGGGCCGAGAGCAGGCTGTTGGCAGCTGTCTCCTGCCATAGAGGCCCAGACTGGCTTGGATTGGAAGGGACCTCAATATCAGCCAGCTCCAACCCCCTGCCATGGGCAGGGACACCTTCCACCAGCCCAGGCTGCTCCAGGCCTCATCCAGCCTGGCCTTGAGCAGCTTCAGGGAGGAGGCAGCCACAGCCTCCCTGGACAGCCTGTTCCAGGCTCTCCCCAGCCTCACTGTGCAGAACTTCTTCCTGATAGCCAACCTAAATCTCCCCTGCCCCAGTTTCAAACCGCTGCTCCTCATCCTGTCAGCCCAAGCCCTTCCAAACAGTCCCTCCCCAGCTCTCCTGGAGCCCCTTCAGGTACTGGAAGGCTGCTCTAAGGTTTCTCTGGAGCCTTCTCTCCTCCACCCTGAACAACTCCAACTCCCTCAATCTGTCCCCGCGGCAGAGGGTCTCCAGCCCTCTGCTGATCTTCGTGGCCTCCTCTGGACCCTCTCCAGCAGTTCCACATCTCCCTCACGACCTGGCAGTTCTCAGAAGCTTCTGGTGAAGGACACTTGCCAGCTGTTAGCAGGGAGGGGCTGTGCAGAGGGGCAGCCCCCTGGGGTTACCTTGAGGTGCTCCAGCATTGTGCGCTTCTGGGCGAAGAGCAGAGGGCAGTCAGGACACTTGAAGACGCTGACTCGCTGGTTGAGAAGGTGCTGGTCGAAGTGGGAGGAGAGCAGGGGCTTGTGGGTGAAGACTGTGTCACACATGGCACACTTGTAAATCATCCTGTGGGAGGGAGGAGCACCAGGGCTGCTTGCCATGTGCAGGGGCTTGGGTGGGAGAAGCCTCCCAGCACTCCCCGGCCCGGTCTGACCCACGGCGAAGGATGGGAAAGTGAAAAGGAGCTGAGTGCAGCTCCCCACCCCCACCCCCAGGCTGCTCCCAGATCTTGAGTCAGAACCAGGGAATCACTTGGGCTGGAAGAGATCTTGAAGCTCATGGAGTCCAAGCCCTGACCCAGCACTGCCAGGGCACCACCAACCCAGGGCCCACATCCTCCTGGGCTTTGAAACCCCTGCAGGGATGGAGACCCCACCACTGCCCTGGGCAGCCTGGGCCAGGCCTGGACAAGCCTCAGGGGGCAGAAACTGTTCCTCATGGCCAAGCTGAACCTCCCCTGGGGCAACCTGAGGCCACTCCCTGGTGAGGTCTGTCAGGACCCAGCCCACCAGGCCACTCACTTGGACTGCTGGTTGCTGAAGCCGGGGTGCTGGGTGTAGACGTGGGCATGGGCACTGGGGGCCGACTTGAATGCCATGGGGCAGATGGGGCACTTGTGGAACACCTCGCAGTGGGAGGTCTGGATGTGGGACTTGATGGAGTTGACTCCTCCGAAGACCACGGCGCAGCTGGGACACCTGAGGGCAGCAGGAGAGCAGTGAGGGACCAGAGGCTGAGGGGAGCTCAGCCCCACTGCAGGCACCGCTGCACAGGACCAGAGAACTGAAGGGACCTCCAGGCTCAGCCAGCTCCAACCCCCTGCCATGGGCAGGGACACTTCACACTGGATCAGGTTGCCCAGAGCCACCTCCAGCCTGGCCTTCAAAACCTCCAGGGCTGAGGCTTCCACCACCTCCCTGGGCAGCCTTGTGCCAGGCTCTCTCCACCCTCCTGGGGAAGAACTTCTTCCTCACATCCAATCTGAATCTCCCCACTTCCAGTTTTGCTCCATGCCCCCAAGTCCCTGACACCCTAAAAGTCCCTCCCCAGCTTCCCTGTATCACCCTTCAGATACTGAGTACACCAAGATGCATCAAGAGCTAACAGCAGAGAGAAAACAGAGCTCAAGGACCTAGGATCTGCTCCTGTCCCAGCAGACACCAGGATCCAAACCAGTTCTGGGAGGACTCCAGTTTGGAGCAGTAAGTCCTACCCAGTGCTGGTGGATCCAGGCCCCAGGCAGCTCACCAGGAGGAGGAGGGAGGGGATTGTGGAGTGTGCTGCTGCCAGCCAGGGCTGAGGGGCCAGAATCAGACAACCATGGAATGGTTTGGGCTGGAAGGGACCTTTAAGATCATCAGGTCCAACCATCAACCCAGCACCACCAAGCCTGGTGCTAAACCATGGCCCCCAGCACCATGTCTACAGCTCTCTGAAACCCCTCCAGGATGAGGACTCCACCACTGCCCTGGGCAGCCTGGGCCAGGTGTTGGCAACCCTTACAGTGAAGAAGTTTCTGCTAATCTCCAGCTCAAACCTCCCCTGGGGCAACTTGAGGCCATTACCTCTGGTCCTGTCCCTTGTTCCTTGGCAGAAGAGCCCAACCCCCACCTGGCTGCAGCCTCCTCTCAGGGAGCTGTGGAGAGCACTGAGGTCTCCTTCAGCCTCCTTTTCTCCAGGCTGAAGCCCCCCCAGCTCCCTCAGCTGCTCCTCAGCCCCAGAGGTTCTCCAGATCCTCAGGTGCCAGGAGGAGGACAATTCATAGATTCAGGGAATGGTTTGGGTTGGAAGGGACCACAAAGGTCTCCCAGTTCCAACTCCCCTTCCAGTTCCAGCCCCCTGGGGCCCGAGGGCTGGGAGCTAGCGAAGGGCTGCAGCTCCCCCTCAGACTCCTGCCCCGTGCACAGAACAGGAACCCAGCAGGGCCCCGGGGCTGCGGCCCTGGTGCTGGGTGTCCCCGGGGGCCTACCTGTAGCCCACCCTGCGGGAGAAGTGCAGGCAGGATTCCTTCAGGTGAGCCTCGAAGTTGGCCAGCAGGAAGTTGCCGCCGCACTCGGGGCAGACGTGGGGAGGGCGATTCTTGTGCATCCGCTGGTGCGCGCTGAAGCTGCAGCGGTTGGCCATGATCATGGGACAGGTGCTGCAGACCTGGGGGTGGGGGACAAGAGCACCAAAGAAGCTCAGCCTGGCACCTCCCTGCCCCTCCAAAAGGACCTCTTCAGCAGGGGGACCAAGGACCTGCAGCGCCCAGGGCAGCCCTGAGCCAGGCGCCGCCGGCGGGGGCAGCGGTGCCAGGGCTCCGCAGGACAGCAGCAGCAGAGGCCTCCGAGCAGGAAGCTGCTTCCCTCTGCAGCAGCACCTGGGGATCCTCTGCTCTCATCCCCATCCTGGCTGCAGAAGCAGCTCCCAAGCAACAGTCACCAGGAAGCACCAAATTCCTCCTGTGAGAGGGCAGCCAAGGTGGCTGAAGGTCTCTGGAGGGAGGGGAAGGGGAGGCCACACCGCGGGGAGGACCTCTGCGACCTCCTTGCTTTTGAACGGCTGCTCCTCGGCCTCATCCTGCTGGATGCTGCCTGCCCTGACAGACCAGGACCTGGAGGTGGAAGTAACCCCCCCAGAACAGCCCCCCCGGTTTCTCCAGCCTCCATTTGTGCTCTGCACAGGGAAGCAGCAGTCACAGGTGCCAACAGGCAGGGCCCAGTGCTCAGGGGCTCCTCACACCCTGGTTCCTCACCTCCGGGCAGCTCCATCACCTGCCAACAACCAACCTGCCCTCCACCCAGTGCCTCCTGGGCATGAACCCAACCCCAGCTCCTATCCTCTTCTTCCTGCAGGAGTTTTCAGTCCAGGGGACTTGGGTGCGCAGCAGCAGGCACTGCCTAGGTCATGTCTGGAGAGGCAGGGAAGGGTTGGGTTGGAAGAGACCTTTGAGATCATGGAGAACAACCCTGACCCCTGCCCTGCCAGGTCAGCACCACACCATGGCCCTCAGCACCACATCTCCACAGATTGGAAACCTCTCCAGGGGCAACCTGAGGGTTCCTCGTGGCCAATCTGAACTACCCCTGGGGCAACTTGAGGCCCTTTCCTCTTGTCCTGTCCCTTGTTCCTTGGCAGAAGAGCCCAACCCCGACCTGGCTCCAGCCTCCTCTCAGGGAGCTGCAGAGAGCAATGAGGTCTCCCTCCTCTTCTCCAGCCTCACCACCCCCAGCTCCCTCAGCTGCTCCTCTCCAGACCCTTCCCCAGCTCTGTTGCCCTTCCCTGGCCCTGCTCCAGCCCTCAAGGTCCTCCTGGCAGTGAGGAGCCCAACCCTGAGCCCAGGACTGCAGCTGTGGCCTCCCCAGTGCCCAGCCCAGGGACACCATCCCTGCCCCACTCCTGCTGGCAGCACCTTTGCTGCTCCAGGCCAGGCTGCTGCTGCCCTTCTTGGCCACCTGGGCCCCCCCTGGCTCACTCCAGCTGCTGCCACCAACTCCCCAGGTCCTTTCCCATAGGGCAGTTCCCAGCCAGTGCCCCCAGCCTGGAGCCTCCCTGGGGTTGCTGTGACCCAAGGGCAGGATCTTGACCTGAGTGCTGCAGTGGTGCTGAGTGCTCCTCTGCCTTCTCCTCGGCACCAGTCCAGAAGATTCTCCCCCAGCTTCAGGAGAAGTGGCCCAGGATGACTGAACCTCCTCTTCCTCACTCCCTTCCAGCAGGTGTCAGCCCAGACAGTGAACACTCAGCCTCCTTCCTTGGGCACCTCCCAGGGCACCTCCTCCTTCAGCCCCATGGCAGCCCTGGGCTCCACAGCTTCTCCCCCGGGGGCTGTGGCCCAGGCTTCAGTGAGTCTTTGGGGGGGACACTGGGGAGCCTCACCCCACTGCCCTCACCCCACCCATCCCCCTGCAGCCCCGAGGCCACTTTGCTGCCAACCCCCCCCCCGCCTACCGTGCTGCTGGCGCTGCCCGCGGCCGCGGCCTGCTGGAAGTGCGCCGCCAGCCCTGCCTTGTCCTTGCACTGCTCCTTGCACTCCAGGCACCTGAAGCAGCTGTAGCTGCTCTGCTCGGCGCCGCCGCTCAGAGGCAGGACCGGGAGGTCCTGGGCCCCGCCGGCCGCGCTCAGGGCCTCCTGCGCCACGCCGCCGGCGCCGGCCTTGCCGGCGGGCAGGGAGGCGAGGGACAGCAGCGGGGTGATGTCCGGCTGGCCGATCATCTGCTCCAGGGCGATCGGCCGCATCACCAGGTGCGAGCACTGCATCACCAGGCCCTTGTCCTTGTGCTCGCGGGCGTGCAGCAGCAGGCTGCACTTGTTGAAGAAGACCAAGCGCTTGGTGCAGTGGTTGCAGGTGACCTCCACCCGCATGCTGCGGCGGTCGTAGTGCCGCGCCAGGCTCTTCTCCAGCGCGAAGGCGTCGCCGCACTCCAGGCAGCGGTAGCCGAAGGGCGGCAGGGCCAGGCCGGCGTCGGCCGGGGGGCTGAGGTTGGGCTTGTAGGTGGGCAGCAGGTTCTTGCTGTTGAGGATCTTGTTGAAGGCCTCCACCAGGCTGGACTGGCTGCGGGAGATGACGGTGCCGGCGACGGCAGGGGACGGCTTCTGCGGCTGCACCATCACCACCGCGGTGCCGTTGACCTTCTGGGGGGCGCCGGCAGAGCTCTGCGGCGCGGGGCTGGCGTTGGACCTGGCGTCGGCCTTGGGCAGGGCCTGCGGCACCAGGTTGATGATGTTCTTGGCCACGGCCTTGCCCGGCTTGGCTGGCAGCACCACAGACTTCTGCTGGGCCACGCTGGCGGCGATCAGCATGGCGCTGCTGGCGCTCTGGATGGTGGAGACCGGCAGCACGGTGCCCTTCAGCTTGGTGCCGTTGCCCAGCTGGACGCTGACGATCTTGGGGCCCTCGATGGCTTTCAAGGGGCTGGAGAGCTCTGCTTTGTCCCGGGGCACCTCCAGAGCGATGCCTTCCTCCTTCTCCGCTGCCGAGAAGCCGGCGACCTCCAGCGCGGCCTCCTGAGAGCTCTGCTCGCTTGGGCCCTGGGTGGAACCTGGCTCTGAGTCCGAGGAGACCCTGGTGACGGTGCGGGTGATGCTGCCACAGGAGGTTTTGATGGTTTTAATCCTCACCTTCAGGGGCCGTGAGGAATTGGAAGGGGAATTGCTGTTGTTGTCTTCCTCCTCCTCCTCCTCCTCCTCCTCCGCGCTGGACATACTCTGGGGGCTTCCCACCGACTTCTCCAGAGCTTCCTGCTCCTCTTTGAGGGTGATGGTGTCCAGCTGCTTTGGAGAAGTGGGGAGCCTGGGGCTCTGCACCACGGGAGAGGCAGGCTTGAAGAAGTGCTCCTGGGGGCTGGCCGGGGACCGTTTCACTTCGGCGAGGTTGCTGCTGCTGTCCAGGTTTGGGTCCGAGCCAGGCCAGGAGGCCACGGGGGAGTCATCGGTGGAGTAGCGAACGGTGACCGACTTGAGGTGGTCCAAGGGACTGTCTCCCAGGGCTGCAGCCAAGCCCTTGGGGCTGGCTGCACGTCCAACCTCCTCCGAGTCAGACTCCTCCTTCTTGATGCAGGGGATGGCGGCTGGGGACCTGCTCGCCCCCCCCGGCTGGCTGCTGCCGAAGGGCTGGGGGAAGGCTGGGGGCAGGCCCTCGGTGCCCTCTCCCACCGGCTCCTTGCAGTCCAGGGAGGGGGTGGGCGACGGGGAGAGCGAGGGCACGGCCAGGGCCTTCTCCTTGGCCTTGCAGTCCCGGGGCCTGTCAATCAGGTTGGCAGTGCTGTCTTCGCTGGGGTCGGGGCTGAAATGGGAGAAGATATCCAGGGGCTTGGGGCCCTTCTCCTTGGCCCAGCACTCCCCGTTGGAGGGGGCCACGGCCTCCATGGCCCTGGGGGTGGGGGGCCTGGGGATCTCGGCGGCCCCGAAGCCGTTCTGCAGCAGGCGGGGCCCCAGCAGGTGCCCGTCCTTGGCGTCCAGCTGCTCGGGGCAGACGGTGTTCTTCACGATGACGCTGACGGCGCCCACGTCGGCGTGGGGCAGCCCGTGCTCGGCCGGCCCCGGCTCCCCGGGCACCGCCTTGCCGTGGGCATCGGCCTCCTCGTGGCCGGAGCGGATGGCATCGTTGGCGTCGATGTCGGGGATGTCGAAAGCCGCCAGCAGGTCGTCGAAGTCCGGGGTCTTCATGTCACCCATGGCGGGGGAGGGGCAGAGGCTGCAAGGGAGGGAGGGCAGCGTCAGCGGCGCCACCCTGGGCGCGGGGGGCACGGAGCAGAGACAGGGACGGGAGCTGGCTCCACCTGAGCCCCAAGCCAGCCACCAACCCCTCTGAAGCCCAGCCTGGAGCCTCTCAGGCAAAGCCCAAGGCTCCCCCTGGCCTCTCCCGCTGCGCCTGGGTGCAGGTCAATGCCTGACCCCCACCCAGGCTGGCAGAGCTCAGCAGGATCCTGGTGCCCTGGCAGAGAGGTCGGAGACGGCAGGGTGCAGCCTGGCAAGGAGAGCTCTGCTGCTGCTCCCAGGCCTGGAGGAAGGGCAGGAGATGAGAAACCACCAGGCAGGCCAGAGGGCTGCAGAAGAGCCAAGGCCTGCCCAGGCCCTGTCCTTGCCCCCGCACCAGCAGGGCCTCCCCAAGGCCAGCCCCGCAGGGAGGCATCCAGATGGCAGGGAGAGGACTCAGATAAGAGAGCTGGAAGGTGTGGGCTGAGGAGTGAAGGATAAAGGAGCAGGGGAGGCTGAGGGGGGGGCACAGCAACAGGTTTGCAGACATGGCTGTGGGGAGACAAAGGAGCAGGAACTGCATCCCTCCAGGAATCCCAGGATTAAGCTGCAGGCAGAGGATGCAGCTTGGACAGCAGGAGAGGCTCTGAGCCAGGAGGCAAAGCAGGCTGAGGGATGCTCCACATGCAGCAGAGCAGCTGCAGGGCTGTCTGTCCATCCTGGGGAGCAGATCTGCAGGGCTCTCAGGGTGCTTTCTGCACCAGGGGGAGGGGGTGGTGACTCCCAACAGCAGGCACCAAAGAGGAACCTATCTCTCAGGAGCTTTGGCCCTGCAGCCCTGGCAGTGCCCTGGCAGTGCCCTGGCAGTGCCCCTTCCCCAGCTCTTGGTGCTGCTGCAGATTAAGCCAAGGCCAGCAGAGGTCTGCTGCCACCCTGCTCTCACCCACTGCAGGGCAGGACACAAATCTGCTCCTCAGCCAGCATGGGAGGGGGATGCATAGTGGGGTGGGGGATGCATAGTGGGGTGGGGGATGCATAGTGGGGTGGGGGATGCATGGGAAGGGGTGGGGGATGCATGGGGGGGGGGATGCATGGGGGGGGGGGATGCATGGGGGGGGGGGATGCATGGGGGGGGGATGCATGGGGGGGGGGATGCATGGGGGGGGGATGCATGGGGGGGGATGCATGGGGGGGGGGATGCATGGGGGGGGGGGATGCATGGGGGGGGGATGCATGGGGGGGGGATGCATGGGGGGGGGGATGCATGGGGGGGATGCATGGGGGGGGGATGCATGGGGGGGGATGCATGGGGGGGGGATGCATGGGGGGGGGATGCATGGGGGGGGGATGCATGGGGGGGGGATGCATGGGGGGGGGATGCATGGGGGGGGGGATGCATGGGGGGGGGATGCATGGGGGGGGGATGCATGGGGGGGGATGCATGGGGGGGGGATGCATGGGGGGGGGATGCATGGGGGGGGGGATGCATGGGGGGGGATGCATGGGGGGGGGATGCATGGGGGGGGGATGCATGGGGGGGGGATGCATGGGGGGGGGGATGCATGGGGGGGGGGATGCATGGGGGGGGGATGCATGGGGGGGGATGCATGGGGGGGGGATGCATGGGGGTGGGGGATGCATGGGGGTGGGGGATGCATGGGGGGGGGGATGCATGGGGGGGGGGGATGCATGGGGGGGGGGGATGCATATGGGGGGGGGGATGCAGGAATGGATTCTTGGCACCTGGGTGCTGGCCAAACAAGCAGCAATAAGCAGCCTGGTTTCCATCTCCCCTCCCTCACCTTTGCCCTCTCCACAAAGCAGTGTGGAGGCCAAAGAAGGCTCAGAAGCAGCCCTGGGCCTGCTCCCACCCTGGCTGTGGTCTCCCCCTCCTCCATGCCCAGCTCTGCTCAGGCTCTTGGTGCCTGTCCTGCAGACAGCTTAGCCAGGAGGCTTAGTCTGCCTTTATTTTTAACTCTCATCCTAGGTCACCCCCAGAGGACCTCTGGCAGGTGCAGATCAGGGTCTGTGGGGCAGCAAGGAGGCTCAGCTGCTCCAGAAGGACCCTGACATTCCCAGTCCAAGTGGGTGACTCTCCTGGCATGGTTTGTGCTGTGCCCACACAGCCCCAGGTGCCACCATGGCCGAGGGGAAGCTCAGAGGGCAAGCAGCTGCTGGGGCTTCCCTCTGCACTGCAGCCAAAGGAGATGGCACAGGAGGCACAGTCACAGCATGGCTCAGGTTGGAAGGGACCTCAGAGCTCATCTGCTCCAACCCCCTGCCATGGGCAGGGTCACCTCCCACCAGCCCAGGTCAGAATCCCCTCTGCTGCTCTGGCTGCAGCCCAGGACAGGGTTTGCCTTCTGGGTTGCATGAGGGCAGCTCATGGCCACCAGTGTCCTGGGCCTGGCAGCCTGAGAAGCCATGGCACAGGGGGGAGAGGCAGAGATTCCAACCCAGCTGTGGAGGAGATCCCCAAAGCCTCTTTGGATTTGAGAAGGAAGAGCTGAGGATGTGAAGGTTGCCAAACCTGTTTGGAGCCTGCCTGGACCATCGCAGCCCCAGCTCTGAATTAGAGGCCAGCAGCTTCCACATCTGAAAGCTGCTGCCCTGTGATCTTGCCTCCCACCAGCAGCACATCAAAGCACCCTGGCAAACGCCCCCAGAGGTGGGTGCCCTGCTGGAGAACACCAGGCAGGGTCCTGCACCCCCACACCCTGCCCAGACCAGGGCTGTGCCACCGCAGCTGGTGGCACTGCCAGCTGCCCCTGGGAGATGGGGCAGGGACAGAGCCAGCTGGCAGCAGGACGTGGCACAGGCTCAGCACGGAGGGGGAGCTGAGCTGTGCCATGAGCTGTGCCATGAGCTGTGCCATGAGCTGTGCCAGGCTCTCCCCAGCCTCACCCCCAGCCTCCATCTCCCCTCCTCAAGCTTCCATCAGTCCCCTCCCTCTCATCCCACCACCACAAACACGTTCAAGGGCCCCAGCCAAGCACACCCCAGGGATCCCCTCCTTGCTCCTGCAGCTCCACTGCCCAGGGGCTCCAGGGCAGCTCTCAGCCCCGGGCCAGGGCTCAGCGCTCTGCACGCTCCCCCTCGCCGCCGGCAGCGCCCAGAGGGCCTCCCCCGGCACCCTTTTGGCACAGGACCGCTGGGCACCACCCGCCCAAGCCTGCAGGCCCCCAGCCTGGGCCTGGCAGGGGGCTGGGGGCCACTGGCTCAGCCCTGGGGCCGCCAGGCTGGGCCTATTTCAGGGCCTTGCTATTTTTGAAAGCTGCTTTTCCTGTTTCCCTTCCTGAGCCCTCAGCAGGGACTGGCTGCAAGGTTTGCACCAAACCAAGAGGGAGCAAGAAGGAAAGGGAAAAGAACCCCAAACCAGCTACAGAATCAGCCTTCAAAAGCTGACTCTGGAGCAGAGTTAAGCTGGGCTTAGCCCAACACCCAGGCCTGGCAGCCAGGGGCACCACGTGATGGGCAAGGATTAGCTGCGAGGCACAGAGGAAGCCTTTGACAAAGCCTTGTCCCCAGCACTGCTGCTGCTGCCTCCCAGGCCCCAAGCCACCCCCAGCTCTGCTCAGGGAAGCCCCCCAGAGAAAAACCATTCCCTGAGCAGAGGCTGCCCCCCCCCAGGGACCCCCACTCGGTGCCCCCCTGGCTCCCACCTCTCGTCCTCAGCCGGCTGGGAGGTGATCCCCCCAGACACTGAGCCAAGCCTCAGCCCTTCGTGCCAGGGGGGCAACAACTGCTGGGAGGGAGCTGGGGGTGGGCTGCCAGCCTCCCCTCACTGCACATCATCTGCAGAGGCCTTTGTGAAAGGGAGGAGAGGACTGGGGGGGGGGGGGGGGCAGGAGGGGGGCAAACTCCCCCAGCCACAAACTCCCTGCCAGAGCCTCCCTGCACCCTCCCCAGCCCCCCCTAGCCCCTTGCAGCAGAGCTCCCCACCCTCCTCACCCCACACCACATTGATGCAGCTGGTAGCTGGTGCCAGGGAGGGATGGGGTCAGTGGCATCTGCCCTGGCACGGAGATAGCCATGGAGCAGCCACCTGGCCCGGCCTGGCCTTGCCCTCAGCCCTGCAACTCACCAGAGAATGCACCCCCAGCTCCCTCAGCTGCTCCTCCCCAGCCCTGCTCCCCAGCCCCTTCCCCAGCTTCGCTGCCCTGCTGCAGCCCCATCACAGCAGGACCCTGCAGGATCCCTCCCCCCCAGCCCCATACCTGCAGGGGCTACATCCTTCCCTCTCTGCTTTCTTCACCTCTGTGTGGGCCCCCCCAGGCCAGCTGCTATCAGGCAGGGTGCCAGGCAGGGTGCCAGGCAGTGCTGGGTGCTCTTCAGCAGCCCCTCATTACTGCCCACAACCACAATTCGCTTTGCCAGTGGGAAAAAAGGCAGAAGGGCCTCAGCCAGGCTTCAGGAGAGACAACAGAGGGCAGGAGACAAACACAGGTTAGGGTCAGGGATCTTTCATCTCACATCCCTGGGACCAGAACTGAAGCCCCCTGGGTGGATCCAGGCCCATGGAATTCAACCTCCCCCCCTCCACCTTCTGAAGGTTGGGAGACAGGGTGAGAAGCACCAAGGGAGGAGCAAAGCAAGGTGGGGCACAGGGCCCCACACCTCCTGGGCTTCCTGCCCACCCCTTGCACTTGTCCCATGCTCCTCCACGCCGCCAAATCCTCTCCTGCCCCCCTCCAGCTGCTCCCCAGATCCCCTCTCCCTCACCCCAGCCACTCAGCCCTGCTGCCACCCCCCTCCAGCCGCTCCCTAACTGCAGCCTGGGACCCACAGAGCATCCCTGGCTGGCTGGGGTCAGAAAGGACCTCTGGAGCCCATGGAGCCCATGGGCCAGCAGCCAGGCCCCTCTCTGCCTCCTGATCTCCTGGGAATTTGCTTACCCAGCAGCCTGCAGCAGCAGCAGGATTTGCAGTGCCCTCCCTGCTGCGCTGCTGCTGTGCCAGGGCCTGGCTCCGGTGCTGACCTGCTGGGAGGGAGCTCCTGATGGAGAGGGGGAGGAAGAGGAGGAGGAGGGGGGAGGAAAAAGCAAAAGAGGCAGAAAGGGGGGAGGAAGGGACAGAGAGTGGGCTCAGGTTTCACCTGCAGGAGAGGGGCAAGGCCGGGGAGGCAGAGGCTGGCTGCAGCAGCAGCTCCTGGCCCAGCACGGGGTCAGGGCTGCAGGGGGAGGGGAAACACCCTGGGGAAAAAAATGACCTCTGACCACCCCCAGCACGGGAGGGGGGCTCTGGGTACAGCCACAGGCCAGTGGCCACCCCCTGATGAGCTGAGCTGGAGGGGTCCCCTTGCCCCCTCCCCCCCTTCACAGCACAGCAGCTGACGACTGGGAGCAGCTTCACCTTCTCCTCTCCCCTCCTCCTGCCAGGAGCCAGCAGCTCTGCAGCCCAGCAGGCAGGGCAGGGGGCAGCAGAGCCTGGGGACTGCAGGGGTGCCCAGGCCTGCTGGCACCCAGCCCCCAGCCTCGGGCAGCCTTTGCCTCCTCCCCCCTCTGCTTAAACCCAAAGCCAAGCTCCTGCAGAGGCTCTTCCCCACCCCCAGGCACCTGCCTCGGCCCTCTGCAGGGAGCCCTGGGGCAGAGGGCTGCAGTGCTCCAGCAGCCCCAGAGTTTGGCCAGCCTGGGACTGGGGAAGGAGCCAGAATCCCTGCTCCTCACCATGCCTGAGCCCAGGGCACCTCAAGGACACTCTGGGGCTTTGAAGGGCACCAGGAAGCACAGGGGAGATGGCAGAGAACAGAGGAGCTGGTGGCAAGTGCAGCCCCTTGGGAGGATGGAGTCCAGCAGAGCATTCAGGACATGGTTTAAGGGCCACAGGGCTCTCAGGCTGAAGGTTGGACTCCATCTCAAAGGCTTCTGCCAACCCAAACCATTCTGGCCTCCAGGGCTCTTCCAAGGAGGAAGGGTCCCAGCCTTGGAGCCAGCTGCCCACCCCCTCTTCCTTCACCTCCAGGGGGCTGCTGGAGCCTCAAGAGCTTGCTGCTGAGGGCAGCCAGGCAGCAGCTGGGGAGCCTCCTGAGCATCACCTCCATGCTCCTCCTGCTCAGACACAGCAGGCCTGAGCCTCCCAGCTTCCCCTTCCCAGTCACAGCTTGCACTGGGGTGGAAGGGACCCTCAGAGGCCACCTTGTCCAGCCCCTGTGCAGTGACACCCCCAGCCAGGCCCCTGCAAGGCTGCTCCTGGATGCCTCCAGGGATGGGGCCTCAACCACCTCCCCAGGGTAGCCTCTTCCAGCGTCTCACTGCGCTCAGCTTCCTCCTCCCACAGCAGGGAAGCCTCTGCCTGCAGCTCAGCACTCACCTGGGCCTGGGGAGAAACCTCCTGAGGCTCACAGCAGAGAGAGCAGCAGCTCAGCGCTGCTGACAGCCCAGCTGCTGCCTGTTCAGAGCCCCAGAGCTGCCCAGAGCCACCCAAGGGTGCCAGGGGAGAGGCACTCTGGGGCCAGCCAGGCACAGAGATGCCTCCAGGCCCCGGGAGAGCTGAGGCCCTGCTCCCTGCTCAGGGGCACTCTGCTCTCCCTTCTGGCAGGAGCTGAGCCTCCAGCTCCCTGCTCAGCTGCTCCCAGGGTCGGGGTGAGCCCAGGGCCCCTGCTCCTCCCCAGGTCACCCAGCCTGGGGCAGGGATGGTTTTGCTTCAGGCCTTCCAGAACAGGACCTCACAGCTCCCAGGTCAGACCAGGGGAAGGGCATCCCCAACCCCCCCCAGCACAGAAGCCAAGCTGAGGAGCAGCAGGTGGAGGGGAGCTCCAGCCAGGGCTCTGTGGTGACAAAATGCAGGAGCCAGGTCTGCCCTGAGGGACAGCCTGGAGCTGGGCTGCTCCTGCCTGGGGCTCCACCTGCCCCAGCCCCACACAGCCCCGGGGGGAGCAGGGCTCAGCTGCCTTCAGGCACAGGCACCACAGGCTTGGGGGTTGGAGCTGGTCTGGGCTCCTGCAGCACCCCTCAGCACTGCCAGCCCAGGGGCCACAGGATTGGAGGGACAATGATGATGTGACCCCTGGGGAGGTGGCTCCAGCACCTCAGCCCTTGGGTTAACCACTGAAGGTGCTCAGACCCCCCCAGAGGCAGCTCCTGAGGGTGGCAGTGCCACAGGCTGCTCCCTGGGTGGGATGCCTGGGGCCAAGCCTGCTCCCTGCTCTCAGGGAGGGGAAATGGCCTGGAACTGCCTCAGGTTGGCCACGAGAGACAAGTTCTGCCCTGCAGGAGGGGCCAGGCACAGGCTGCCCGGGGGGGCGGTGGAGCCTCCACGCCTGGAGGTGCTCAGGCAGCCTGGGGCCAGGGCCTGGTGGCCTTGGGCTGCTGGCTGGACTCAGGGACCTTGGAGCTCTTCTCCAACCCAACCAGCTCCAGGAACTGTCCCATCTCAGGGCCAGGAATCCCTCCAAGGCTCCAGAGGGGTCTGTGGCAGACCTCCCCCCCAGCCCCGAGCCTGGCACTGCCATCCCCCTGCCGGGGCAGGGAGGTCACTCTGAGGCACTTCCAGAGTTTAATTATTAATTGTTCCCAATCAAAGCTGCAGCCCCTGGGGGGGAGGTGTGGAGCTGGTGCCCTGCTGCTGACACACCCTGGGAGGGGCTCTGCCTGCCCTGCCTGCCCCCCTTGCCTTGCTTCTCCCTGGCACATGAAAAGCCTCTCTCTGGGGTACCAGGCAGACAGCAATCCCCTGCCAGGGGCTGGAAGAGCCCTCTGAAACCCTGGGCATTGTTTCCCCTGCTCCAGGCAGCAGCAGGGGATTAAAACTTCAACCCTTGTGCACAAGGCCTGAGCTGCATTGTGCTCGGCCTGTCCCTGCACATTAACATCTGAACAGCTCACAGCTGGGGCTGGGCAGCTCCCCTGGGGCCCAGGCAGCCCTGCCATGGGGCTGGGCAGCTCCCCTGGGGCCCAGGCAGCCCTGCCATGGGGCTGGGCAGCTCCCCTGGGGCCCAGGCAGCCCTGCCATGGGGCTGGGCAGCTCCCCTGGGGCCCAGGCAGCCCTGCCATGGGGCTGGGCCATCACCCCATGGGGCCCAAGCTCTCCCCATGGCATCTGGGCATCACCCTGTGGGGTTTGGGCATCTCACAGCAGGGTCCAAGCATCAGCCCATGAGGGCTGCAAGAGCTCAGCCAGGCTGTGCCCACACCCACTGGGTTCAGCTGGAGGAGGAGGAGCAGAGCTTGAGGAGCCCTCCCTGGCTCCATTTGCTACAGGCAGGGAGCTGGGGACAGCACCAGGCCACAGGGGCTGCACTGAGTGGGTGAAGGGAGAGCTGCAGGGCAGTGTGGGCACAGTGCTGCCAACCAGGCCTCACTCTGGCTGCCCCCAGAACCTCTTTGGGGTGGCAGAGCCCCGGAGCAGGCTCCCCAGAACCTCTTTGGGGTGGCAGAGCCCCGGAGCAGGCTCCCCAGAACCTCTTTGGGGTGGCAGAGCCCCGGAGCAGGCTCCCCGGAGCTGCTGGGGTCTCCATCTCCAGGGACTTTGCTCTCCAGCTCCTGGCTGAGCTCCTGCAGGGGACCCTGGCTGGGCAGGGGGCTTGGAGGCGACCTCCAGAGGGAGGAACTTCTTCCCCCTGCTGCTGCAGACACTGTGGCAGGCCCCCAGCTGTCAGGGCTGGAGCTGAGGCCATCCCAGTGCCCAGCACAGGCACTCCCAAAGGCTTTGGGGCAGGACTCACTGGGTGCAGGCTGAGAGCCCAGGGAGGGGGAGGCAGAGAGCCAGCAGCAGGGCCAGGAGCTGAGACCACAGAGGGAGCTGGGGGCCTGCAGAGCCTCGGGCAGGGCCTGGCTGCCTCTGCACACAGCAGGGCTGGGACAAGGCTCCTGCTGCCACAGCAGCCAACAGAGCCCAGCCCTGCTCTGCTGGGGCAGGCTGAGGGGCAGAGCTGGGTGCCCAGCAGCAGTGCTCCCCACACACACAGCTGAGTGCTGCCTCCTGCCCCACACACCCAACCCCTCCTCAGCTTCCTGAGGAGAAAGCATCAGGTCACAGAACCACAGCATGGAGAGGGGCTGCAAGGGGCCTCTGATCATCCTGCCCAAGCTCCCTGCCAGGGCAGGGCACCCAGAACACATCCAGAGGGGTCCAGAAGGTCTCCAGAGAAACCCCACAGCCCCTCAGGGCAGCCTGCTCCAGGCTCCAGCACCCTCACACCAAGCAAGTTTCTCCTCCTGGCTTCCACCTCGTGCCCCATGGCCCAGCCCTGGGCACCACTGACAAGACCCCAGCCCATGACCCCCACCCTGTACACATCTGAGTGCAGAGCCCCTCCAGAGCTGCTCTCCCTCAGCCCTTCCCCATCAGCTGTCCCAATGCCTTCAGCACCCTCACAGCCTCTGGTGGCCTCAGCCCCTCTGGAGCCAGGGAGCCCAGCCCTGGCCCCAGCCCTCCAGAGGTGTCCTCAGCAGGGCAGAGCAGAGGGCAGCAGAACCTCCCTTGCCCTGCTGCCCACACTGCTGCCTGCCCCCAGCAGGCCCTTGGGGCCTTCCTGGCCCCCAGGCACCTTGCTGCCCCATGGAGAACTTCCTGCCCACCAGGCCCCCAAGGTCCTTCTCCAAGGAGCTGCTTCCCAGCAGGTCAGCTCCCAACCTGTGCTGCTGCAGGAGGTTCTTCTTCTCCCTCCCAGTGTCCTGCTGTGTTCTGTCCACCACCCCTCAGCCTCCTGGGGACCCCTCAGCCTCCTGGGGACCCCTCAGCCTCCTGGGGGACCTCTCCTTCCTCTCTGCCTCCCAACCAGATCCATTTGGGATCAGGTGTGGAGGTGGCTCTCTGGGACATGGCTTCCTGCCTGTGATGGTCTTGAGCTGACTGCTGGACTTGAGGATCTTGGGAGGTCATCTCCAGCTGAAACAGTTCTCTGAGCCTTGGAGATCCTCAGGTGACTGAGGGGTGCAGCCCTGCTCTCTGCATCACAAGCAGCAGGAGAACCATCCCCAGCTGTGCCTCCAACCAGTCGAGGGGAAAGGAGAGAGGAACATCTGGGGGGCAACCAAGGGCTGATGCAAGCCCCAGGTGCAGCAGGCTGCTCCCCCAAGCCACCATTTCTGTCCCGGGGGGGCTTCTGTGAGAGGCAGCCTGGAGAAGAAGAGGCAGAGCTGCAATCAGCCGCGGAGGGAGAGGGAGAGGGGGAGGCAGAGGCGGAGGAGATGTCTCTCACCACCCGCAGCAAACACAGATTCCCCCTGCCGGGATCCGGAGAGCCAAGCCCAGGGATTTCACTGCTCCCTGCAGCTGCCTCCCGAGGGAAGGCAGCAGCGGCACCGAATCCTCCTCCTGCCCCACGCCGGCTGCAAAGCCAAGGAGCGGAGCCCCGGAGCCGGCTCCGAGCCCCCGGTCCCGGCGCAGCCGCCGCGGAGCCGCCGCATCCCGGCCGGAGCCCGGCAGGGGATTAGGCTCCCATCCGCTGCAGGGAATTAAAGCCTTCGCCATCTGCTAACTCCTGGAGCCATCAAAACAAACAAGCGGTGGATGGCATCCAGAAATCCCCACAACTTGGCCAGCCTGGCGGCGGGGGGGGAACGAGAAGGAGAAACCAACTTTCCCGAGGCTGGGAAATGGAGCCGGAGCCGCCGGAGGGAGGCTGCGGCCAGCGGGACCGCAGCGGCCGGCAGCGCCGAGGGGGGGTCGCGGGGAGGAAGGAGCAGGAGCCGCAGCCGGGCGCTCAGAGTGACCTTGCCCTCCCCCGGGGTCACTTCCACCCCAGGAGGAGCGGCCCCCAGCCCGGGGCTTGTGCCGCTTCATCCCACCCCGAGGGGCTGGGTGCCAGGAGGGAGGGCGCAGAGCTCCAGAGCAGGCTCCGGGGGCCCCGCTGCTTGCTGCCAGGGTGTCGATAACCGCTACCAATAATCACCATCGCTGTCGCATTGTTATTTGCACGACACCCAGAGGGGTGCTCAGCCCCCTGGGAGCACAAAGGAACACCCGCGGGAAGCACCTTAGCAGCAGGAGCAACTGGGCCCCAGGGGAGCCCAGCTGGGGGGGCACAAACCCAAAGCCATTCCCGGCGAGCCGGGGTGAGCCTCAGCAGCTGGTGGAGCCCTGCGGTGCTGTGCCGGGGGACAGGGAGCCCAGCCGGGGCCCGGAGCCGGCCGCGGGGCTGAGCTCAGCAGCAGAGCTGCTGGCAGAGCTCCTCCTGGCCAGGAAGCCCCCAGGGCAGAGGCTCCGGGCGAGTCCCTCCAGCAGCCCTCCCACCTCTGCCGGCAGGGCCACTCGCGGGGCGAGGCTTTTCTCCTTCCCTTTCCTCTCCTCCTCAGACACACTAAAAATACTCCCTGCGAGGCAGCTGCTGCCACAAAGGAGGCTCCGCTCCCGGCCGAGCCGGGGGGGTGGCAAACGCCTCTCTCACCTTCTGGGAAAGCCTCTTTGAATCAAAACCATTGTGGGGAGATAACCACGGCCCCCTCCCCCAGCCTGCTCCCCCAGGGGCTGCTGGGCACCAGCAGGAAGGTGAAGAACCTTACAAGAGCAGAGGCTGAGACACGGGAGAAGAGAGAGAAGAAGTTGGGTTTGAAGGCAAACAGCACCAAGCTTCTCTGCCTCTCCCCAGGCAGCAGGCTCCTGGGGAAGTGGCTGAGAGCTACAAGAAAGTTCCCTGCTGAAATGCTTCACATCCCAGAAAGTCCTCTCCTGGCCCCTTGGCCTCCTCCTCCTCTCCCAGGCTTCAGAACCCCCTCCCCAGCCCAGGGCTGTCTCACTGCCCACAGACCCAAAGCAGGTCAGAGTCCCCCGGGCCTCACCGGGCACCCTGGGAAGGGACGGCAGGAAGCTGTTGTTGGCCTTTGCTATTCCCAGTTTGCTCCCTGGGGGAAGCCAGGGTGGACCTAGAGCCTGACTCAGGCCAGCACCCCCCAGGGAGCCTCCCCATCCCCCCGAGCAGCCCCGAAGAGGCAAACAGCTGACCGAGGATCCAAACCCGCAGCAGCTGCAGCAGCGAGGCCACCGCAGGATCCTCTCCACACCTCCCAGGCCCTCTCCCCACAGCCAGACTCCCTCCTCCCCCGAGCCCCAAACCACCTGGCAGCCGCAAGACTTCTCCCCAGGACGTGTGGGCCGCGATAAAAGACCCACAGGCTCTCCAACACCACCCCAGGGTACCTGGAGAGCCCACAGGGGATCTGGAGAGCTCAGAGCTCCACCAGCTCCTTCCTTCCTCTCTCTCGACCACTCCTCAGAAGCTGGAGGCGCAAGAGAATCCCCCCAGGACCTGAGGCCCCCGAACAAGGCACAACTTCATCTGCAGGAGATGCTACAGCTCACCGACCGGGGCGGCTCCAGCCAGCCCCTCTCTGAGCCCTGTGCTGGGGGCAGGGGGCTGCTCCCCACCTCCGCAGCCCCCTCAGCCCCAGCAGAAGGGAGCTCAGCCCCAGGAGCTCCGGAAGGGAATCATAACAATCCCAAAGCCCAGCGCTGGGATCAAGCCCTTGCAGGAGCCGGGGGGGCACATGAGCAGCTCTTGCCCCCTCCCAGCAATGGCAGCGAGTGCCCCCAAACGCTGCGGGTGGGCAGCGTCAGCTCCTCCACTGCTGGGGAGGGAGAGGGGCACGACCAGAGGGGCGTCACGACCACTGTCCCCCCAAACATCACCCCGCTCAGGCCCCAGGAGAGGGATGTGCTCAGCACCCCCAGGAGCCGCCGAGGACCAGGAGGGATCCTCCATCCCGAACTCCCGAAGGAAATGACAGCGACGCTTCCCCCCCCCCCCCCCCCCCAGTTCCAGAACGGGAGAGGGCAGCACGACCGTTAGGCTTGCGGCCACCCCCCCGAACCGCACGGGGAGGGCGAACAGAAAGCCCGGGAGAGGGGGAGGGTGTCCGTGACCCCACCCCGGAGAGGGAAGGGGCTGCCCGTGACCCCACCCCGAGGCACGCAGCGGGACGGGGCCGCCCCCCACGGCCAGCCCCGCGCTGCGGCGCGGCACAGCGAGAGGCCTGCAGGGGAAGCGGGGCAGGACCCCACGGCTCGACCCCATGCTGCGCGGGCCCCGCTCACCGGGGGGATCCCGGACGGCCCTGGGGGGACCCGGAGCCCCCCTCCCCTCCCAGCTCCCCGCGGGGCCGCGCAGTGCCCGCGGTCCCGGCGCTACCTGCAGCAGCAGCAGCGGCGGGGGGCAGCCGACTCCCGCCCAGGCCCCTCGGCGGCGCCGCTTCTCCTCCGCCACTTCCTGCTTGCTCGCGCCCCCCGCCCTCCGCCGCCGGCCGCGGCGCTCCCGCCCACCCCGCTCCCACCCCGCGTCACGCCATTGGCAGAGCCGCCCGCTGCTCACCGCCCGGGGCATCGCGATTGGTCGACAGCTGTGTCGCTCTCGGGTGGTCGCGGCGCCTCGCACTCGCCGTTGGCCGAAAGGGAGACAACTCCGCTGGCCGGGGCCCGCCCGCTCGTGGCCTGCGATCATTGGGGGGCGGAGATGCCCGTCAATGCTTAGCCCCGCCCACATCGGTGCCCCGGCTTCCTATTGGTGGTTGGCGGAAAGTCGCCCGCCGAGCAGTCCCGCTCCTTATTGGCTGGAGGTTTTGTTCATCAAGGGGCCCCGCCTCCTCCCGCTTTTCATTGGTCAAGTGAAGCTGCCCTTCAAGCAGAGATTCTCGCAGCTATTGGCCAGGGGGACTGTCTCTCAGGACCTCTCCCAGAGGTTGTTTTCCTCTTGAGCGAGACACCTGTTACGCACGGCCGGGCCCCGCTCCGCCGCCAGTGCTGTTGGTGCAAAGCGCTTCAGCGGCTGCTCAACCTGCTCCTCCCCTTTTCTGGCGGCACCGTCACTCAGGGGGCCGCGCGCCTGTCCCGTGATGCACAAGGCTCAGTCCCATTGGTGAAGATCCCTGTCACTCAGCCCCGCCCCTGTCTCTCTGCTCCCCAATTGGCTGTCCAGCCAGCCAGGCCGCCATGACACAGCCACGCCAGAGCTGGCGGCCACTCACCACTGAACGCTCACCCCATTGGCCAGCACACAGGCACGCGTGAACCGGCGTAATCTCTACCGTCCCCCCAGCGATTGGCTGAGGCCGCTGCCCATCAACCACCCAGGCTCACCCCTTCCGGCCTCGCTTGTAAACATCCTGCAGCCGCGGGGGGGGCGGCGTAGGGGCGGGGCTTCTGCTGCCAGACCCCGCCCCCGGCACGTGTCGAGCGCGGCTCCCCGTCCCAGTGCAAGTCACGCAGGGGTCCAGCTCCAACCAGTGCCAGGGGGGCCAGGGCCCAGTCATCCACCTCCCCTCCACTACAGAGGATTCGAGGCCTGGCTCCCTCAGTGCAGGGAATCCCAGAGGTCCAGGGAAGCCCCAGGGCTCAGGGCCCCCCAGAGCAGGGAACTCCAGGGGCCCACTTCCAGGCAGCCCAGAGCGCAGCTGTCCTTCCATCCCCCAGGACTGCTGAAACCCAAGCTCCAGGTCCCCCGAGGAAGGGCCTAGGCTGCACCCCAGCATCCTCCCCCCTGAGCATCAGGCCAGAGCCCACCCTGCCATGAAAATCCTTTATTGCCCCAGGCCACCACCAACTCACCCAGGCAGGCAGCAGCAGCAGCCCCCAAGCCCTACCCCAGGGCCACCTCATTTCTTCTCCTCCTCCTTTTTGTCCTTGCTCTCCTTGGAGGCCTGTGAGGCCAGGGAGCCCATGGCGTTGCGGATGGCCTCGTTGTTGGGGTCCACCCCTGGGAGGTTCTCCAGCACACTCTGCAGGAACTCAGGGTCCTGCATCACGTCATAGTCATCTTCCTCCTGCAGGAAGAGGGAGAGGAATTGAGTCCCTGCCTTCGTCCCCCAGGGGTGGGATCTCCTAGAAGGTCAATGCCTCACCTTAGCAGGTTCAGAGGTGTCCATGGCTGTGCTGCTGTCCACTTCTGCTGCTTCTGTCTGGGCAAACTCTAGGGGAGGAGTGGGACAGCTGAGCATAGAGGATTTACACACCCACAGCTCACAGGAGGAACCCTCACACCCACCCCAGAAGTGTTTGGGGAGATCTAGACCCTGCCCTGTTGACAAAGGCCCACTCTGGGGCACGTCAATTCGACTTCCAGAGGCAGAGCAGCTGCCTCCTTGGGTTTCCCTTTAGGAATGGGGCTGAGGGCCAGCACCAGGCACTCACCTGCTCCCTGCAGGGACATCTGCATGGCATAGGCAATCTGCTCCTCCTCTGTCATGCTGCTGAGGTCAGGCAGCCCTGCCCGGCCGAACTCCTGCTGGGTTATTGTCATCTTCAGCAGGGCATCATCTGAGTCTGCACAGGCAGGAGCCACACTCAGAGACCAGCCAGGGCAAGCCAGGCCCCAGAAACCAGCCAGGCTCACCCAGGCCCAGGGACCAATGAGAGTGACCCACAAGGGTGAGCTGTGCTCAGAAAGCAGCCAGTGTTCCTCGAGGGTGACCTCCACCACCCCTGTCCCCTCAGCACACACCCACTGGAGAAGGGGACTGGAGCAGGGCTGCTGCCCATGGCACTCAGGACGGATTCCATTTGGGAACTCCAGCTGAGGCAGTGGGAGCTCCCAGCACACAGTTAAAAGCCTCCCTGTGGCATTCCAGGGCAGAAACCTCCTCCATAGGGCCCCACCATGCTGCTTCCCACAGCAATGGACACTGCTATGGAAGCCAGCCCTGCTCCCTCAGCTATGTCCTGCCTGTCCCTGCCTGCATTATTCCTTGCCCATGTCATTATTCCCTGCCTGTGTTGTTATCCATTGCCTGTCCCACAGTTCCCTGCCTGCTTCATTCCATGTTATTCCCTGCCTCTCCCTGCCTGCATTACCCTCCTGCCAGTCCTTGCTGCACACCACCCCCAGCCCAGCTCCTTACCATCCCCAGCAGTGGCTGCAATCCCAGCCTCAGCAGCAGAGGCAGCTGCAGCCCTCCTGGCCTCCTCCTCTTGCCGCTGCCTCTGCTCCTCCATGGAGACTCGCAGGGCCTGGGGGGAAAGGGACAGTGTGGGGCAGAGTGGGGCACAGCTGGGGGCAGCATGGGGCACAGCTGGGGACTTGAGTGGGGCACAGCTGGGGGACAGCTGGGGATGGCTGTGGGGCAGAGTGGGGCACAGCTGGGGGGGGGGCTGGGGCTGGCCACGGGGCACAGCTGGGGGGGGGGGCCGGGGCTGGCCGCGGGGCACAGCTGGGGGGGGGGGCCGGGGCTGGCCGCGGGGCACAGCTGGGGGGGGGCCGTGGGGCACAGCTGGGGGGGGGGGGGGGCCGGGGCTGGCCGCGGGGCACAGCTGGGGGGGGGGCCGGGGCTGGCTGCGGGGCACAGCTGGGGGGGGGGGGGCAGGGGCTGGCCGCGGGGCACAGCTGGGGGGGGGCCGCGGGGCACAGCTGGGGGGGGGCCGGGGCTGACCGTGGGGCACAGCTGGGGGGGGGCCGGGGCTGGCCGTGGGGCACAGCTGGGGGGGGGGGGGGGGGGCGGGGCTGGCCGTGGGGCACAGCTGGGGGGGGGGCCGGGGCTGGCCGTGGGGCACAGCTGGGGGGGGGGGGGGCCGGGGCTGGCCGTGGGGCACAGCTGGGGGGGGGCCGGGGCTGGCCGTGGGGCACAGCTGGGGGAGGGGGGGGCCGGGGCTGGCCGTGGGGCACAGCTGGGGGGGGGCTGGGGCTGGCCGTGGGGCACAGCTGGGGGGGGGGCGGGGCTGGCCGCGGGGCACAGCGGGGGGAGGGGGGGGCCGGGGCTGGCCGTGGGGCACAGCTGGGGGGGGGCTGGGGCTGGCCGTGGGGCACAGCTGGGGGGGGGGCGGGGCTGGCCGTGGGGCACAGCTGGGGGGGGGCTGGGGCTGGCCGTGGGGCACAGCTGGGGGGGGGGGCCGGGGCTGGCCGCGGGGCACAGCTGGGGGGGGGGGGGCCGGGGCTGGCTGCGGGGCACAGCTGGGGGGGGGGGGGGCCGGGGCTGGCCGCGGGGCACAGCTGGGGCCCAGCAGCCGCCGGGGGCCCTGCTGCCTCCCTGCCCCTCCCGGCGCTCACCAGCGCCAGCTCCGGGTCGGCGCTGGGGTCCACGCCGAACTCGAAGTCGCTGGCGCCCAGGCCCAGCATGGCGCCGCCCTCCCCGGCCAGGATCGGGGAGCTGATGAGCGCGTCGGCCAGGCTGGGCCCCGGCGGCACCGTCACCAGGTGGGAGCCGGAGCCGTCCTTGCCGTTGAGGCTGTTGATGAAGGCTGTCAGCTTCTCCGTGTTGGCCTCCTGGGCGGCGGGAGAGAGGTTGGCAGCGCGGCCGCGCCCGGCCCCCGGCTCGGCTGCGCCGCCGCGGGGCAGGGCCAGAGCTCCGCTGCTCCCCCCGGGACCAGGAAGCGCTGCCCAGAACAGGAGGGGCTGGAAGGGACCTCTGGAGGTCATCCGGAGCCCCCTGGCAGCGCCACCTGGAGAAGGTCACCCAGGAGCACATCCAGGTGGGGTTGGAAGGGCTCCAAAGAGAGATGGAGACTCCACCACCTCTCTGGGCAGCCTGCTCCAGGCCTCCACCACCCTTCAGCCACAGAAGTTCCTCCTCGTGTCCAGGTGGAACTTCTGGTGGTGCAGTTTGTGCTCAGTGCCCCTTGGCCTGGCCCTGGGCACCGCTGAACACAGCCTGCTGCCCCCCTCCTGCCCCCAGCCCTTGCAGTATTGATCAGCATTGATCAGATCCCCCTCAGGCTGCTCTTCTCCAGGCTTAAAAGCCCCAAGTTCCTCCAGCTGTCCCCATCACAGAGCTGCTCCAGGCCCTTCAGCATCTTCTCTGCCCTTTGCTGTGCCCTCCCCAGGAGCCCCCTGTCCCCCTTGAGCTGGGGAGCCCAGAACTGGCCCAGTGCTCCAGATATGACCTCCCCAGGGCAGAGGCTGAGGAGCAACTCCCTTGACCTGCTGGCCACACTCTCTGGATGTCCCCCAGGATGCCACAAGGGGACCTTGCTGGCTCTGGTGGTCATCCTGCTGTCCACCAGCACTCCCAGGTCCTTTTCCTCAGAGCTGCTCTCCAACAGAGCAGCCCCAGCCTGCACTGGGCCTTGGGGTGGTCCTTCCCCAGGTGCAGGACTTGCCCTGGTTGAACTTCAAGAGGTTCTCTCTGCCCAGCTCTCCAGCCTGGCCAGGTCACCCTGGATGGCAGCACAGCCTGGTGGGCAGTCAGCCACTCCTCCCAGGCTGGTACCATCAAACTGGGTGAGGATCTACTCTGGCCCTTCGTGCAGGTCATTGATCAATAGATTGAACAGGACTGGACCCAGTACTGACCCTGGGGGGCCAGCAGCAGCCACCGACCTCCAACTGCCCCAGTGACCAGGGCAGCAGTGAGAGGGGAGTGGGAGTGCCCCACTGGGCATTGCTGCCTCTACTGGGCAGCTGCTGAGGCTGTTTGGATCCTCAGATGCCTGAGGCAGTGCTCAGGGCTGGAAAGGACACAAAGCCCCCAGCTGGGGTCCCAGGAGGAAGTCCTCACCTCTTCTCCAAAGTTGATGATGTCAACATTGACCTTCTCCTTCTTCAGACGCTTTGCCAGCTTCACCAGCTGCAAGGAGGAGACATCAAGGTCTTTAGTTTGGCTTTTGGCTCCCACCCAAGGCTCTTCTCACCACAGAGGATTCAGTCCTGGAGGCACCAAGCCCAGAATCAGATTCTCAGTTTGAAGCCCTGGAGGCCTTTCACCTCCGGGGGTGGGACAGGAGCAGGGTGCCCAAGGCAGCACAAGGGATGGAGCTGGACCTCTCCTCACCTCCCTGACCTATCCCTTCAGAGCCACAGAACATCTAGAGCCAGCTCACTCGTGTGCCAACAGAGCAGCCTCTTCCCAAGGCCAGGAGCATCACTTCTGCTCAGGGACACGGACTGCCCTCCCCAGCTTCCCAGGCACAAAGCCCACAGCGCTGCGAGGCTGCAGCCACAAGCCAGGACAGGGCAGAGGCTCCCTCTGGCAGCTCTGGATCCACATCCAGGGGCTCTGCTTTCCCTCTCTCCTCCCAGCTGAGGACTGCTTCCCTCCAGCAGCTCTGGCCAGCAGCCTCCTCTCTGGGGTCTACCTTGCCTCCAACACAGGGCAGGGAAGCAGCAACAAACCCAAGTGAGAGCTGAGGGTGGAACCCGGAGCTGAGCCAGCATCCTGCTCCCCTGTGCCTGGCCACCACTCACATCCTTCTCATGGTCCTCCACAGGGCTGCCAACGAAGGCAATGATCCTCATCTTGTGGTTCTTGCCTTGGCGATGCTTCAGAGCCAGCTGCAAGCCAGGAAGCAGAGGGCAGGTGAGGAGCAGGGCTCAAGGGTGCCCTGCAGGAGCCCACAGCCTCCTCCCAGCACACAGGGGAATGCAGGCTAAACCCCAGGGCAGACTTGTGGGCTCTCCAGCACCAGCTCCATGAGTGGGCAGGCATCAGGAGCTTCCCCTTCACTGGTGAAGGCTGCTCAGAGCCCACCTGCAGCACTGCAGCCACCTCTGGGGCCCCCAGCACAAGGAGGACCTGGAGCTGCTGGGGAGGGGCCAGGGGAGGCCACCAAGATGAGCAGAGGCTGCAGAGCCTCCCTGTGGGGACAGGCTGGGGGAGCTGGGGCTGCGCAGCCTGGAGAAGAGGAGGCTCCAGGGAGACCTCAGAGCAGCCTTGCAGTGACTGAAAGGGCTCCAGGAGAGCTGGGGAGGGACTCTGGACAAGGGCTGGGAGTGCCAGGCCCAGGGCCAATGGCTTTGAGCTGGGAGAGGGGAGACTGAGCCTGGAGATGAAGAGGCTGGGGAGACTCTGGCACAGGCTGCCCAGGGAGGCTGTGGCTGCCCCCTCCCTGGAGGTGTTGAAGGCCAGGCTGGGTGAGGCCTTGAGCAGCCTGGGCTGGTGGGAGGGGTCCCTGCCCGTGGCAGGGGGTTGGAACTGGATGATCTTGAAGGTCCCTTCCAAGCCAAACCTGAGAAGAAGATCTCCTGTGCCTGAGCCAGGGCAGAGAATTAAAGAGACAGACCAAAGGCATTGCAGGGAGAGAAGCTGCCACAAGCACTCACATGAGCAACTCTAATCCCTGTGCAGAAGGTGATTTTCCCTTTGGGCTGCACTGTGTGGAGCTTGGAAAGGATCCTGCCTGTGTCTGGAGTCAGGGTGGTCAGCACCTCACAGTTACTGCAAGACAAACACAGCTCCTTGGGGCCCTCTTCTTGGGGCAGCTCTGTGACATCCTCCCTTTGCTGCAGGGCTGGGAAATTCCTTCCCCTCTCCCTGTGCAGGCTCCCAGAGGCTGCCAGCTCTCCTGGGTGGCTCCAGGGAGCAGACCCCTGGCCTGGTTTCCTACAGATCCCAGAGTTCTGTTTCTGCACAAAGGCTTCTGTGTGTCACTGTCCCCTGCCCCACCAGCCCTGAGCCCCCTGGGCCAGTGCTCATCAATTCTGCACCTCCCAGAGGCACTGAAACCCTGCAGCACTCAGGAGAAGGAAGGAATGGCACTCACAGAGCTGCCCATGAGCTGCAGGGGCAGCTCAGCCGTCCTGTGCCACCCTCTGGGACACAAAGGCACCAAGAGATGGATCTGGCTGAGAGCTCCCAGGAGAGAAGAGCCTCAGTGCCACATCCTGGTGCTGCAGAGCCCAGGGAGGAGCCAGGCCGCCTCACACCAACCCTCCTGGAAGAGCTGCTCTGCTCCACTGCAGCCCCCCAGCCCCTCCCTGGTGTCACCCCAGCTGCCCCCTACTTGGCCAGGGTGATGAGCCCCACGTTGTTCTCGGGGTTGCTGCGGGTCTTGGAGTGGCAGACGATGTTGACGGCGTCCTGCTGGGCCTGCAGGCGCGTGGGCAGGAAGTCTCCGTTCCTCATGTACTCGCTGTTGTCCACGCTGCAGGCCAGAGAGAGCCCCTCAGGCCCCAGCCCTGCCCCCAGAGCCCTCCTTTGGGGGCACAGCCACCGAGGCCAAGCAGCTGGGGCCGGGCAGCAGGCCACGGGGAGCCTGCCCCACAGCTCCCCGAGAGGAGGCTGGAGCCGGCTGGGGGCTGAGGTCTCCTGAGGCGGCCCCGGGGGAGGGCCAGGCTGGCCCCAAGGAACAACTTCTGTCCTGCCAGAGTGGCCAGGCCCTGGCACAGGCTGCCCAGGGAGGTGGTGAGTCCCCATCCCTGGAGGTGTTCCAGAGCCCTGTGGCCATGGCACCTGGGGCCAGGGCTTGGTGGCCACGCTGGGGTTGGGCTGATGGTTGGCTGGATGCTCTTGGAGGTCCTCCCCAGCCCCAGCAAGCCCATGGCTGTCTCCCAGGGCAGGGATGAGCTGTCTCTGCTTTTCCCTAAGGTGGTCAGGGGTTGGAAGGGACCTCCAGAGATCATTGAGTCCAACCCCCCTGCCAGAGCACAGGGCAGGTCCCCCAGGAGCACATCCAGGTGGGGTTGGAAGCTCCTCAGAGCAGGAGACTCCACAACCTCCCTGGCAGCCTGCTCCAGGCTTCCAGCAGCCTCACACCAAACAGCTTTCTCCTCATGTGGAACCCAGGAGGGTCCAGCTCATGCCTGCTGCTCCTTGTCTTGTACCTTCTTCCTGGCACCCACCCCTCAGACACAGACATCAACAAGGTCCCCTCTCAGCTTTCCCTCAGGACTAACCACAACTGAGCTTTGCCTCAGAGCTGGAAGCTCTGACTCCTCAGGGAGGAGCACAAGAGGTGATGGCAGCCAGACACCACCTCAGACCCAACAACAGTGCCCCAGTGTCAGATGGCAGCAGCCACAGCACTGCCATTACAGCTGTGTCACTGAGCCATTAAATCAACCATTAAATGTGGCACAGAGCTGGCAAAAAAGACCCTCCTCCTACCCCAGGAAGGAGCACTGCTTAAGTAACAGCTTGGAAGTTTATTCTGGCCCCCACTGAAGCTTCCCTGAGGAGCACTCCCAGAACTTCTGACAGGGAAATGCTTCCTCTGGAAAACCAAACACCAACCACCACCACCACTCCTGCCTGGCTGCCTGCCCCTACAGCCATGGCTTTGCTGCTCAGGATTGGTTCCAGGTCATTCTGGGCCCCCTCTCCTCCAGCCCACACCATTACAAGGTGAAGAGCAAGGAAAGGGAAGAGGAGGCAGTGGCCAAGCTTCACTACAGGCACAAGCAAAGAAGCCTGGCCAAGGCCATTCAAGCTGCAGCTGACTTAGGGAGGAGCAGGGAATTCCTCCTGCTCTCCAGGGCCACACAGGGAGCATGGACACATTGTGATGCCCTTGGATGTGACTAAGCAAAGAATCACCCCCCAGAGAAAGCATCACTGACACAGGGTCAGAGTCCTACACACAGCTGCAGGACGGTGCTGACAGCCAAGGGCACCTGGCCAGATCTCACTTGTTTCCTCCTGAATACTGACCCCAGAAAGGTATCAGGGCTGTAGCTGCTGTGACACTGACTCATCAACACTCACCTTTGCTTCCAGCCCCAGCTGCACTCACCACCTGGGGACAAAACCTCTCACCCCCATCACCGCTGCTGGGCAACCAGAACAGAGATGGTAGCAGCTTCACCCTTCCTCCACACCCCAGCAGTGCTGCCTAAGGTC
Organism: Dryobates pubescens; assembly: GCF_014839835.1. Lineage (NCBI taxonomy): Eukaryota > Metazoa > Chordata > Aves > Piciformes > Picidae > Dryobates > Dryobates pubescens. The sequence continues at coordinate 95,129 of NW_026530685.1, read as the reverse complement.
CCCTCGAGTTGCTGACCCTTCTCAGACCCTGGGTACAACCCACCCAGTACCTTGGCTCTCCTCTGCTGGGACATGACCTCAGTTTGCTGCCACAGCATCACCTGGCCCTGGGTCACAGCAGCAGGCTACCCCATCCCCGTCACTGGGTCCCTCTCTGCTTCTCCTCAGCCTGTTAATGCCTGCAAGAGCTCCTCCACCCTGCTCTTACCTCCTTGTCCTCCACACAGCCAGAAGCTTTCCTCACCAACAGACCCCTCTGCACCCCAGCCTGGCCCCATCCCTCCCCACCCCACTCCCCATGCCAACCCCCGCCTTCACCTCGCTTCACTCAACCACCAGCACCCAAAACCTTCACCCCCGCAACTCAAACTCATCCTCTCTACCCCTGTGCCCTGCCCTCCCCTCTTCAAACGCTTCCCCCTACCCCAATCTCCAAGTGCGTCCCCCCCCAACTCATCTCTCCCCCCGGCTCCCATAAACACCTTCCCCTACCTCAGTTCTCCGAACCTCTCCCCTAGGCACCTCCCCTTGCCTTAAGTCTCTCCACAGCCCCCCTCAAATCCCTCCCCCAGCCCCCTCAGGCCGGCCCGGGCCTGGCCCGGCCCCGCCGCCTGGGATGACTCAGGAAAAGCGACCCGGGGCGCCCCCGGGGCCTCACCGCGGGCTGCGGGGCGGCGGGAAGGGGACCGTGGAGCTGGGCCCACCCCAGCTGCGGCCCGGCCGCCCCCACTCACCAAACCATGGTACTCTCCAGAACCATTTTGCCTCCTCCTGCCCGAGCAGACCGGCCCGGACCGCACCCAACAAGGCGCCCGCGGATTGGTCGGCAGAGTGCAGCCAATCAGCGCTTCCCGTCTTGGCGAGGGCGGCGCGCGGGGCAGGCCGGGAGCTGCAGGCGCGGGGGGAGGGGAGCGGCAATGGCGGCGAGGAGGAGGCTGCGCCGCGGGGAGCTTCTGTCAACCCGGACTGGTTGGGCTGGGAAGGGAGCTTTAAAGCGGCTGCAGACCGACCCCTGCAGCCAGAGCAGGTGGCTCCGAGCCCCAGACAGCCTGACCTGGGGTGGCCCTAGGGATGGAAAGCATCTGAGGAGCAGCTGAAGGAGCTGGGGAGCCTCGGGAGACCTTCTGGCTCTCTCCAAAGGAGGCGTGAGGCAGGTGGGGGTCGGCTCTTCTCCCGAGGAGCAAGCGACAGGCCAGACTGGGAGCTGACCTGCTAGGAAACAGCTCCGTGCAGAAGGAGCTGGGGGTGCCGGCAGGCAGGAAGTTTTCCCTGGGACAGCAATGTGCCCTGGTGGTCCAGAAGGCCGATGGGGTCCTGGGGGGCATTCAGAGGAGTGTGGCCAGCACAGCAAGAGGTTGTCCTGTCCCTTTATTCCGTCCTGGTGAAGCCACCTCTGGCCAGTTGTAGGCTCCCCAGCTGCAGAGGCTCCAAGGATGCTGCAGGGACTGGAACATACCTGAGGAAAGGCTGAGAGCCTGCAGAAGAGAAAGCCCAGGGGGGATCTGTGCTCGGCAAGAGCTGAAGGGGCTGTGAGGGGCGAGAGGATGGGGCCAGACTCTTCTCACTGGTGCCCAGTGGCAGGACAAGGAGCAAGGGTCACAAACTAGACCCCAGGACAGGAGACCCACCTTGACACGAGAAACTTCTGTGCGGTGAGGGTGCTGGAGGCCTGGAGCAGGCTGCCCTGGGGGGTTGTGGAGTCTCCTCTGGGGACTTTCAAGACCCATCTGGATGTGTTCCTGTGTGTCCTGCCCTGGGTAACCCTGCTTGGCAAGACAGCTGGACTCGATCTGCAGGGGTCCCTTCCAACCCCTACCATTCTATGATTTCATGACAAGAGGAAACAGCTTCAAGTTGCCCCAGGGGAGGTTCAGGCTGCACCTGAGGAACAATTTCTGTCCCTTGCAGGCTGTAAAGGCCTGGCTCAAGCTCCCTCAGGCAGCGGTGAATCCCCACTGCTGGAGGGGTTTCAAAGCCTTGGAGGGAGATGTGGTGCTGAGGGCCATGGCTTGGTGGTGCCCTGGCAGTGCTGGGTTAGGGTTTGGCCTCCACCATCTTAAAACTCTTTTCCCACCCAATCAGTTCCCCATGCTGGGGTGGAACCGAGGAGCTTCCACTTGGCTCTTGACCCTCCACCACCCCACGGGCACCCCAGGAGGTCCCCCTGAGGACAGAGAGGCAGCAGCAGGCGCTGGGTCCAGCAGCACACTGTGTATTGAGCGTGGGTCCAACAGCCAGGCAGGGCCACGAGCAGGACACCGAAGGGACGAGGGAGAGGCCGCGGGCGGCGCCGAGCTGCTGCCCCTCTCGGGACCACGGCGACGCCGCGCAGCGCAGCAGAGGTCTATCTGCCCCCCATCGGTGCCAAGGAGGACAGGAAAGGTCTGTCCATGCTCCATCCATACTGAGCAGGACAGGAGAGGTCCATCTGCCTTCCCCTGGTGTTGAGGAGGACAGGAGAGGTCCTTCCGTGCTCCAACTGATGTTGAGGACAGGAGAGGATGATCTGCCTCCCATCAATGCCAGGGACAGGAGATGTCTACCCATGCTCCATCAACACCAGGATGGACAGGAGAAGGCCATCTTTGCTCCATCAACACTGAGATGAGCAGGAGAGGTCCAGCTGTGCTCCACCAATGCTGAGATAGACAGGAGAGGTCCATCCATGTTCCATCAGCACCCAAATGGACAGGAGAGGTCCATCCAAGCTCCCAGCAGAACTTTGTCCACACTCCAGCCCATCACCTGATGTCGATGTGCAGGTCATGGTGGTGTTGGCTGCTCCCTAGTGGGGCTGCAGAAGCAAAGTCCCCTCCCTGTGCAGGAGGCAGAGCCCTGGGGAGCCGTGGGAACCCAGTGGCTGTCACTTGGAAACACGCAGGGAGGGGGAAAAAGAAGCAGAGTTCTGCAAACCCATTCCAAAAGCAGAGAGGTCAAGAGAAGAAAAGAGGCCACCCCCCAACCCCACCCCACCCCCCTACACGCTGCAGAACTATCCCCAGGGAGAGGAAGAAAGAAAACAAAGCAACCAACATTTAAATACAACTTCATAAATATTAAACTGTGACAACAAAAATTGAGCCTTGGGTTTGCCTCCCTCCTGCTGGGAGGGAACAGAAGAGGCTGGGCGAGGAGGGAGGCTACGAAGCGTCTAATATAGACTCAGCTATAAAGTGTGACCTGCTGGATCGGGGGAGGGGCTGGGGGGGAGGCACTCTGTCCCCCCTCCCCCCCCAGGACACTGGCCTGGCTCCCCCCCACTCCCAGTGTCGAAAGGCTGGGGGAGGGGGGGGTGGAAGGAGGTCTGAAAGCCCTTGAGGGGTGAAGGATTCCTCAGTGGCTCCAGCAGCAGCCAGCCCTGGGCACCCGGGGACCCGGAGTAAGGCCTCTGCCACTGGGCCTGGGGGAGAAGCAAAAAACTTCCTCACAGGACCTTAAAAAAGAAGGAAAAGCATCTCTTTTCCTTTAAAAAAATAGCAGTTTGTGTTGGAAGGCTGAAGGGGAGGATGGGAGAGAGCCTTGGCTCTGCACCAGCAAACCCCACCCCCAGCACTACCTTCTTGGCTTCCTCCTCCTTGCTCCCCTGACAGAGGTCACTGAGGGGGAGGAGGTTTAAAAGATAGAAAATAACCACAAGGGAAGAGTCCAACCCCCCAGGAACAAGGAAGAAGAGGAAAAAAATGAATTCATCACTTCCTTGCTGAAAACCAAAGCATTTGGTGAGAAAGAAACCAAGCAGCCCAACACCTGCCCCGAGGGGCAGGGCACAGCATCCCTGGGGGGATGTGGCAGAAGGGAAGTTTCCCTTTCAGCTTATTGTGGTAAAAAATCAGACTCAGAAGTACCCCTTGGAGGCAGAAGTCTGCCCTGGGTGGGTAGGGATTTGGGTTTGGGGCTGCTGGGAGCACCAGTGTGGCTAAGAGTAGAGATATCAAAAGGGAGGGGGAGCTATAAAAACAGGGAGGGGTGGGGAGGTGGTCGGCAGGATGGGGCCAGGGGAGGGAAGGGGCTGGGGCAGGACAGGGCCTGGGGCAGGGCCAGGGTGGGGCAGGCTGCATTTGGTCCATTTGCTTAAGAAATACTTCTTTAAAAAAGGCTGCCCCTGACAAAAACCTTTCTCCCTTCCCCTGCAGCTGCCCTGCTTGGTGAGGAGAGGGAGGAGAGGGTTTAGCTTAAAAACCAGGGGGAGCAAAGCGATCCCAAAACCTCCTTGATGGCTGAAAAGCTTCGCAACGTTCCCCCATGAGCAGCCAGGGCAGCTCCCAGCTCTCCTCCAGCTCCTCCTGGGGTGAGGAAAGGTTGGAAAAGGAGCCAGGAGCAGCAGGGCTGGGGGAGAAGAGCTCCTCTGGGGGCAGTGCAGCTGCTGCTCCTCTCCTGCTGCCTGCCTGTCAGATGGAATACTGCAGAGAAAGAGCCCAGCCCCTCCTCACTACCAACCACCCCCCCCAGAGGAACTGCACTGCAGGCCTGAGGAGAAGTGACTGAATCCAGAGCAACCCCTGAAATCAGAACCCCCTTCAAAATACCAACCCAGCCCCTGCTCTGCTGCCAGCTGCCCCAAGGAGGCTTTCATGCCCAGCTCCCACCCCCCTGCTCTGCTGCCAGCTGCCCCAAGGAGGCTTTCATGCCCAGCCCCCTGCCCCCAGTAAGGCCGAAGAGCCGTCCGCGCTTGCCAGGTCTGCGGCGTTGGCACCGCTGCCAACTCCCTGAAAGTCAAATCCCTTTGCCAGAGGGTTTCAAGCCCTGGTGGAGCAGCTCCTCCTCCTCCTCCAGGCTTCCAAGGAGGACATCAGGGACACTGCAATGTGCTGTGCTGTGTGGGGAGACTTCCAGGTGCCTGAGGTCCAGCTGGTGCTGGTTGTGTTGTGGCTCCCAGTCGAGCCCAGCCCCAGCCTGGCCAGCTCCTGGCTTTCTGGCCAGAGAAGGTTACTTTAAAAAACCAAACAAGATAAGGAAGCAGCAGCAGGGGCTGAAGGCTGTCAGCCTCCACAGGCCAGGCAGAGCTCAGGACATTCTGCTGCCGTCGCGGCGCTCCCCGTGAGGGTCTCACTGCAGAGAGAACAGAAGAGAGGAGAAGCTGGCTGAGGAGCAGCAGCAGCATTCCTCTGCCTGCTCTTGGCTGTAAAGCTTCTCCACCCTGGCAGCAGCAGGGAGAGGGTTGTTGGGGTGAGGCTAACCCCCCAGCCACCAGCCTGCATTAACAGAGGGGCTGAGGGTGTTCATGTCCCAGCACAGGGATGAGTCTGGGCAGCTCCAGCCTGGTTTATCTCTGCCCTAAGAGCCAGGCTGGCCCCTCAGGGATGGGCAGTGGCTCTGCTCTGGCTCCTGCTGATCTAACTTGAGGTGGTTTGGGCAGCAGATGAGCACTGGGAGCACAGTGGGCACCTGCCCCAGGCAGGCTGAGCTGTCACAAGACAGAAGGGGTGAGGAACATCTGCCCTGGTCAGCTCACTCTGCATGGAATCACAGAGTCCCAGCACGGTGAGGTGGGAAGGGAGCTCTGGAGATCATCTCCTCCAAGCCCCCTGCTCCAGCAGGGCCCCCACAGCAGCTTGACCAGCAGCACAGTGCCCAGGGAAGGTTGGAAACTCTCCACACCAGGAGACTCCACAACCTCTCTGGGCAGCCTGCCCCAGGCCTCCAGCAGCCTCACACCAGGAATGTTTCTCCTGCTGTTCAGATGGAAGCTCCTGGGCTCCAGTTTGTGCCCCTGCTCCTATCACTGGCCACCACTGAGAAGATCCCAGCCCCAGCCTCATGACCTCCACCCTGCAGATACTTAAATGCATTCAGCAGATCCCCTTCTGGGGCTGCTCTTCTCCAGCCTCTCAGCCTTTGCTGCTCACAGAGCTGCTCCAGGCCCCTCAGCAGCCTCCCAGCCTGCCCTGGACTCTCTCCAGCACTTCTGTCTCTGCAACAGGGGAGCCCAGCCCTGGCCCCAGCCCTCCAGAGGTGTCCTCAGCAGGGCAGAGCAGAGGGGCAGCAGAACCTCCCTTGCCCTGCTGGCCACACTCTGCTGACTGCCCCCAGCAGACCCTTTGGAGCTCCTTGGCCATGGGGGCACCTTGCTGTCCCCCAGCACTTCCAGGTCCTTCTCCACGGAGCTGGTTCCCAGCAGGTCCCTCCTCACCTGTACTGGTGCAGGGGGTTGATCCTTCCCAGGAGCAGGACCTTCCATACCCTACTGTGTCCCTGTTCCCATCCCAACCAGGGAACAACCCCCTCAGTTCTCCATCCCCCACCTGGAGCTGCTCTTTCCCCCTGCAGAGGGAGGTACTCACAAAGCTGATCTCTGTCTCCTGGAGGTCTTCCAGCTGCTCTCTCAGATCTGCAGTGCCCTCAGGCAGGGCTGGGCCTGGGGAGCCGCTGGGGAGACAGAAGGGGGAGACCAGTAAAGCAGGTTTCAGAGGCTGTCAGTTAAGTCCCATCTCCAGGCCTGCCCAGTGCCCTCCAGCCAACTTCCCAGCATGGCACAGAGGCCTTGGGTAGGCAGGTTCACCATGGAGGCCCAGGCAGCAGGACCCCTGTCAGGTCGAGGGCTGAAGGTTCAGCTGGTGCCTGCAGACACCCAAACCACCACCAGCCCCCTCCTAGTCTTGACACCACCACAGCCAGCAGGAACCAGCAGCTTGTGTCCAGCCAAGCAGCAGCAGCAGCACCTCTTGGAAGAGCTCTTCAAGCACCTCATCAACATGGAAATGGTCCTGGGTGAGAACAGTCCAGGGACAAAGAAACCACCAAGCCCTCTGCAGAGCTCAGACCTGTCTGAGCCTTTCCAGACAGAGGCACTTGGGTTTGAAATAGCCCCTGGCAATCCTTTTATGCCCTTTTCCATCCATTTCCCACATCAACTTCAGCTACAGCCTGTCAGCAGGCCAGGGAACACCCTGGACATCTCCACGACACCACAGCTTGCTGTGGGCTGCCCCCCTCCTGCTTTTCCTCACTTCTTTTATGATCCTGCAGCTGGAAAGTTGCAACCTGCTGGCTGAGGAACATGACAGCCCAGCATGGGCTTTGTCCTGCAGCCTGCTGAGGATCTGGTGGCCACAGCTGCCTGTGAGCTCCTTGCTTCTGAGCCATGCAGAAATTTATCACACAATCACTGGAGAGGACCTCTAAGATCATAGACTCACAGAACTGTCAGGGTTGGAAGGGACCTCCAGGCTCAGCCAGCTCCATCCCCCTGCCATGGGCAGGGACACCTCACACCACAGCAGGTTGTTCACAGCCACCTTCAGCCTGGCTGAAAACACCTCCAGGGCTGAGGCTTCCACCACCTCCCTGGGCAGCCCTCAAGGGGAAGAGCTTCTTCCTAACATCCAATCTGAATCTCCCACTCTAGTTTTGCTCCCTGCCCCCCCAGTCCTATCACTCCCTGGACACCCTAAAAGGTCCCTCCCCAGCTTTCCTGTAGCCTCCTTCAGATCCTGGATGGCCACAAGGTGGTCTCCTGGGAGCTTTCTCTTCTCCAGACTGAACAGCCCCAACTCTCTCAGGCTGTCTTCATCCAGTCCAACATGCACCCAACACCACCACAGCCCCAGGTGCCATGGCCACAGGTTTCTTGAACACCTCCAGGGCTGGGGACTCCACCATCTCCCTGGGCAGCCTGTGCCAGTGCCTGACCACTCTTGCAGGACACAAATCGTTCCTCATGGCCAACCTGAACCTCCCCTGGGGCAACCTGAGGCCATTTCCTCCCTCCAGGGGAAGGTTTTGAGCAGAGTCTGGTTCTTCCCCTCACCTAGACAGGAAGATGCCAGGAGCTGTCCTAGTCAAATCCTTTGCTGAGCTGTCAGCTTTGTGCACCTGCACGCCCACTGACCTACGTGGAGATGGAAGGAGAGAGACCCAGGGTTAAGGCAGCAGAAAGGACACCTCAGGCATGCTGATGATGGCCTGGAAAGGAGCAGCTCTGGTTTAGGATCCCTACCAAGAAGTCTCCCACGTTTTCCAGAAGGTGTTAAGAGGTGTTCATGACAGTTGTGTCCTGCTCTCCTGCAGCTCAGGGCAGAGCTGGCACCAGGCAGGGGCAGGAATGGGGAAGGTGGTTTCTGATGACTTCCAGGCAGAGCAGGAACAGAGTTGTTCCACCCCAGAACAACTTCTGCTAATGGGATCATCCTCTGACCACAGCTCCTCCTCGGCCCTGCTCTGCTCACCGCTCCAGCAAGAAAGGAAGCATTCACGGGCAGCCCCCAGCTCCCTTGGGGCTCTCCATGCACCTCAGCTTCCCAGATGTTTCAAACCACATCTGCACAGCCTCCCCTCCCCAGGAGATGCACAAGCTCAGCACTGACCCACTCAGCAGGTGCCAAAGAGCCCAGCCTTCTGAGAACAGCAGCAGGAACAGTCATCTCCAGCACCGTCACCTCACCGATGGCCACAGCACTGCCACCAGCTCACAACTGCCTCCACTCCAGAACAAACCAACACAGGACACAAGAGGAACTGAAAGCCATGGAGAACCCCCAGACACCCCACAAGCAGCAGAAGCAAGATCACATCCTGGGCAAAGGGCTGCAAGCAGGGACAAGGACACCAGGCCCCTGGCTTACTCATGCTCGACCCCACGGCACTGAACTTCCTCCCCCAACACGGAGCACTCCGAGAGGTCTAAATGCAGCCATGCCAAACCCCCAGGCATCAGCACAAAGACCTCCTAGGACCTCTCAACCCAAGCTCCTCCTGCCATGCAGCAGAGCAGCCAGAACCTCCTTTCCTTACCTGTTTGCAGGTGAGTTGAGGCCCCCACTGCCCAGGGAGGAGGTGGAGAGGGTGGTGGCGATGGAGTCGCTGTTGGCTTCGTCTGCCGGCAGCGTCCTGGGCAGGAGGTCTGGGCGGCCGAGGTGGGAGCCTGAGTTGAAGCATAAACTGTTCCAGCACCAGTGGCATCATGTGGCACCAGCTCACGCTAGCCAGGGCTGGGGATTACACTGGGCCCCACCTGAGACACCCAAGCCAAGCCCAGCAGCGAAGAACCAACCCTGCAGGCAGCTCTGCACCAGGGCAAAGCCTCCACACAGCTGGAGGAGTCTCCTTCCCCGGAGACTTTCCAGCCCCCTCTGGGTGTGCTCCTGTGTGACCTGTCCTGGGTTCTATGCTCCTGCTCTGACAGGAGGGCTGGACTTGACGACTTTCAGAGGTCCCTTCCAATCCCTAACATCCTGGGATCTGTGATCCTGTGCCAGCCCAGCTTCTCCTCCCACTGCACCAGCCCCGTGGGCAGCAGCTGTTGGGAGGAGAGCAGGCAGGCGGCACCAGCACACAACGTGGAGGTGTCTTGCAGGGCTCAGCAGGTAACAGGCTGCCATTAGAATCACAGAATGGTGGAGGCTGGAAGGGACCTCTGGAGGTGATGACCCTGCCAAAGAAGGGTCACCCAGGGCAGGTGACAGGAATGCATCCAGGTGGGTCTTGAAAGCCTCTCGAGGAGGAGACTCCACAACCTCTCTGGGCAGCCTGCTCCAGGGCTCTGTCATTTTCTCCTCATGTTGAGGTGGAACCTCCTGGGTTCCAGCTTGTGCCTGTTCCTTGCCCTGTCGCTGGGCACACCAGTGGCACCTTCACCTTGACACCCACCCTCAGCTATTCACAGACATTGATCAGATCCCTTCTCAGCCTAAACACCCCCAGGGCTCTCAGTATTTCTTCCTAGCAGAGCTGTCCAAGTGCCTGCATCATCCTCACAGCCTCTGCTCTGCCCTCCCCAGCAGATCTCCATCTCTCTCCACCTGATCCAGTATTCCAGGTGTGGTCTCACCAGGGCAGCACGGAGGGGCAGAAGAACCTCCCTAGACAAACACCAGCTGAGAAAGAGACTTCTGTAGGGCTTTGGCTCTTCAGCCCAGACACCAACCTTGCTCTACATCCACTTCTGTGGTCAGCTGTGCCTTCGTCTCGCAGGCCAGGGCCGGCTGGGAGGGCAGCGCTCCCTGGCAGCTCCGCCGGGGAACCGCCGCGCCGGAGCGACTCTTCTTGGACGGGGAAGGCTTCACTGCAGGACAACAGGGAAGGAGAAAGCACTTTTCTGACTCCTGCAGAAGGGGTAAAGGGCCCACACAGCCACCTGCCAGCAGGAGGAGCCTGCCAGGAAGCTTGTGCTGTGAGGGGCGAAGCAGCTCCTGCGAAGTCACACTTCTGAGGCAATAATCTGGGAGGAAGGAGGAGGTCACCGAGGTCCTTTTAGGCTCTGCCTTTGGAACTCAGCTGCAGACTTTGAGCAGAACAGTAGAAAAGTAGAAATGAATCACTGCTGGGTGTGAAAAGGAAACCAGAAGATTGTTCCAAACAAACTCCTTGGCTGGGTGTCTGGGGTGAGGGAAGCTGCACCCCAGCAGTGCTTCACACTTCATTGCCATCCCCATCCCTTGGCTCTTCTGATCTTGGCTGCTCTGCTTCTGCCTGACCCTGGCTGCAGCCTAACCCGCTGCTGTCTCTCAACAACTCTCTCTCCTGGGGGGCAGTGGAGCAGGCTTCTCTGGTGGTGTGAGCAGGGGGCTTGGGGGTGTTTGCTGGTTGTCAGTAGCTGTATGACAGTGTAAATGTTGTACCTGTTCAGTGCATTCCTTGTGTGAGTGTAGCTCTGGCTTGTGAGCACAGCCTCCTCTGCCTCTGACTGAGCTGGTCTGGCTGAAGTTAATGCTGGGAGGAACTTCAGCCCCCCACATCACAAAACAACTGGTGCCCATTGAACCCGGGGCTGGAACCCACAAGCCAGAGATGAAGAGCCTCAGTGCTCACCCAGCTGAGCACCAAAGAGCCAAGGGATGGGGATGGCAATGAAATGTGAAGCACTGCTGGGGTGCAGCTTCCCTTTCCCCAGACACCCAGCCAAGGAATTTGTTTAGAACAATCTTTTGGTTTCCTTTTCACACCCAGCAGTGATTCATTTCTACTGTTCTGCTCACAATCTGCAGCTGAATTCTAAAGGCAAAGCCTAAAACTAGCACAGTGACCTAGCACAAGGGCTTCCTAAAGCTCTCAGGGAGTCCTAGAATGGGCTGGGTTGGAAGGCACCTTAAGGATCATCCAGTTCCAACCCCTGCTGTAAGGCACAGACAGCTCCCACCAGCCCAGGGTGCTCCCACCTGGCCTTGAACACCTCCAGGCAGGAGGCAGCAACAACCTCCCTGGACAACCTGTGCCAGAGTCTCCCCAGCCTCACCATCAAGAATTTCTTCCTCATCTCCACTCTCACTCTCCCCTCTCCCATCTCAAAGCCATTGTCCTCATCCTGGCACTCCCAGCCCTTGTCCAAAGTCCCTCCCCAGCTCTCCTGGAGCCCTTCAGGCACTGGAAGGCTGCTCTGAGGTCTGCCTGGAGCCTTCTCCTCTCCAGGCTGCACAGCCCCAGCTCCCAGCCTGTGGCCACAGGGGAAATTCTCCAGCCTTTGGATCACCTTGGTGGAGTCCTCTGGACCCTCTTCCAAGGCAGAGCTGCTGAGCAGAGAAGGCAGCAGCCAGCCAGGGGGCAAGGGCAGGGCTGGGGGAGGCACTCACGTGGGATCTTCTTGAAGGCCGTGTTGCACATGAAGCGCTGGAACCGCTCTGCGTAGAAGCTGGGTCTGTGCACAGACACAGTGTCCTGAAAGCCCAAGGGACAAACATCAGAGGCACAGTCTGAGCCACCAGTTGACCAAGCAGCTCAGCAGGAGCTTGGCTGCAAACAGCAGGGATTGGATACACATGATCACTACACGGGAAAGGACAAGCAGAGGACCAGGGGTAACGAACCCAACCCTTCAGAGAGGACCTGGAAAGTAAAACTTGGACCCAAGGGGACAAAGAGAAACCTCCTGGAGGAGTCCTGTGGCCAGGAGGAGCAGGCACAGCTCCAACAGAAGCCCAAAAGGCAAACCCTGTCCTGGGCTGCAGCCAGAGGAGTGGGGGCAGCAGAGCAGGAGAGGGGATTCTGCCCCTCTGCTCTGTTCTGCTCTCCAATCCTGCCTCCAGCTCTGCTGTCCCCAGCAGAAGGAGACACAGAGCTGCTGGAGTGAGGCCACAAAGATGAGCCAAGGGCTGGAGCAGCTCTGCTGGGAGCACAGCCTGAGGGAGATGGGGCTGTGCAGCCTGGAGAGCAGAAGGCTCCAGGGGGACCTCAGAGCTGCCTGCCAGGACCTGAAGGGATCCTGCAGGAAGGCTGCAGAGAGACTTCTCCTGAGGGTGTCTGAGCCAGGCTAAGGGGCAGGGTTTGGAGCTGAGGCAGAGCAGGGTTAGACTGAAGCTGAGGAAGACATTCTTCAGTCTGAGGGTGGTGAGACTCAGGCTGCCCACGGAGGCTGTGGCTGCCCCCTCCCTGGAGGTGTTCCAGGCCAGGCTGGATGAGGCCTTGAGCAGCCTGGGCTGGTGGGAGGTGACCCTGCCCATGGCAGGGGGCTGGAGCAGATGAGCTCTGAGGTCCCTTCCAACCTGAGCCATTCTGTGACTCTGTGAGTCTATGAACAGACCCTGCTGCTACTGCTGAGCAACTTCAAAAGGGAGACTTTTCCACTTACCCCATCATGGACAAGAGCCTTCCACGAGTGCTCCAACTTCTTGACAAATCTGACAAAGGATGAAGAACAATTTTCACACCAAGTCCTCCCTGTCTGTGTCATACCCTGGTGGCTCAGGCCCCAGCCTGGCTTCTGGCCACAGGGATGAGGACACCATGAACACCAGAAGTAGTGTCAGGAATGGTGTGGGCAGCAGGAGCAGGGCAGGGGTTGTGCTCCTGGGCTGGGCACTGGGGAGGCCACAGCTGCAGTCCTGGGCTCAGGGTTGGGCTCCTCACTGCCAGAAGGACTTTGAGGGCTGCAGCAGGGCCAGGGAAGGGCAACAGAGCTGGGGAAGGGTCTGGAGAAGAGGTCTGGGGAAGAGCAGCTGATTGTTCAGCCTGGAGAAGAGGAGGCTGAGGAAGACCTCATTGCCCTCTACAGCCCTCCCTGAGAGGGGGCTGCTGTGAGCTGGGGGTTGGGCTCTCGTGCCAAGGGACAGGACAAGAGGACATGGCCTTGAGTTGCCCCAGGGCAGGTTCAGGTTGGCTCTGAGGAAGAATTCATCCTGCAGGAGTGGTCAGGCACTGGCACAGGCTGCCCAGGGAAGTGGTGGAGCCTCCTTCACTGGAGACTTTCAAGACCCATCTGGAAGCATCCTGTGTGACCTGCCCTGTGTGACCCTGCTCTGGCAGAGGTCCCTTCCAACCACCACCATTCTATGGGTCTGGGAGTCAAGGAAAAGACAAGCCAGGGTTGATTGGAGTCACAACTGCTTCCTCAAAGCCAAAGCAGACTGGGCAGGCAGTGGTGTGAGCTGGTCTTTGACCCTGAGGTGAGAGCATGGAAGGTCTCTGACCTGTAGGACTGCAGCACATCGATGATGCCAATGTAGAGCAGCAGCCGCTCCCCCTTGGCGTTGCGAGCTGGGATCCCTCCCATCCTGGGGGAGAGGAGAGGAGGTCAAACATCACCTGCAGCCTGGGGTGCCCTCAGGGTCAGGTGCAGCCAGGAGTGCTGGGGCCAGCTCTGGGCTCCCCAACTGCAGAGGGCCTGGGAGCTACTGGAGAGTCCAGGGGAGGCTGGGAAGCTGCTGAGGGGCCTGGAGCAGCTCTGTGAGGAGCAAAGGCTGAGAGGCCTGGGGCTGAGAGCCTGGAGGAGAGCAGCCCCAGAGGGCACCTGCTGAATGCTCAGCAGGAGCTAAAGGGGCTATGGGGGGCAAGAGGCTGGGGCTGGCATCTGCTGAGTGGTGCCCAGGGCCAGGCCAAGGGGCACAAAGTGGAGGGCAGGAGGAGAAAGTTGTTTGGTGTGAGGGTGCTGGAGGCCTGGAGCAGGCTGCCCAGAGAGGCTGTGGAGTCTCCTGGTGTGGAGAGCTTGCACACCCCCTGGGCACTGTGCTGCTGGGCAAGCTGCTGTGTGGGCCCTGCTGGAGCAGGGGGCTTGGAGGTCCCTTCCCACCTCACCATGCTGGGATTGGGGGATTGTGTGAACTGTTCAACAAGGTCAGCACGCAGGAGGCATCCACTGAGCAGCAAAGAATTGGTCAGAGCAGAATGATTTGTCACTAAATTAGCTGACCACCTGAAAATGGACCTCTGAGTGTGGGAGCTGAGGCTCAAACCCACTCATGCACAAGAAGAGGGAGATTTAGAGTAGAATAAGGGAGACATTTGCCACACTGAGGGTGGTGAGACCCTGGCCCAGGTTGCCCAGAGGGGTGGGAGATGCCCCATCCATGGAAACATTCCAGGTCAGCTTGGACAGGATCAAGCTGATCTAGTTGGAGATGTCCCTGCTCAGAGACGACCTTCAAAGGTCTCTGTCAACCCAAACTTCTGTTGTGGTATGGATGGAGCTAGGAGCAACCTGCTCTAGCTGAAAACGTCTCTGCTATGGAGATGGCCTTCAAAGGTCTATTTAAACACAAACTTCTGTGATGCCATGGATGGGACTCTGATCAACCTGTTCAGGCTCTTCTCAGCTGCACCCTGGGATAGGCCAAGGGGTAATGGATATAAACTGCAGCACAGGAGGTTCCACCTCAACCTGAGGAGGAACTTCTTCACTGTGAGGCTCACAGAGCCCTGAGGCAGGCTGCCCAGAGAGGCTGTGGAGTCTCCTTCTCTGGAGCCTTTCCAGCCCCATCTGGATGTGTTCCTGTGTGACCTGCGCTGGGTTCTATGGTCCTGCTCTGGCAGGGGGTTTGGAGGATCTTTGGAGGCCCCCTCCAACCCCTAACATCCTGTGACCCTGTGAAGATGTCCCTGCTCACGGAGGAGATGACTTTCAAAGGTCTCGTTCAACCCGGACTCCACTGTGGTACCACGGATGGGGTAGGAGCAGCCTGCTGTAGATGGAGATGTCCCTGCTGGCTACAGGGCAGCCCTGAAGGTCCCTTCCCACCCAAACTCTTCCATGATTTGATGATTCTAAGAGACCAGACCAAGAGCACCTGAGCCACACTTACTGGTCATCTGTTTCTATGGTGCCTCCCCTCCGGGCCTCCCCCTGGATGGACTCCATGGCCGTGGAGTAGAGAGCCTTCTGGGCAGCGGGGCGCCGCGTGTCGGCCTGGCAGGTGCCATCTGCCATGGCATGCTCCCTCTGGGCCAGGTCCATGTTGTGGATGGCAACCAGCAAGCTGTAATCCATGATTTTAAAGCTCTGCAGGACCTGGGCAGGAAAGTCAACAAAAGGATGGGTCAGAACTGCAAGGCCCAGAGAAAGTCAGAGCAGATGTTCATGGGGAATTGCTGTCAGCAGCTTTGCCTCCAGCTCTGAGCCCGGGGAGGGGACTTGAATCCGTGGCTCCTGCAGAGTCAGCTCAGGGACAGCCACCAAAGGGGCTCAGGGAAGAGCCATCAGTGGTACCCCTCTCAGAGTGCCAGCAGAGGAGGACAACGACACCTGCAGGGCCACCCAGCCTTGAGACCAGACTCAGTCACACAGCCCCTGCCCCTCTCCCTGGCTCCTGCCCTGCTTCAGAGCTGAAGCTCAGCACAGAGGGTTTCCTCCATCCTGCAGCAAAGTCCTGGGTTTAAGTCTGGCTGGAAATGCTGAACACAGCTGGGGTCCAGGTCCTGCTTCTTGTCTACACCACCACCAAAATGTGTGTTCTGTAAACCAACAGGCTCCATGGCTGGCAGCCACCATCCCCTCGTGGTGGGAAAGGGTAGAGAAGTCATAAACCAGAATCCCTTTGGTTGGAAGAGCTCTTTGACATCATCCAGTCCAACCATTCTCTAACCCTATCAAGGCTGGGGTTAAACCATGGCTCAGCACCACATCTCTGCAGCTTTGAAACCCCTCCAAGACTGGGGATTCAACCACCCCCCTGAGCAGCCTGGGGCAGTAGCTGGAAACCCTTTCAGTGAAGATGTTTCCTCTAATGTCCAACCTAAACCTCCCCTGGGGCAACCTGAAGCTGTTTCCTCTTGTCCTATCACTTGTTCCTTGGCAGAAGAGCCCAGCCCCCACCTCACTGCAGCCTCCTCTCAGGGAGCTGTAGAGAGCCATGAGGTCTCCCCTCAGCCTCCTCTTCCCCAGGCTGAACCCCCCCCAGCTCCCTCAGCTGCTCCTCCCCAGCCCTGCCCTCCAGACCCCTCCCCCAGCTCCCCTCCACCCTTCCTCTCACCAAGCAATCTCTCTGCAGCGTTTTGCAGAGTGCATTATACATGTCAGAGTCCAAGAAGAGACCATCAGGGATGTCCTGCATGAAGTCTAGGTCCTTGTAGGTGGGGAAGACCTTCTCCCTCTCCTTCTGGGACGCTCGGCGCTTGTAGGTGGAGCCCTTCAGGTCGTACTTGAGATGCATCCTGACGGAGCGCGGCAGCAGGTTGTTCATCACCACGATGCGAATGTTCTTGCCCCCGGCCTGCACGCAGTACAGGCCATAGAACTTTGGCAGCAGTGTCCTGGGGTTCTGGTTCAAATTCTGAAAGCACCAAGAGAGAAGAGCTGAGGCTTTCCAAGCTGCTCTGCTTATCAGAGCTGTTCCACTCCTTCCCTGCGTGTCTCAGACGGAAGCCGAAGTCGCCAGGAGAGGAGGGGCAGAGGGAGAGCTGGGCGAGGCCTCCACTTGTCAGCACCCTCTGCCTCTGCCCCCCTCAGCTCTGCCCAGATCAGAGCCCAACCTTCAACCCACCCCCACCATGGCCACTAAACCATCCATGGCCACAGGTTTCCTGACCACCTCCAGGGATGGGGACTCACTGGGCAGCCTGTGCCACCATGTAGCCATCAAGAGAGCTTCACTCTCCAAGCTCCCTCAGAGCAGGAGCTTTCCAACTCTTGACCCTCACAGCCAGAACCAAGCACAGCCCTGAGAGGGGACACCCAAGAACTTTGCAAGACAAAGTCTCACATCCCTGAGTAGCACAGCAAGGAGGCAGAAAACAGCTCAGAGCTGGAGCACCCTGTGACCTTCAGAGAGGGTCTGAGTCACAGAATGGTCTGGGCTGGAAGGGAGCTCCAAAGGTCATCCAGCCCAACCCCCTGCAGTCATCAGGGACATCCCCAACTAGATCAGGCTGCCCAGGGCCCTGTCCAGCCTCACCTTGAAGATCTCCAGGGATAGGGCCCCAACCACCTCCCTGGGCAACCTGTTGCAGCGTTCCGGCAGCCTCACGGCGAAGAGCTTGTTCCTAACACCCAGCCTAAATCTGCTCTAGTTTGAAGCCATTGCCCTTGGTCCTATCTCTGCAGGCCTTTGGAGCAGTCTCTCTCCAGCCTTCATGTAGCCCTCCTCAGGTACTGTAAGGTCTCTACTAGGTCTCCCCAGAGCCTCCTCTTCTCCAGGCTGAACACCCCCAGCTCCCTCAGCCTGTCCCCACAGCAGAGCCACCCCAAGTCCAACCTGCACAGGGCACCAGACCGGCGACACCCAGGCTGCTGAGGGTAGCCCGCGGCTGCCTTGGCACGCTGGGCGCGTGGGGGCCCTGCCCAGCCTGCAGAGGCACTCACCATGTAGTAGCCAGGCAGCAGCTTCTGCAGGAACTCAGCCTCCTTGTGCTGGACCGTTTTGATGATGAACTCATCGTCGCTGGAGACGTAGAACAGGGACCCACTGGCCCCAGAGTTGGAAAGCTCGATGAGAGGCTCATTGCAGAGCGAGTACTGAGGGGGAGACGGTGAGAAACAGGTGAGAGAGCCATGAGCAGGGAACTTCAGCACCGAGGACTCCTCCTCTTCAACAGATGGAGCCTGAGGAGGGCAGACTGAGGCTGGAGATGAGGAAGAAGTTCTTGAGGGTGAAGAGAGCCCGGAAGAGGCTGCCCAGGGAGGCTGTGGATGTGTTCAAGGCCTCCAGCAAGCTGTGCTGGTGGGAGGGGTCCCTGCCCACGGCAGGGGCTTGGAGCTGGATGAGCTTTAAGCTCCCTTCCAACCCAAACCCTTCTGTGAATCTCTGAAACCCTAACGGAGCCAAGCCCAGGGGCACAGAGGGCATCCACAGAGCCGACCGTGGGCCCCAGCAGATGAGGGCACACAGCAGAGAGCCAGCAACACGCAGGAGCCAGGGCCAGGGCCCAACTCACCAGGTAGTCGTCAGGCCGGATGCCGAAGAGCTCCCGGAAGTAGCGGAAGGCCACCGGGGCGTAGGTCTTGAAGCGGAAGTCGTTGTAGTGGTGAGCTGGGGTCAGGTTGCTGCCTTCACTGAGCAGGGGCAGAAGCACACACAGAGGTTGGAGGAACTACCCCAAAAGCCCTTGCCAAGTGCTGGGTCCTGCACTTGGGTCCTCTGGGAGCTAAGCTGCACCCTGAGGAAGTTTGAGGATGACAGAGCTGGAATTGAGCTGCTGGAGGCTCTGCAGAGGGCCCTGGCCAGGCTGGAGCCTTGGCTGAGCTCAGTGGGATGAGGTTCAACAAGGTCCTGCCCTCGAGTCACAGCAACCCCAGGGAGGCTCCAGGCTGGGGGCACTGGCTGGGAACTGCCCAGTAGAGACAGGACCTGGAGGGGTTGGTGCCAGCAGCTGGAGGTGAGCCAGGGGGTGCCCAGGTGGGCAAGAAGGGCAGCAGCAGCCTGGCCTGGAGCAGCAAAGGTGCTGCCAGCAGGAGCAGGGCAGGGATGGTGCCCCTGGGCTGGGCACTGGGGAGGCCACAGCTGCAATCCTGGGCTCAGGGGTGGGCTCCTCACTGCCAGAAGGACTTTGAGGGCTGGAGCAGGGCCAGAGAAGGGAAACAAAGCTGGGGAAGGGTCTGGAGAGGAGCAGCTGAGGGAGCTGGGGGTGGTGAGGCTGGAGAAGAGGAGGCTGAGGGAGACCTCAGTGTTCTCTACAGCTCCCTGAGAGGAGGCTGGAGCCAGGTGGGGGTTGGGCTCTTCTGCCAAGTCTCAGGTGACAGGAGAGGAAACGGCCTCAAGCTGCTCCAGGGGAGGTTCAGGTTGACCATGAGGAACAATTTCTGCCCTGCAAGAGTGGTCAGGCACTGGCACAGGCTGCCCAGGGAGGTGGTGCAGTCCCCATTCAAGAAACCTGTGGCCAAGGCACTTGGGGCCATGGTTTGGTGGCCAGGGGGTTGTTGGGTTGGGCTGGATGAGCTTGGAGGCCTTCTCCAACCTTAATGGTTCTATAATCTCATGTTTTGGTGGAGCCTCCTCATGTGCAGGCAGGGTTAGGAAATTACCCCTGCTCCCCAGCACCAAAGCAGCAGGGGGAGAGGCAGGCAAGCAAGCACCAAAGCAGCAGGGGGAGAGGCAGGCAAGCACCGACCTGGGGAAGAAAATGCTCTCTACTACGTAGAAGTCCTGCATGAGGACGTCGCGCTCGGGTTTGGTGCTCAAGCTCCCCACTGTGTGTGTGATGCCCAGCTGAATGGCTCCTTTCAAGGCAGATGATGTGGTCTGGAGGGGTGGAGAGCAGGAGTTAGACACAGGCAGCAGCAGGCTGAAAACAGGAATAATGGAGTTTGAGCCCTCCCAGTTTAAACCAGCACCCACAGCTGGAGGGTTTTACTGGTCCCAGCTTCCCTGGTTCCCTTCTCCTTGCTTGGGGATGGGAACATCCCTGAGAGCCTCCTGCTCCATCCCTGCACTCTGGGTGCTGGAACAGTAAAGGACTTGAGCTAGAGCCAGCACCCAGCTGGCCCTTGAAGGACTTTCATCCTCTCCCAGCACTTATTCCTGCACCCTGTAGCCAGCTGGGGACGACCCAGGGAGAGCTCTTCTGGGGTCCCTGGCAAGAAGCAGGCTCTTGGCACCTTGCTCCTGCAGCACTTTGAGGCTTGCCTTTCCCCACCTTGCACACAGACTCAGGTCCCCTGCAGACCAAGGCACAGCCAGCACACAACAGCTTCTGTTTGGTGCTCCCAGACTCGTCCTGGCTAGCCAGGTGGTGGCTTTTGAAGGCAGAGCTCAGAGTTGTGTTCACACAGAGGAGCAGAGAGCTGAACCCTCTGCAGGGAGCCCTGGAGGGGTTGTGTCCCTGAAGCTCCTGACCATCTCAGACCACCAGGACATGGCTCATGCTCTGGGCTTGTCCTTCCCAGGCAGCCTGGCTGAGAGCTGCTCAGCACCCCAGTGTCCCCCACCCTGCCAGCTCCCAGAGGCACCAATCCTGCTGGAGAGGCTGAGGCTGCACAGCAGGTGCACACAGCTCATGGCTGTGTCACTTGGCTCACTCAGAAAGCAAGCTGGGCTCAGGACAAGATCCAGGCCTCACCACCCAGATCCTCTGTGTTTGTGTCCTTAAGCTAAGCCCAGTTCCATGCCACATGCAAGGAGTCACCCCCGGATCAAAGCTCCTGGCAAGGGGACACTGCAGCGTCTGGGGGACAAGCAGCTCAAGCTGTGTCCCCTGACACATGCTCCAGGCAGCCCTGGGAAGCAATGGGAACGTTTCTGCCCCTCATCTGCTTTGCTGTTCTCACAGCAGCCAAGACCTGCTCATCCTCCCCTTCCCTTTCCTTCCCTTCACATCCTTTCCTCTTGTTCCCCATCCTTCCCTCCCTTCTTTCCCAGCCTTTCTTTCCCATCATTCCCAGCCTTTCCTTTCCTCCTTCCCTTCCTTTCTTTCCACCCTCACCCTCTAGAAGCTGCAGCTGCTTGCAAACAGCTCTGGGCTCAGCTGCCCCAGTCCTGAGCTCCCAGGAGGCTCTCCCTGTTGCTCCCCAGGGCCCAGAGCAGAGCCAGGGGTCCAGGTTGCCAAGGAACGAGGCCTTCCCTCTGCTGTAGGCCAGCAGCAGCTGAGCAGCTGCCTGCCTGTCTCTGTCTCTTCCACAGGGCAAAGCATTGTGACAAACAGCTCAGCACCCCTGGAGTGGGAGGGCCTGGAAAGCAGCCTGCCTGAGGCCCATTCCCACAGGAATCCCTTGTGGTGTCCCCCCAGGTCTCTGAGACCTCTGCAAGAAGCAGTTCCAGGTGCTCTCCACTGGCTCCTACGTTTCTCTCCTCTTGCTGCTCTCCAATCTTCTGAGTCTGAGGGGAAACTGAAGGCCAGATGCAGTCTTGATGAGAGGAGCAGCTTCCAGAAGGGCAGGAAAACAAAAGCTGGCTGCTTGCAGAAGCACCAAGGGAGTTCCTGCCTTCCCTCCCACTCCTGACAGGCAGCTGGGACACAGCTGGATTAGAGATTGCAGACCAGAAGCCTGCCTGACACAAAGCACTGCAGGGTCCACAGCAAGATTTCAGCTACCTCCTAGAAGCTGACCTCCCTTCAGAGGAAGTTGGCCCAGGCTGAGTCCAACAAACAGGAGGCAGCAGCCCCCCAAATCCTCACATTGAGGTTCTTTCCACCAGCAGCCAAACAATCTCCTCCTTGTAAAGCTGAGTCCAGTAATGCCCCAAGACCTGTGGGGCCCAGAGGGCTCAGGCAGCACCCAAGGAGCCAGAAGGGGTTGAGGAAGTGCTGCCAAGGGGCAAAGCTGGGAAAAAAAATCTCCTTCAGAAGGCTGTAGAAGAGAAGCTGAGGAGCAGCCACAAGCCCTTGGGTTCCTTTCCTTTGAGACCTTCTTCAACCACTCTCACAGACACCCCCAAGCTTCTAACACCAAATCTCCTGAGCCATGCTGCTGCTCCAGGGTCAGGAAGAGGAGAATGCAAAGAGTGCAGCTGCTGGAGAGGGTCCAGAGGAAGCCACCAAGATCAGAGGCTGCAGAACCTCCCCTGTGGGGACAGGCTGTGAGAGCTGGGGCTGTGCAGCCTGGAGAAGAGAAGGCTCCAGGGAGACCTTAGAGCTGAAGGGGCTCCAGGAGAGCTGGGGAGGGACTTTGGAAGCGCTGGGAGTGACAGGACGAGGGACAGTGGCTTTGAGCTGGGAGAGGGGAGACTGAGCCTGGAGATGAGGAAGAAATTCCTTGGAGTGAGGCTGGGGAGAGCCTGGCACAGGCTGCCCAGGGAGGCTGTGGCTGCCCCCTCCCTGGAGGTGTTCCAGGCCAGGCTGGATGAGGCCTTGAGCAGCCTGGGCTGGTGGGAGGGGTCCCTGCCCATGGCAGGGGGCTGGAGCTGGAGGAGCTTTGAGGCCCCTTCCAACCCAACCCTTCATGGCTCTATGCATGGCAGCAGCTCCCTGAGCTGGGCCAGAAGCCACTCACCTTCTTGTAGGTGGTCTCCCCCGTGGAGTCCACTCCTCTGTGCCCTTTCTTTATTGTCTGTGAGCCTGGCTGCCCAGATCCTCCTGGCATCTAGGGTCAGAGTAACAGATGATAAGAAGCAAGGAAACAGAAGCCTCAGAGGCTGGTGGCTGCCCAGAACCATCCCTGTGCCCTCCTCAAGGATGGAGCCTGTGCTGGGCACCCCTAAGGCCATGGATGCCTCTGGGACAGCACCAGCACTGAAGTGCCTACAAAGCAGCAAACGACTGCTGGGTGCTCAGGGCTGGACATCTCCTTAGAGGCAAGACCAGCCCAGAGGCTTTGCCTCTCCTGGTCACAAAGAGATCAGGACTTCAAGCCTGGCTCAAGTGCTGCCCATCCTACTGCTTTCTGCCAGCACAGCCAGGTCCTGGAGGAAACATTTTAGGAAGGTGGCAAATTCTGCTCTGACTCATGCCCCAGGAGCTGGCTTGACTCATCAGCTTCTAGCACAGGCAGCTCCTCTCTGGAGCCCCAGCCCAAGCCAGCTGAACTCCTTGCTCATGGCAGGGGAGCTCCAGGCTGGTTTGGGGGCAGAATGGCTCAGTTCCAGGACAAGCTGGGCAGCAGGTCGAAGGAGGTGATTCAGCATCTCCATTCTGCACTGCTGAGACCCACCTGCAGCACTGTGTCCAGCTCTGGAGCCCCCCACACCAGGACATGGAACTGCTAGAGGGGAGCCAGAGGAGGCCACAGAGATTATCCAGGGGCTGGAGAACTTCCTCTGTGGGGACAGGCTGAGGGAGCTGGGGCTGCTCAGCCTGGAGAAGGCTCCAGGGAGCCCTTAGGGCAGCCCTCCAGGATCTGAAAAGGGCTTCAGGAGAGCTGGGGAGGGACTTGGTACAGAGGCCTGGAGTGAGAGGATGAGGGCTGATGGCTTCAGACTGGAAGAAGCTGGACTGAGGGGAGACATGAAGAGGAAACTCTCCCCCAGGAGGGTGGGAAGGCACTGGGACAGGCTGCTCAGAGAAGCTGTGAAGGCTCTGAGCCTGGGAAGTGCTCAGATCCAGGCTGGATGGGACCTTGGGCAACCTGGGCTGGTGGAAGATGTCTCTGCCCATGGCAGGGGGGTGGCACTGGGTGAGCTTCAAGGTCCCAGCCCAACCCAGTCTGGGATTCCATGAGTCTGGAAGGTGTGGGCTTGGGCAGAGACTCCCTCAGGCAGGAGGAATGCTCTGGTTCCCCAGCTGAGCACCTGCAGCTCACTGCCCTCACTGCTGCCCAGTTTCCCTCTGGCTGGCATGGGACTGGCAAAGGAGCAGAGGAGGCTGGCATGCACCAAGCAGCTTGGGGGGCAGAAACTTACCTCAGGGGTGAGGGATTTCTTGAAGGTAGATGATCCTGTCAACAGAAGGAAAGAGCCACACTCAGCAGGGGGAAGCACTGCCAGGCTGACACACAGCTTGGCTCCACCAAACATCTGAAGCGTCACTGACTCACTGCTGCTCTCTTCCCAGCTTCTCCTCCTCCAGCAGGGAGGGATTCTGGGGAAGCCACCAGGAAATGCTGCTCTGCTTACCCAGGTTGGGGGCAGAGCTGTGGGTGAGGGTCTGCCCTGCCCCCACTCACCTGGCTCTGCCACAGGACCACCTTCAGAGGTGGTTCCTCACCTTCAGTGGAGGCTTCTTGCCATCCATTGATCAGGACTGAGAGGGCCAAGAGCTCTGCAGTGTTTCAGGAGCTGTGCTGACCACACTTCACCTCCAAATGCTTTCCAGGACCTCCTCCAAGCTGAAGCCAAGGCCAGGAACTTCCCTGCCCCCCGTGGTGCTCAGCACCTGCCAGGTGATGCTCTGATTTTCTCTTTTAGGCCTCAGCTCCCATCTTGGAGATTTGGTTTGGAGGCAGTGAGGAAAACCCAGGAGCCATCAGGGTGGCTCTGCCCCTCTGCAGTGTCCACACCACCAAGCCACCAGCTTGAGCCCAGGACACAGCTGCTGCCCCAGCCAGGCTCTGTGCCTCCAGCCCAGACAGCTTCTTTCAGCTTCTCCTTCAGCCTCATTTGCAGTGGCAGCCAAGACCACAGCCTTGCAAAGCTGCCCTCAGCCAGGAGCACCTCCCCCAGGTCCCCCACAGCAAGGGCAGGGCTCTTCCCAGCCTCCTTGAGTGACCAAAGCTCTCCTTTCAATCCAGAGGGGCCCAGGGAAAGCACCAAGTGGCTCCAACCAGCCTCCATCCTCTCCAAGCTTTGTCCCCACAAGCTCTGTTGTTTGTCTTGGAAGTTTCTTGCAGCTGGCTCTCCTCCTTCCCTGGCACACCCAAGGCTCTGTGGAGCTGGCCACCCTGCCTCCCCTCTCTCAGAATCAGGGAACCTGGGTTGGGAAAGCCTGAGCCAAATCAGAAACCCAGCACTAGAGCAGGTGCCCCAGGGCCACCTCCACAACACAACCACAGAACCATTCAGGCTGGAGAAGACCTCTGAGAAGGTCAGGTCCAAGCAGGAGTCCCACACCTCCATGGCACTGCTCAGCCATGTCCCTTAGTGCCACTTCTGCAAGGGAGCCACAGAAGCATTCAGGCTGAAGAAGACCTTCCAGGAAAGCCTCTCTCCCATCCCTCTTCCCCTTCCCATCTGGGGTCACCTGCAGCTGGAAGGAAGCTTCTGTCTCTTGGTGGCTTATGATTAAGCAATGACTGACTCCCATCACCTTGCTTCTGAACTTGGCCAAGCTCCACCAGGACACAGAGAGGGAGAAGACCTCCTGGGAATCCCAGCAGGCCACCTGGCCAGTGGCAGTGAGGCCTCTGCTTGAACCAAGTGTCTGCAGTGATGGCAATGGAAACCTCTGCAAGGCCTGTGACTGAGGCCAGCCCCAAGCAGCACCCCCAGCCCCCTGGGCTCAGATTTAATCAGCTGTGCAGAGCTCTCTTCCAGGAGGATTTCACTAAAGCTCTCTGGCCACAGCAGCAAATCTTCTCTCTGCTGCCTTAATCACCTGCAGGGCACAGCAAGGGCAAGAGCACAGCCAGGCTGGGCTGGAGCAGCCAGCACCTCTCCTGTGCCCTGGGACACCTGGGGGTGTCCTCATCTGGGGCAGTTCCTCCTCTTCCACCACCACCCAAAGACTGCAGTGTCCAAGAGTCAGAACTGGTGGGGTTGGAAAAGCCTTCCAGGATCATTGAGTCCAACCAGCAACCCAACACCACCGTGAGCAGCACACCCTGGCCCCAGGGGCCACAGCCACACACTTCCTGAAACCCCTCCAGGGATGGGGACTCCCTGGGCAGCCTGTGCCAGGGCCTGACCACTCCTGCAGGACACAACTTGTTCCTCATGGCCAACCTGAACCTCCCCTGGGGCAATCTGAGGCTATTTCATCTTCTATCACCTCAGACTCCTCTTCAGGGAGCTGCAGAGAGCAAGGAGGTCTCCCTCAGCCTCCTCTTCTCCAGCCTCACCACCCCCCAGCTCCCTCAGCTGCTCCTCCCCAGCCCTCTTCTCCAGATCCTTCCCCAGCTCTGTTGCCCTTCCCTGGCCCTGCTGCAGCCCTCAAAGGCCTTCTGGCAGTGAGGAACCCACCCCTGAGCCCAGGATTGCAGCTGTGGCCTCCCCAGTGCCCAGCCCAGGGGCACAACCCCTGCCCTGCTCCTGCTGGCAGCACCTTTGCTGCTCCAGGCCAGGCTGCTGCTGCCCTTCTTGCCCACCCTGGGCACCCCCTGGCTCACCTCCAGCTGCTGGCACCAACCCCCCAAAGTCCTATCTCTACTGGGCAGTTCCCAGCCACTCTGCCCCAACCCTGGAGCCTCCCTGGGGTTACTGTGAGCTAAGTGCAGGACCCAGCTGGTGGCCCCAGTGAGCCTCATCTCACTGACCTCAGCCTATGGCCCCAGCTTGGCCAGGCCTCCCTGCAAGGGAGGAGTCCAAGAGGGTTCCTCCTCTTCCCCCACCACCCCAAGGCCACTGGGTCTCTGCTCACCCCTGCCCAGAGTGATTTGGGAAGCACCAAGCAGGACCCTCCTGCCCAGGATGTTCCCAGCAGGGCCGAGTCAGCAGGGGGAAGCTGCAGCCCCGCGCCCCCAGCGCCGCCGCAGGAAGCTTCCCCTCCCTCCCTGCCTGCCTCCTGCTGGCTTCCACCTGAGCCTGCTGTTGACTGGGACCTGGCTGACTGCTGCTTGACCACCACAACACCCCCAGTGCAGGCCTGAGCATGAGGATGGACACCATGGTGAGAGGTCTGCCAAGCATCCTTCTCCCCCTCTGCTCAGAGCCCACCTGCAGCACTGCAGCCACCTCTGGGGCCCCCAGCACAAGGAGGACCTGGAGCTGCTGGGGAGGGGCCAGGGGAGGCCACCAAGATGAGCAGAGGCTGCAGAGCCTCCCTGTGGGGACAGGCTGGGGGAGCTGGGGCTGCGCAGCCTGGAGAAGAGGAGGCTCCAGGGAGACCTCAGAGCAGCCTTGCAGTGACTGAAAGGGCTCCAGGAGGGCTGGGGAGGGACTCTGGACAAGGGCTGGGAGTGCCAGGCCCAGGGCCAATGGCTTTGAGCTGGGAGAGTGTGGTGGTTTTACTGGGGGGAAACCTCAACCCTCCACAGAGAGATTTTGAGTGGAGATGAGGAAGAAATTCTGGAGAGTGAGGCTGGGGAGGCTGTGGCTGCCCCCTCCCTGGAGGTGCTCAGGGCCAGGCTGGATGAGGCCCTGAGCAGCCTGGGCTGGTGGGAGGGGTCCCTGCCCGTGGCAGGGGGTTGGAGCTGGCTGAGCTTTGAGGTCCTTTCCAACCCAGCCCCTTCTGTGCTATCTACAAAGCTCAGCCTCCCTGCAGCCCCAGCAGTGCTGCCAGGTGAGGTCAGAGGACACAGCCCCAGGGGCTCCACACCAAAGAGCTTCCTTTGTCTCCACCTCCTTCCACTGCAGTGCAAAGGGAGGTCTGGGGGGAGGCTTGGTGCCCTCCCACGCTGCCTGGAGAAGTGAAGGTGTTAAATCCAGCAGCACCAACCTGACACAAATGAAATCACTTCACCAAAGCTGCTATTCCTGGAGCTGCCTCAGCACCTCTCAGACGAGAGAAGCCCAGAATGGGCAGGGCTCGGGAGGGACCTCTGGAGATCATCGACTCCAACCCCCTCCCAGCAGCCAGAATTCGACCTCCTGAAGAGTTAAATCAGCCCAAAGGCCACAGAGAAGGGTGAAAAAGTCACACCCAGTCCACGCTGCCCCCCCCAAAGGTTCCCTTTTCCTTTCCTGCCCCTGGGAGCAGTCCCTGGGGACCACTCTCAGAGCATTGCTCAGAGCTGTTTGCTGGCAGCTGAATCAAGCTAAGCAAGCAGCTGAGCGGCTGGGGCTGAGCCTCAGCCAGCAGCAGCCTGCCCTCCCCAGCCCTGCTGTCATGCTGCCGAGGCAGAAGCAGCCTGACCACGCCGTGAGGAGGGCTCCTGGGCTTGGCCAAGTACCTGCAGGGGAGGAAGGGCTGTGGCTCAGATCCTGCCTGGTGGGAGCAAGGAGGAGGCTGCCACAGAGGCCCAGGGCAGGGTTAAAGCAGCAGCTCAGAGCTGCTCAGACTCGAGCTGCACCTCTGTGGCTTCAGAGCAAACTGAAGAGGGGAGGGGGTGAACACAGCCAGACACAGCACCAGCCTGCAAAGCCCCCCTGGGGCAGGGCAGCCATGCAGAGCCCTTCCTCCTGCTCCCCGGGCCCCCGAGCTCACAGGCAGCAGCAGGCTGGAAGGGACACCTCCAGCTGGCTGTGCAGGGCCACATGGAGCCTGCTGGTGGCTGTGCCCAGGGATGGGGCCTCAAGCACACCCCAGGGGGCAGAGGTCTGCACAGGCAGCTCCTGGCAGTGCGAGGGATGGGAACAGTGTCCCTCCTGCCCTGGCTTCTGCCCACAGCGGGTGGCACCCCGGAGCAGAGCACAGAGAAGCTGGCCCTGAGCTCAGCCCACCTGAATGGGGCCATGGGGATGCTGGGCAGAAGGCTGGGGGGCAGAGGAAGGAGCCAGGCTCTGCTCAGTGCTGTCCAGGGATAGCACAAGGAGCAGCATGAACAAACCAGAGCCCCCAAGTTCCACCTCAACAGGAGGAGAAAACTCTGTGCTGAGAGGCTGCTGGAGGCCTGGAGCAGGCTGCCCTCAGAGGCTGTGTCCCTGGGTGAGCCTGCTCTGGCAGGGGGCTTGGACTGGATGATCTCCAGAGGCCCCTTCCAACCCCTACACCATTCTGTGACTCCGTGATGACCTCAGAGGCCTCTTCCAATCTGAGAGATTCTGTGACTCAAGGCTTGGGCCCAGCAGGCACTGCCTGGGAGGCAGGTTGGGAGGGGAACTCTTGTAAGGGCTTCTTGTGCTAGGACAAGAGGGAATGGACTGAAGCTTGAGGAAGGGAGACTGGGACTGGAGAGGAGGCAGAAATTCTTGACAGCAAGGGTGGGAAGACTCTGGCCCAGGCTGCCCAGGGAGGCTGTGGCTGCCCCCTCCCTGGAGGTGCCCAAGGCCAGGCTGGGGGAGGCCTGGAGCAGCCTGGGCTGGGGGGAGGGGTCCCTGCCCGTGGCAGGGGGCTGGACCTGGAGGAGCTTTGAGGCCCTTCCAACCCAATCTGTTCCACATTGGCCACATCCAATTTGCTGTGCCTGAAATCCCCCCAGAGCAGCCTGCTGGGGGGAGTCCTTCCCAACAAAAGGGAACAGCAGCAGGAATTCTTTCCTTCCAAATGCAAACACAGCCAAAAACAAAGCAGAAAGACCCCTCTGGAACAGTCCTGCTGGTGGCCAGCAGGATGCAGAGAGCAGTCTGGGTCAGGAGAGAGCTTCCACAACACACCTCAGGCACAGCAGCAGCTCTGCTGGGGAGCAGGAGCAAGTTAATTAGAGAGGGAACCCCCCCAGGCTTTGTCACCCCTGAAAAGCCAAAAGCCAGTTAGGGGCACCCCAGGCTGGGCTGCTGGTTACTGGGGGGGCTGGTGGTTACTGGGGGGCTGCCATCATGCTCTGGGAAGCAGCAGCTGTATGCAACACAACTACCTCTTGGGAAGGACACCACCGAGCAGCACAAACAGCGGAGAGCTACACAAGGGAAAAGAAACAAAAGCCATCAGCAGCTGTGGTGCTGCTTCCTGCACCTGCCTGAAGAGAGAAAGAGGAATTTGCCCCCTAGGAAATGAAAGGAATGGGAAAAAGAAATCCTCCCCCCACCAGAAAGGGCCAAAGCTCACCAGCACAACCCTGCTGAGCAGGGCACTCAGCTGCACACAAGAGCCTTGTCCACAGCAGCAGCAGAGGTTCATTGGCTTCCCTCAGGAAGCTCTTCTGGGACTGTGGAATGGGTTAGATGGGAAAGGGCCTCAAAGCTCAGCCAGCTCCAACCCCCTGCCACGGGCAGGGACCCCTCCCACCAGCCCAGGCTGCTCCAGGCCTCATCCAGCCTGGCCTGGAACACCTCCAGGCAGGAGGCAGCCACAGCCTCCCTGGGCAGCCTGTGCCAGGCTCTCCCCAGCCTCTCTCAAGCATTTCTTCATCTCCAGGCTCAGTCTCCCCTCTCCCAGCTCAAAGCCATTGGCCCTGGGCCTGGCACTCCCAGCCCTTGTCCAGAGTCCCTCCCCAGCTCTCCTGGAGCCCTTTCAGTCACTGCAAGGCTGCTCTGAGGTCTCCCTGGAGCCTCCTCTTCTCCAGGCTGCGCAGCCCCAGCTCCCCCAGCCTGTCCCCACAGGGAGGCTCTGCAGCCTCTGCTCATCTTGGTGGCCTCCCCTGGCCCCTCCCCAGCAGCTCCAGGTCCTCCTTGTGCTGGGGGCCCCAGAGGTGGCTGCAGTGCTGCAGGTGGGCTCTGAGCAGAGCAGAAGGGCAGAATCCCCTCCCTGCTCTGGCTGCTGCCCAGCACAGGGCTGGAAAACTGTCATGGAGTAGAAGTTGAAGCCAAAGTTCTCAACAGCAGCAGCTAGAGCTGGAGGAAAGCCCATGGGATCAGCAGCCAGCCCAGCACAGCTCTCCAGAGCAAGATAAACCACTTAGGAACACTTCAGCTTGGCCAGGAGAGGCTGAGCAGTGCTGATTCTGTGAGTCTCTGAAGCAGTGGGTTTGCTCTGGCCAACACTGCCACAGGAGTGGCTGCAGAGCTCAGCATGGAGGGGCCTGGGGGTGAACAGGACCCAGGGGGGGCCCAGGTGGCCAAGAAGGGCAGCAGCAGCCTGGCCTGGAGCAGCAAAGGTGCTGCCAGCAGGAGCAGGGCAGGGATGGTGCCCCTGGGCTGGGCACTGGGGAGGCCACAGCTGCAGTCCTGGGCTCAGGGTTGGGCTCCTCACTGCCAGAAGGACTTGGAGGGCTGGAGCAGGGCCAGGGAAGGGCAACAGAGCTGGGGCAGGGTCTGGGGAGGAGCAGCTGAGGGAGCTGGGGGTGTTCATCCTGGAGAAGGCTGAGGGGAGACCTCCTTCCTCTCTGCAGCTCCCTGGGGGAGCTGCTGGAGCCCCCACCCCTGGAGGGGTTTCAAAGCCATGGAGATGAGGTGCTCAGGGCCATGGCTCAGCCAAGGACTTGTCAGGGTTAGGCTAATGCCAGGACTCAAAGATCTTAAAGGTCTTCTCCAGCCTGAGGAATTAAGAGCTCCTGGATCCAACCAGCACCTTACAGTCCCCTGTGGGGGCTCCTCTGTCCCACCCCCCACCAAGAGCTTGTGGGGCCCTACACCACCACCCCTCCCACCCTGTCCCCTATGGCTTCCTGGTGAAGCTGCTGCTGGAGGAGCAGGATGGGACACCCCTGGGAGTCACAGGACACCACTGACATGTCCCAGCAGAAGCAATCTCAGTAACCTTATCTCAGAGCTCCTGGCTGCCTGGCAGAAACATGAAACCCTTGCCTCAATCTCTCCCTCCCCAGCCAGCTGCTCTCTGAGGACCTCAGCATGGCCAAGCCACCCAGAGAGCAGCCAGGGCTGGAATGAAGGTGGCCACAGAGGTTAGCAGTGGTAGGACACCCAGAAATCAATCCAAGCCACCCCACAAGCCAAGCAACACTTTTGGCTCTCTGCAGTGGGGGAGCAGAGAAGTGGTGACCAAGAGGGAGAAGGTGCCACCGAGGTTGGAGTTTGAGCCTCCACCTCCATCCCAGGCCAGGGCTGATGGCAGCAGATGAGTGCTGCCCCCACTGAAACTCCAGCTCCACAGGCTGGAGCTTACCCCAGGGATTCCAGGAACCAAAACAGGGCTCCATGGTTATTAATCCTTTGGGAGCTCCAGGCCAACATCAACAGAACTCAGCAGGGCTGGGAAGAAAGCTCTCCTTCAGGTCTCATCTGCAGAGCTTGACCAAAGGGCTGTGGTCACAGGGCCCCAGCAGACAAAGCCCTGCCTGAGTGTGCAGGGAGGCACATTGCCATCAGCCCCTGGGGAGAGCCTGGCACAGGGAGGCTGTGGCTGCCCCCTCCCTGGAGCTGCTCAAGGCCAGGCTGGATGAGACCTTGAGCAGCCTGGGCTGGTGGAGGTCTCCCTGCCCATGGCAGGGGCTTGGAGCTGGATCTTGAAGGTCCCTTCCAACCCAACCCATTCTGTGAGTCTCTGAACATGAGGAGAAGCTTCCACAGTGTTTGGCTGCTGGAGGCCTGGAGCAGAGGCTGTGGAGTCTCCTTCTCTGGAGGCTTTCAAGACCTCTTTGGCTGTGTCCCTGGGTGAGCCTGCTCTGGCAGGGGGCTTGGACTGGATGATCTCCAGAGGTCCCTTCCAACCCCTACACCATTCTGTGACCCTGTGGCTGAGAGCAGCTTCCCCCTGCCGCTGAAACACCCCAAAGCCTCCAGGCCAAATCAAGCAGCCCCAGATGCTTGGTGGCTTCAGCAGCCCAGGCTGGAGGCACAGAGCAGTGGCAAAGGGAAGGACTAAAGGGCAGAAACTCTGCAGATCGAAAGGACACCGAGTGAGAAGTTGTCAACATCTTCTCCTGGCACATCTCTGAGCCAGGAGGCCTCCTGCTCCCCCACAACAAACCCACCCAGCAGACACAAGCTCTTTGCTCCTCCTCAGGGAGCTGCTTGGGAGTCAAAAAAGAGCAGGAACCTGGAGCTGCTTTGGCCTCCTGCAGGTCTTGGTCCAAGCTGGAGCAACAATCATGGTTGGAAGGGACCTCAAAGCTCATCCAGCTCCAAGCCCCCTCCCATCAGCCCAGGCTGCTCAAGGCCTCATCCAGCCTGGCCTTGAGCACCTCCAGGGAGGGAGAATCCAGAGCCTCCCTGAGCAACCTGTGCCAGTGTCTCCCCTCCCTTCCTCTAAAGAACTTCTTCCTCATCTCCAGTCTAAATTTGGGAGTAGAGAAGTGATCCCCTCCCAGGAGGCTGAGACTCACTCCCAGAGCAGTGAGATTTGGGTCACTGTGAGGGATGTCCCTGCCCCTGAGGCACTCTGCTTGGTAACCAAGGCAGAGCCCACAGGGATGCAGTGAGGTGAGGTCAATCAGCACTGTGCTCTGGGGCAGGAGGAGTGGGATACCTCGGGGGGAAGGGAAAGTGAGCCCCCAAAAGACATGGAAGGGCTTGAAGTGGTAAACCCTTGTGTGTGGATCAAGCACCTCCCTTGGGCCATAGCAGCATAGCCCTCCTCAGCTCACAGCTCTCACACAGAGCCCCAGGCTGCCTTGGGTTGGGAGAGACTCCACAGACCATCCAGGCCCAGCCCCTGCCACGGCCAGGGGCACCTCCCAGAGAAGGAGGCTCTGGCAGAGCAGAGGGAAGCAGCAGCAGAGGCATTAAGTCACCTCCAGCTCCAAAGGAAGGGCTTGGGAAGCCTGCAGGGCTCAGAGGGGTGGTGGGGAGGAGAACAAACCCAAGGAGCAGGGGGTGGGAGAAGCAGCTTGTGCCTTCCAAAGGGAAGCTCAGCTCTAAGTCAGGACATGGCCTAGGTCAGGGGAGGCCCCAGAAGCACACCAGCCTCACTCACTTCCCAGCTGCTGCTTTGCCAGAGCCTCTGCCAGAGGAGCCTGGCACCACTGTGAGCAACCTGGCTCCTGCCCTCTTCCTTCCAACACTCATCTGAGGGGCATGGAACTGTTGGTGTGCAGAGGAGGCCTCAGAGACGAGCCAAGGGCTGGAGCAGCTCTGCTGGGAGCACAGCCTGAGGGAGCTGGGGCTGTGCAGCCTGGGGAGGAGAAGGCTCCAAGGAGACCTTAGAGCTGCCTTCCAATAGCTGAAGGGATCCCTAAAGGAAGTCTGCAAGCAAAAGAAAGACCCAAAGGGTCTTGGCCCTGGACACTCAGCCCCGTGCTGAAGCACCACAGCCAGCCAAGAGCCGAGGGCTCTCCTCTTCCTCACAGAAGGGGCAACAGGGACAAGGGAGAAAGCAGGAATGGGGCATGGCTGCCTTCCAGCCTGCCCAGAGGACCCAGCTGAGCAACCAGAAAGCCCAGCACAGCCAGAGCCCCCCAGCAGCCAGCCCTTCACCAACACTACAGCAACAACCACAGCCTGCTCCTTGGGGGGGGGCCCCAAATGCCTCCAGAAAGGAGGCAGCAGGGCTTAGGGTGCAAGAAAACATCACCCAACAGAGACTCAGAATGGTTTGGGTTGGAAGGGGCCTTCAAGATCATCTCATTGCTCATCTGGGTGATCCTGAAGGTCTCTTCCAACCCAAACCATTCTGAGTCACCCAGTTCCATCCCTCTGCCACGGGCAGGGACACCTCCCACTGCCAGGCTGCTGTCAGAGGCTGTGACACTGCCACCCTGGGCCACCTCTGCCAGGGAGCCTCAGGAAGGGTGACAGATGCAGATTTCAAGGCTTTGAGAAACTCATTCTGGTTTCTAACCACAAACCAGCATAAAGAAGAAGCTGTTTGGGGGCCTGTGGAAAGGGGAAGAGGGCTCCTGACTGCCCCCCAGAAGGCTGTGGAAGAGCAGGAGGAGGCACAGCCTGAAGAGCCAAAAGCTGCCTGG
The DNA here is from genome assembly GCF_014839835.1 of Dryobates pubescens. Taxonomy (NCBI): domain Eukaryota; kingdom Metazoa; phylum Chordata; class Aves; order Piciformes; family Picidae; genus Dryobates; species Dryobates pubescens. Next base: position 61,249 of record NW_026530685.1, on the reverse strand, counting down.
TGTACCCCAGAGGAGGTTTCCATCCCTTGTCACCAACCCCTCTGTGAGGATGGTGCCCAGTTCCTGCCCTCTGTCTTTCAGGTTCAGCTCACATTTTGGATCAGCTGTCAGAGCACTCCAGGACCTTCCCTTTGACTCTCCACAGCTCCAGTCCCACTCAGCAGAGCAGAGCTACCCAGAAGACATTCTGCCTTCCCACAGTATTTTGCCTCCCACAGGTGCCAAGCAGCTCTGCTGAGCTCCCCTCGCCCTGCCCAGCACCAGATGCAACAGAGGAGAAGGTGTCTGTGCCAGGGAGCTGCCAAGGAGATGCCACCCTCCCCCTTCCCTGCCTGAAGGCAGATACTCAGGCTCCTCCGGGCCCCAGCAGCCGAGCCCAGGGCCCCAGGACCTGCTGCCACCCCCGAGGCAGGCGAAGTGACTCATGGCTCAGGCTCTACAAGTGCAAGGCAGCAGAGTCAAGTTTCCCCTGGCAGCAGCCCCTCTGCTCCCCCCCACCCCACGGGCAGCACCCCCCAGAGGAGGCAGGGCCCCCTAAGCCCCTCTGCCCCCTCCCAACACCCTGCTGCAGGGGTTGCAGACTCCTTGGGCCCACGCTCACGCCTGGAGGGTCCTCACCAACCCCCCAGGCTCCTTCTGCAGGAAGAGCTCAGCCCCACGCTCACCTCCCCCGGGAAGGCTCAGCCCCAGGGCACCCCACGGAGCCAGCTGGGCTCACGCAGCCCATAACCCCCCCGTGCTGCCTCCCACACAGGCTCAGCCTGGCTCAGCCTCCTCATCCTCATCCCCCCCACCGCCCAGGGGCCTCCCCCAGCCCTGCCCTCACTCCACGGCCCTGCCCCACAGCACCAAACCCCAACTCCCACGCCGACCCCAGCCCTTCCCCGGCCCAGGTCCCGAGTCCCTTCCTGTCCACACCCAGCCCCGGGCACCCGCAGGCCTCCCCCCGCCGGCTCCTTCCAGCCCCGCTGCCCCCCACCCCCACAAAGAGCCCTCCTCAGCCCCACGCTCCCCACCCCTCTCAGCCCCCCCAGCCCCAGAGCCTTCCCGCGGCGCCCCCTCAGCACTACCCCCCCAGGAGATCTCCTCAGCCCCACAAGCCCCAACTGTCCTCTCCCCGCTCCTGTCCCGCTCAGCCCCACAGCGGCCACTCAGCACTGCCCACTGCCCCCGGGCCCCCTGCTCTCAGCCCCACAGAGCCTCCCTCGGCTCCAGAGACCTCCTCTCGCTCGCACTGCCCTCCCGGGCCCCACCGAGGCCTCTCCCGGCACCACACACACCCCAGGAGCCCCCTCCGCGGCGCCTCTCACAGCCCCTCAGCACCCCACGCCCCCTTCCCGACTCTCGGCTCGGCTCCAGGGCGCCCCCAGCCCGCGCTCCCGGCTCCCACAGGGCCCGGCCCCGTACCCGCCAGGCCGCCGCTGCTGCCGCTGCTGCCCCCCGACTCGGGCCCCGCCGCCGCCATCTTGCCGCGCGCCCTCCTCTTGCGGCGGCCACGGGCGAGCACGCGCCGCCCGCGCCCCTCCCCGCCTGCCTCCGGCCCCTCCCCGCTAGGCCCCTCCCCGCTAGGGCCCGCCCCCGCCCGGGAGGGAGCCAGGGCAGGAGCGGCCGGGGGGGGGAGGGGGAAATGTCCCTGGCGCATGCGCAGAGCGCGGCGAGGGACTCCAAAACAAAGCCGGGGGGAGCACGTGGCAGCGCCGGACGCTGCCGGCTTGCTATGACGTCACCCGGTGACGTCACCCCCACGTCTCTCCCCAGCCGGAGCGATGAGGCCGCGCTGAGAGAGAGGGGGAAGGGCCCCGAAGCCGGCACACAGACAGGCATGGGGGGCGGGGGCGGCCCCGCTACGTTACCCTCCCCATGACGTCACCTTCCCCTGATGCCTCCATGATGGACCCTTCCCAGTGACGTCATCTTCCCAGTGACGATGGCTTCGGTTCCTCCCCTCCCCGCGCCCCGAGGAGGAGCGCGCAGTGCCCCCGCGGCCCGCCCGGGGGCGCTCGCTGCCATCGGCAGCTCGGCGCTGGCTGCGTCCTGCCTGGCGGCCGCGGAGCCCGGCGCAGCCCCGGCCGCAGCCATGAGCCTGGCGGAGGGCCGCGCCCCGCGGCGCACGGCCGGTAACCGCCTCTCGGGGCTCCTGGAGGCCGAGGAGGAGGATGAGTTCTACCAGACCACCTACGGAGGCTTCACTGAGGTGCGGGGACGCGGGGAGCTGCGGCAGGAAGGGGCCGGGCGGGGGTCTCGGGGGCCTTAGAGCCAGGGTGTCTCAGGGCTGTGAGGGGCTCGGGGGCGCAGTGCGGTGTCACGGGGGGGCTCGGGGGCCCCGAGGGGATATCTGGGGATCCTGAGGTAGGGTAGATGTGGAGCCCCGGGGGGGAGGTGGGAATCACCGGGGGAGGGGCGGGATCCGAGGGGCTTGGCTCTGGGGATGTCTGTTAAGGAACCGTCCGGGACCTCCGTGGGGCCGCCGGGGCTCGGGGGAGCTCCGCGGGCAGCGCCGCAGCCGCTTTGTCCCCGCAGGAGTCGGGCGATGACGAGTACCGCGGCGACCAGTCGGACAGCGACGACGAAGTGGATTCGGACTTCGACATCGACGAGGGCGACGAACCGGCCAGCGACCAGGACGAGAGCGAGCCCAAGCGCCGCCGCCGCGTGGTCACCAAGGCCTACCGGGTACCGGCGGGGCCGGGGGCTGCCCGTTAGGACAAACCCAGGCTGGGACGAAGCTGAGGCCAGGGGGCAGATTTCCATCTTCCTCACATCCCCTGCTCCATCCCACAGGATGATTGTGGACAGGAGAAGTTTGCCTCGCATCCTCTGCCCCATCCCAAGGGATTGCCGCAGCCAGGAGAAGTTTTCCTCACATCCCTTCCCCCATCCCACAGGAACCTCTCAAGAGCCTTCGCCCCAAGAAACCAGAGACCCCCAGCAGCAGCTCCCAAAAGCCCCGGGAGGTGAAATCCATCCCCCTGGAGCTGCAGGATGACCTGGGAGACAGTGAGTGCCCTGGCACCGGCGGGGGGGGAGGCTGGGGGCAGCTCCAGGGCAGCCACCCCCGGGGGTGCCTGTGCTGAGCCGGGTCCAGGCAGTGCCCACGGTGAGCCAGGCCTGGGCAGGGCTGGGATGGGCTGGACCCAGGCGGGCAGAGGGCAGGCTGTGGGTGAGCTCCAGCTGAGCCGGGCCCAGGGGTGCCCAGGCTCAGCAGCGCCCCCCCGCGGCAGGCCGGAAGCACATGCGGCAGTCGACCACGGAGCACACTCGGCAAACCTTCCTGCGGCTCCAGGAGAGGCAGGTCCAGTCCAAGAGGAAGAAGGGAGGCCCCAACTACGACCGGCCCCTGACACAGGAGGAGCTGCTGGAGGAGGCGAAGATCACAGAGGAGATCAACCTCCGCTCCCTGGGTGAGCTGGGAGCTGTGCCCAGGGGTGCAGGGACCCCCAGAAGGGTGCTGGGGCAGGGGAGATGAGGGTGCTGAGGGGTGCAGGGACCCCCAGAAGGGTGCTGGGGCAGGGGAGATGAGGGTGCTGAGGGGTGCAGGGACCCCCAGAAGGGTGCTGGGTGAGCTGGGAGCTGTGCCAAGGGGCACAAGGACCCCCTGAAGGGTGCTGGGGGGCAGGGCAGGGTGGTGCTGAGGTGGAGCCTCCCCCTGGGGCTGCCCCAGAGAACTACGAGCGCCTGGAGGCCGACAAGAAGAAGCAGGTGCAGAAGAAGAGGAAGTGTGTGGGGCCTGTGATCCGGTACTGGTCTGTGACCATGCCCCTGCTGCCCGAGCCGGGCAGGGAGGAGAACGTGGACGTGGAGGGGTAGGTTGTGCTCACCTCAGCTGTGGTTTGTTTTCCTCCCCATGCACCCAAATGTGTTCCTCTGTCCCCACCTCCCCACCCTGAGCCTTCCCCAGGCTCTGCAGTGTTTAGGAGCCCCTCAAGCCTCACGTCTCAGGTGTGGCTGGAGCAGATCTGGTCTGCACACCCTGGCAGCTCTGCCAGGGCTTCCCCCCCACAATCCCCAGAGAGGTCTCTTGGGTTCTGAGACCTCAGAGCAGCCTTCCAGAACCTGAAGGGGCTCCAGGAGAGCTGGGGAGGGACTTGGGACAAGGGGTGGGAGTGCCAGGCCAAGGGACAATGGATTTGAGCTGGGAGAGGGGAGACTGAGACTGGAGATGAGGAAGAAATGCTGGGGAGAGTCTGGCACAGGCTGCCCAGGGAGGCTGTGGCTGCCTCCTGCCTGGAGGTGTTCCAGGCCAGGCTGGATGAGGCCTGGAGCAGCCTGGGCTGGTGGGAGGTGACCCTGCCCATGGCAGGGGGGTGGAGCTGGCTGAGCTTTGGGGTCCCTTCCAACCCAGTCTGTGACACTTAACCAACCTCACTCCAGCCCCAGCAGTGCTGCCAGGTGAGGTCAGAGGACAAAACTCCCCAAAGTTTCCACACAAAACCACTGTGGGGGGAAGCTGGAACTGCATTGGTCTTCAAGCTCCCTTCCACTGGGTCACAGATCCCAGGAGGTCAGGGCTGGGAGGGACCTTTGGAGATCCTGGAGTCCAAGCCCCCTGCCAGAGCAGGAGCGCAGAATCCCAGGCAGGTCCCACGGGAGCAGATCCAGAGGGGGCTTTGAAAGCCTCCAGAGGAGACTGCACAGCCCCCGTCCCCATTCTGTGCCTCTTGTAGCTTGGACCAAGACCTCCAGCCGGCCGAGGCAGCCCCGGCTCCACCTCTGGGCAGCGCTGGGAAGTGCTCCAGGACCTTCATCTCCTTCAGCGACGACGAAACCTTCGATCGCTTCTTCCCCCGGGCCAAGCCGCCGCGGCTGCCGGTGCGGGAGCTGTGTCCTGTCACCCACCGGCCGGCCGTCTACCGGGACCCCATCACCGACATCCCCTACTCCAACATCAGAGCCTTCAAGATCATCCGGGAGGCTTACAAGAAGTACATCACCGCCCACGGCCTGCCCAGCGCCGCCGCCGCCTCCTCTTCCTCCTCCTCCGCCCCGCTGGGAGGAGCTGCCGCGGCCGCCGCCGCTCCCCCCGGCCCCGACCCCGGGCTGCGCCCTGCCCGCCAGAAGATCATCATCAAGCAGAGCGTCCCCGGCAGCTGAGCTTCAGAGCGGGGCTTGGGGGTCCCCAAACGGAGCTTGAGGTGGCCCTAGGGGGGCTTGAGGTGGCTGTGGGGGGAGGTCTCACCCCCCCAGGTCCAGGACTTTGTTGTTCTCTTTATCTCCTTCCTCTTTTTTTTTATATGTGAAAGGGAAATGAATTCCAGAGGCCTGCAAGCCACGGGGGGGGGAGGGGGTTGGGGGGTTGGGGTCTCTTCTTTCCTGTCACCAGGAGCCCCCCTGCTAACCCCCAGGGGTGCAGGATTCCTCCCCCCCCCCACCCCCCCCTTTTCTCACAGCCTCTACAATAAAAGCCAGTTCCCAAGGCTGCTGCCCCCAGAATGGCTTCGGGGGGGGAGGGGAGAGTTAAGGGGGAGACTCGAGGGGAGAGGGGACCCCTGCAGCACCCAGAGCCCCTGCAGCTGCTCTCCTCGGGGTGGGGGGACGACACTTGAGCAGAGTCACCCAGGTAGCTGTGGGGGGGAAGGCAAAAAACATCCCTGAGGGAGCAGGGAGGTGGTCTCGGGGGTCTTTAGAGCGCTGCAGGACCCCAAGCACACAGGTTCAGCCTCTGCTGTGGTCCCACAAAGGGTGAAGTGGGGTGCCGGGGGGGGGGCGGGGGGCACACTGCCAGGGGTGCTGTAGTGCGGCTGGCAGGGCTTGACCCCACCTGGGGAGCAGGGAGGAGGTCGTGGGGGTCTTCAGAGCGCTGCAGGACCCCAAGCACAAAGGTCAGCCTCTCCCGTGGTCCCCCCCGGGGCGCGGGGGCGTGTCGGGAGGGGCCCCCGGGGCGAGGGGTGCCGGGGAGGAGGCGCCGGGGCTGGCAGGGCTCGATAGCGCCTGGGGTTATGTGATCCTGCCCCTCCCCGCGGCTCGCAGAATAAATCGCTGATCTCATGCCCTGCGCCGCCGGAGCCCTTGGCTCAGCACCGGGGCTCAGCACCCAGCCACAGCTCCGCCGCCGCCCCCCCTCCCCACGGCCGCCAGCCAGGTAGGGCCCACGGGGGTGGGGAGGGTCCCAGGGGTTGAGGGGGGAGTCTCCGGGATGCAGGTGGTCCCCCCCAAGCAGGGGGTCTGGGTGCTGTCAGCTGCTCCCCAAGGGGTCCCTCCAACCCTGCAGGGATCACCCATGGGGGCTTGGTTCCTCCTGGGGGTACTGAGTGGGATAGCTGGGGGTGGGGGTCCCCTCCCAGCCCTGGGGACTCAGCTCCTGGGGGACAAATCCCAACCTGGTCCTTCTCGGAGGGGTCTGACCCTAGTGTCAGGGCAGTCGTGGCCCCAGGGGTTAACCCAGCAGGGAGGGGGGGACCTGGGGGGGGTGGGGGGGGTGTCAAAGTGGGGCTGGAGGGGGGTAGGGGGAGGCCGAACTGGGATTTGGCCCCCAGGCAGTGGGGAAGACTGGGGGGGGGGGGGGGGGGGGGGGAGCACTGAGGGGAAAACAGGTCCTGGTGCTGGTGCTGGTGCTGGTCCTGGGGAGCACTGAGGGGACTCCAGGTCTTGGGGAGCACCTTGGAGCTGTGACCCCCACCCTGGGGTGCCCCCCGGCCCCACCAGAGCAGTAGGGACCCAATACCACCCTGTGGCACAAGGGCCATGACCTGGAAGGGGGAGCAGGATGGCACGGAGGGGGGGTCCATGGCATGGATGTGAGGGCACCACGGCACGGGGGGGGTGAGCACGGTGTGGAGTCACTCTGGCATGGGTGGGGGGAGGATCGCCCCGGCGTGGAGGTGGGGGGGTGGGGGATGGTACCTCATGCCACAGGGCATCCTTCCACCCCACAGAGCCTCCCAGCAGCTCCTCACCTCCCCTGTGTCCCCTTCCCCCCAGAGCCCCCCGAGCCCCCCGCCATGACGTCCTACCGGCAGGAGCTGGAGAAGTACAAAGACATCGACGAGGACAAGATCCTGCGGGAGCTGTCGGCAGAGGAGTTGGCGCAGCTCGACCTGGAGCTGGCCGAGATGGACCCCGAGGTGAGCCACCCCATCCCCATCCCCCGCCACGGCTGGCACTGTGGGTGACCCCCACCTCCCCACACTCCCCCACGGCTGCCCCCCCAGAACGTGCTGCTGCCCGCGGGGCTGCGCCAGAGGGACCAGACGCAGAAGAGCCCCACGGGGCCCCTGGACAGGGAGGCTCTGCTGCAGCACCTGGAGAAGCAGGCGCTGGAGGCTGCCGAGCGCCAGGACCTGGTGCCCTTCACCGGCGAGAAGAAAGGTGCCCAGGGAGCCCAGGCTGGCACACGGGGGTGGGGGAAGGGGGCAATGGGGACAGGGACGGGGGGGGGGGAAGGTGGCAGGGGCCAGGGCGCCCGGGGGCCCCCAGCACTGAGTATATTTAGCTCTGCAGCCCCAGGCTCGCCAGCGGCTCAGGTGTCCTGGGCGAGCTGGGGCCCTGCCAGCCCTCCCGGGATGGGCACCCCCTGGCAATGTCACCCCCAGAATGGGCACCTCCTGCAATGTCATCCCCGGCACAGCCATTGCCTGGCAATGCCATCCCCCTGTATGGGCACCCCTGCAATGCCACCCCCTGGCAATGTCACCCCTGGCAATGCCACCTCCAGCACGGCCACCCCCTGGCAATGCCACCCCTGGCAATGTCACCTCCAGCACGGCCACCCCCTGGCAATGCCACCCCTGGCAATGCCACCTCCAGCACAGCCACCCCCTGGCAATGCCACCCCCTGGCAATACCACCCCTGGCACAGAGACCTGGTGACAACCCCAGCCCCTGGCAGTGCCACCCCTCCAGCGTGGCCACTGCCTGGCACCATCATGCCCCCAGCATAGCCACACAACCCCAGGGAGGATCCTGTGCCTAGTGCCATGTGTGACCTGTGACCCCTGTGCCCCCCTGTGCCCAGGGAAGCCTTTTGTGCCCAAGAACCCAACGAGGGAGATCCCCAGGGAGGAGCAAATCACTCTGGAGCCAGAGCTGGAGGAGGCCTTGGCCAACGCCACCGAGGCCGAGATGTGCGACATCGCCGGTGGGTATGGCACGGGCACCCCTGGGCACCACAGCCTGGCAGGGAATGGCTGTGTGGCACTACAGCATGGCATGGGGTGGCCATATGGCACCATAGCCTAGCACAGGGCACCTGTGTGGCACCCCAGCCTGGCCTGGGGCAGCCATGGCACACCCCAGCCTGGCATGGGGCTGCCACACCACACCACAGCCTGGCACAGGGGTGGCCATAGCACACCACAGCCTGGCATGGGGCTGCCACACCACACCACAGCCTGGCACAGGGGTGGCCATGGCACACCACAGCCTGAGGCGAGGGCACACCCTGGGAGCTGTGGGGCACCTGCTGACCCCTCCCCCCGTGCCCTGCAGCCATCCTGGGCATGTACACCCTGATGAGCAACAAGCAGTACTATGATGCCATCTGCAGCGGCACCATCTCCAACACCGAGGGCATCAACAGTGAGTAGCATGGGCACGGGGGGGCACTGGGGTGGGACCCCTGGGGCAGGGGGCGCACAGGTTGGCACTCCCAGCGCAGGGCACGGCAGGGCTGTGGAGAGCAGAACCTTTGTGGGCTGCCCTCACATCTGTGCCCCTGTGCCTGGGCACACACAACCCCTGGCATGGCCGTGGGTGCCCCCCATGCCCCCCCGGGTGCCCCCAGGCGTGGTGAAGCCGGACAGCTACAGCTACAAGCCGGTGCCAGACGAACCTCCCAACCCCACGGACGTGGAGGAGACCCTGAGGAGGATCCAGACCAACGATGAGGCCCTGCAGGAGGTCAACCTCAACAACATCAAGGTGAGGGAGCAGCTGGCAGTGCCCCCCGAGGTGCCCAGGGTGTCCCCATGGGGGCAGTCTCTACCTCAGGGTGTTTCCAGGGCACCCCCAGGTTCTGCTGCCCATGCTGGGCTGGTCTCTGTCCCAGAGTGTCCCCAGGTGGTGCCAGGGTGACGAGTGGCACCTCGGTGTGTGCCCACGTGGCTGAGCCACTCTGTCCCTGTGGGGCTGCTCCCTGTCCTGGGGGCACCCCTGGCTCGTTTGCCCCCAGCCCGGAGCGGCTCCCGGGTGGCACCAGCCTTCCTCTCGTGCCACCTGCGCCCCTTCAGCGCCATCCCACAGCCTCTGGGTGCCACTCCTGGTGCCCTGGGGGTGTCCCCGGGCCCTGGGTGACTGTGCCCTCGCCCCAGGACATTCCTGTCGCCACGCTGAAGGCCATCTGCGAGGCCATGAAGGCCAACACCCACGTCCGCAAGCTCAGCCTGGTGGCCACCCGCAGCAACGACCCCGTGGCCGCTGTGAGTCCGGCCCCTTGTGCCGCTGTCCCCTCCTCCCTCTCCCGGTGCCCCCCAGGCAGAGGAGGGCACAGTCCCCTCCCTCTGGCTCCCTCCCGGGCACCAGCAAGCCCAACCCAGGCTGCTGCTGGCATCCCCACCGCTGCCCGTGGGGCGTCGATGGGCGCCAGGAGGTTCCAGAGGGTGGAGGTGGTGGTAGTGGAGCTTGTGCCAGCCTTGGGGTGCCAGCCTTGGGGTGCCAGCCGAGGTGACTCCCTGAGGTGCCACACAGGCTGTGGCCGAGATGCTGATGGAGAACAAGACCCTGGAGAGCCTCAACATTGAGTCCAACTTCATCACCAGCGCCGGGATGCTGAGCATCATCCGAGCCATGCACCACAACCGCAGCCTCACGGAGCTCAAGGTGGACAACCAGGTAGAGACTGGCACCGGCAGCAGGAGGAGGAGGTGCCCCCAAGGCAGGAGGAGGTGCCCAGGGTGGACAGGGATCTGCTGGAGGGGGCTGCAAGGGTGAGGAAGGGACTGCAGCACTGCCTGAGGAGGAGAGGCTGAGAGCCCTGGGGGTGCTTGGTGTAGAGAGAGGAAAGCTGAGAGGACACCTACGAAATGGTCATAAATACCTGAGGCTGGGGGTCAGGAAGGGAGAGGGAGAGGGAGAGGGACAGGGACAGGGACAGGGACAGGGACAGGGACAGGGACAGGCTCTGCTCAGCTGCACCCTGGGATAGGCCAAGGGGCAATGGATGGAGACTGCAGCACAGGAGGGTCCAGCTCAGCAGGAGGAAGAGCTTCTGCACTGTGAGGTTGTGGAGTCTCCTTCCCTGGAGACTTGAAGCCCCCCCTGGGGTCCTGTGTGCCCTGTGCTGGGTTCTGTGCTCCTGCTCTGGCAGGGGCTTGGACTCGAGGGTCTCCAGAGGTCCCTTCCAACTCCTCACATCCTGGGATCTGTGATATGGGAATAAACCCTCCCTGGCCCAGGCAGCTGTCTGTCTGTCCCACATCAAGAGCTGTGGGAGCGCCCCTCCAAGCCCCCTTGAGACCTCCCCCAAGCCCCCCCCCCCCGCCTTGTGCCCCTTGCTATTCCGGGGTTCCTGCCTTAACTATTTCCTGGCAGAATCGATTCTGCCTTCCAATTATTGACCCCAACCCTCCCAGCTCCTTTCCCTCCCGGGCAGTTTCCAACCCCTCTGCTCCAAGCTTGGAGCATCCCTGGGGACTTCTCAGCACGAAATCTACTACACCCCAGGAGCTGGACTTGGGGGGCGCGGGGGGGCCGGGCACTGGGGCAGGGGAGGGGTGGCCCCGACTTGCCGCCGCCGCCAATTTGCCGCCGCCCCCCCGACCTCCGTCTGCCGGCAGTGCCAGCGGCTCGGGGACTCGGTGGAGATGGAGATGGCTTCCATGCTGGAGCAGTGTCCCTCCGTGGTGCGCTTCGGCTACCACTTCACGCAGCAGGGACCCCGCGCCCGAGCCTCCATCGCCATCACCAACAACAACGAACTCCGTGAGTGCCCCCCCGGGACCGCTCCCCCCGGGCTAGGAATGGGGGCGAAGGGGAAGGGGGTCCCATGCCTGCCACCCTCCCCCCCCGGCCCCCCATGGCAGGGGGGGTTGGAACTGGGTGGTCCTTGAGGTCCCTTCCAACCCTGACAGTTTTTCTCTTGCTTCTTTTCCTTGGCCCCAGGTCGCAAGCAGAAGAAAACCTAAGGGCCCCCAGCCCCCTCCCTCCCCCCCAGCCCTCAACCCCTCTTCCCCAGCCCCATCCCAGTGCTGTAAATAAAGAGAGTACTGAGCTTGGGATCTGCTGGGATGTGTCCCGGGGTAGGATTTGTGTCTGGGGCCGGGACTGGGAGCATGGGGATGAGCTGAGGGAGAGGTCGTGGCCGTGCCCCCACCCCGTTCACATCCGGCCCTTAATCCCCGGCCTGAGCCTGGATCCCCTCGGGGAGCAGCAGGGCCCAGGGTATTTATACCTCAGGGGTTGGATTACAGCAGCAGAGGGGTGCAAGGAAGAAGGGTAACCCCCAAGCCCCCCCCAAAGTGGGCAGCTGGGTGCCCCCACATGGCACAGAACCTGGCACCCAGGGCACCCATAGCCTGGTGAGGTTGGGGGGCACACACAAGGTCTATTTATAGCTCCTACCACCTATTTATAGCAGGAGGCAAGCAAGCAGCTAAAGCCTGGTGCCCAGAGCTAACATCACTGCCAGGGACACCCCCTCCATGGGCACAGGAGCCAACTCTGGGCTCCAGAGACCCTTGGGTGCTGCCTCAGGGGTGTGGATGCCAGCTGGGCATAGCTCCTTCGGTGCCAGCCCTGGTGTGGGGGCACTCAAAGGCAGGCAGGAAAACGGGGGGGGGGGGAAACTGAGGCAGGGGAAGGTGTCAGGGCCAGGCACTTTCCAAAGCTCTGGGACAGCTGCTGGGGACAGGGAGGAGGAGGTTGGGGGAAGGGAGGGGATGGGGGTGGGGATGGGGGTGGGGGGCCCAGCACTGCCACCCCAAAAGGCCACAACCTGCAGGCAGCTGCCAGTGTGTGAAAAAATGAGTGTGACTTGGGCCAGGGACAGCAGGGGACAGGGCAGGGGACAGGGCAAGGCCAGGCCAAGGCCCACAGCAAGGCTGGCATGGAGCTCCCAGGGCTCTGACCAGGGTCAGGACACCCCCCCAAAAAACCCCAGAACTCCCACCCCCCAGGCAGAAGGCTGTGGGACCCCCAGTCAGTATCAGCCCAAGGAGCTGCCCCAAGGGCTCAGACACTTCCACCCCTGCTGCAGTTTGTTCTGCTCATGAGGGGAGGGGGAGGCTGGGGGACAGCCAGGTGGGGGCTGTCTCTGGGGGGCCTGGTGGGGGGCAGGGGGACTCGGGCTGGGGGCAGCAGCGTGGGAGGCTCCACCTCGTCTGAGTCGAAGTCAACCTTCTCATCCTTGACCCACTTGCCAGAGGGGTCCAGCAGCTAGCCAGAGCTGGGGACAGAGGGACAGACAGAGGCAGTGTGGGGTGGCCCCAACCTGGGGGTCCCCAGCCCGAGGTGGGGGGGGCTGGGTCCAGAACTCACCCCCACAGATGCAGATAGTGCTCCAGGGCCTGGCGCTGTGTGGGGCTGGGGGCTTGGGGCGGGCTGGGGGCTGCCAGCGAGGACCTTCCTTTGCCCCCTTGCTGCCTCTGGGCTGCAGCTACCCTGGGGCTGTCTGGGAGGGCAGAGGGAGGCTGCTGAGACCCAAAATGTGGGAGATGCCCCCCTGAGAGCCTGGCAGCCCTGCCCTGCCGGGGCCAGCGCAGCCCTGGAGCTGTGTCAGGACCCCCTGTGTCTGGGTGGCGCTGCTGGGGTCTCTGTGTCAGGACCCCCTGTGTCTGGGTGGCGCTGCTGGGGTCTCTGTGTCAGGACCTCCTGTGTCTGGGTGGCGCTGCTGGGGTCTCTGTGTCAGGACCTCCTGTGTCTGGGTGGCGCTGCTGGGGTCTCTGTGTCAGGACCCCCTGTGTCTGGGTGGCGCTGCTGGGGTCTCTGTGTCAGGACCCCCTGTGTCTGGGTGGCGCTGCTGGGGTCTCTGTGTCAGGACCCCCTGTGTCTGGGTGGCGCTGCTGGGGTCTCTGTGTCAGGACCCCCTGTGTCTGGGTGGCGCTGCTGGGGTCTCTGTGTCAGGACCCCCTGTGTCTGGGTGGCGCTGCTGGGGTCTCTGTGTCAGGACCCCCTGTGTCTGGGTGGCGCTGCTGGGGTCTCTGTGTCAGGACCCCCTGTGTCTGGGTGGCGCTGCTGGGGTCTCGGCGTCCCTAGTGCCGCGGACTCTCTTGCTCACTGCTGCCTCCTTGTGGGCACGGCTGGGTACTGCGTGCTGCCACCTGCCGCTAAGGGCGTGAATGGCCTCCAAAGGGGCATTGGAGGCATTGAAAGGTATTTGGGGGCCTCTAAAGGGGTTTTGTGGACATCTAGAGGTGTCAGGGGGCCTCTAGAGGGTCTCCTGGAGGCTCCCTAGGGGCCTTTGGAGGGTCCCAAAGGAGTTGGGGGGGTTCAAGGGGGCTGTGAGGGTTAGGGGTCTCTGTGGGGTTTCAGGTTTTGGGGTCCCGCAGGACTCACTCTGATTTTCGGTGTCCCTGCAGCCCCGACCCCCCCCAACCACGTTTTCCCTGTCATCTAAAGGGGTTTAGAGGGTGACAAAGGGGGTCTAAGGGACATGTAAATGGGTCTGGGGGCACCAAGATGGTGCCACCCTCTGCACGACAGCGCTGCCCGCTTTAAAACGGCTCCCACTGCACCGTCCTGGATTCCTGGTTCTCTGCTCTGCACCAAGTCAGTGCCAGCCCCTGCTGCTCTCTGGCGCTTTGCTGTAGCAGCTGTAGGACTCTGCCTTGGCTCTGCTTGTGGGAGGGTTCCCGGAGCTGGCGGCAGGTTCCCGGGGCCGGGACCGCGAGGATCCGCGGCGGGGGGCAGGGTTGGGTGCTGGGCTCGGCGCTGCCCGGAAGCCGACGGCGGCAGCCGGCACGCGGCTGGGGGGAGGGTCGGTCTGCAGCGGTCCGGAGGAGTCAGGGGGGCTCCGTTCCCAGTAGCATGAAGTGATCTCCCCGTGTGGCCCCTGTGTTCTCTCCGTCCCTCCCAGGACGGAAAGAGGCTTTGACCTGGGCTGCACGGGGTCAGGAGTGGATGCTCCTGTGGCTGGGCTGTAGGGGTTTCAAAATGAGTTTATTTTGTTGTAATTTGGTTGTTTTTCATTTGGATGGAAACCCCTCTGAACAGAGCCCAGCTGAGCTGCTTTGGTGTGAGGCTGCTGGAGGCCTGGAGCAGGCTGCCCAGAGAGGTTATGGAGTCTCCTTGTCTGGAGACCAAAACCCAGCTGGATGTGCTCCTGTGTGACCTGCACTGGGTGGTTCTGCTTTGGCTGGGGGGTGGGTTGGACTGGATGATCTCTGGAGGTCCCTTCCAACCCCAGCATTCTCTGCTTCTCTGAATAGCCATAATACCAAACCCCCACCAAGACTCCCACAGCCAGACAGAGCCTAAAGCAGCAACAGAGAGCAAGGATCCCAGGGCAGGCAGCCCCATGGGGCAGCCTTGGGGACACCACCCAAGTGTGGGATGTGCCTGCTGGAAGCCTGCAAGACAAAAATGGACAACTGCAGCAAGCTGAAGCTCTGAGGCAGCAGAGAGCAGCAGGGTGAGGACGATGTAAAATAGTGCCTGAAAGAAGCAACAGATCCTCCCCCAGAAACCAGGTTGGAAAAGTCCTTCGAGATCATCCAGTCCAACCTAGCACCCAGCACCATCTGATCAACCAAACCATGGCACCAAGGGCCTCAGCCAGGCTCTTCCTAAGCACCTCCAGGGATGGGGACTCCACCACCTCCCTGGGCAGCACATCCCAAGGGCCAATCTCTCTGGCTGTGAGGAACTTCTTCCTCATGTCCAGCCTAAACCTCCCCCAGCTCCTGTCCCATTTGTTGTCCCAGTGACAGCTACACCTTGGGGACAGCAAACATCTCCAGTTTAAGATCTGCAGGCAGAAAAATCAGCCTTGAGGGTACTCTGCAGGGAAGCTTTCAGTGCTCCTTGGCCAGAAGCTCTCAAAGCCAGCTCCTACCCCACTGATGGGACAGGAGAACAACCAAGGGGTCCCAGATGATGTCCTGTCCCTGTGAAGAGACCAACCAAGGCACCCCAGATGTGTCCTGTCAGTGTGAGGGGCCAGGGTAGGCACCAGGCCAGGGTCTGTGGGCCCAGGTGGATCCAAGGATGTCCCTCTCCACACCTCTGTTCCAAGGTGCTGGGGCAGAGCCCTGCGCTGGGAGCTGGTGGTGCAGCTGCTCCTGTTGGTAAGCAGCAAAACAATTCCCGAGTTTAACAAGACAGCAGAGGGGATAAAGAGATGCCCAGTTTAATGAGATGGCAACGCTGACCAAGAGCTCCCCTTCCTACAAGGGGCTGGAAGGCAGGGAGGGGCAGAGGGACCTCGAAGAAAGGAAGAGCAAAGGGGAACTGGGACTTGCGTGCGCTCCTTCTGTCATTCTTGGCTGGATAACCTTCGGGAAGGGCCGGGACCGTCTGTTCTGAAAGCTCTGTTGGTGCCCAGGCTGTGGGCGGGGGGAGGCTCCGCTTAGCGCCGGGGGGGTTCTACAGAGCGAGGTGGGGGGAGGTGGCGAGAAGCGGAGGGAGCCGCCGGGGCCGCTTCGCCACCCCCCTGCCGTCCCTTCCCCACACACAAGGCGGCGGCGGCGCCCTCCGCTCCCCTCGCCGCTCAGCGGGACCAGCACTCCCCCTCCCCTCCCCTCCCCTCGCCGCCGCTTTGTGTACTGAGGCTGCAGCCTGCCCCTCCCCCCCCCCTTCTTCTTCTTCTCCCCCAGACCCCGGTGGTTCGAACCGGTTCCAGCAGCCACCTACCGCCACCCGCACACGGCGGAGACTCCCCCACATCCCACCGCTGGTTTCCCCTGCCCTACTCCCCATCCCCCCCTCCGGCTTCGCGGCGCCTCACGTCCCCACCGCCGCCGCTCCTCCCGCTGCCTCAGCCGCGCCTGCTCGTCCCTAAAGGGGCCCCCCCGCTCCGCCGCTCTCCGGGTGAGGCGACAGGCATGAGCCCCCCGGGACCCCCGAGCGTGATGCTGCGAGGAGGAGAAATGATCTCTGTTCCTGCGAGCTCCCCGCACGTTCTCACGGGGGGCGGCTCCGTGCTTGGCGCGGGTCTTTTTTTTTTTGCCTCTCCTTCTCTTTCCCCCTCCCGCCTCTTTCCCCCCTCTTCCCTCCCTCCCTCACCTGGAAGTCCCCCTCACACCAGAGACGGGAGGAAAAAGAGGGCGCGCGGCGGCGCAGGCACACTGCGTACATACACGCAAACACGCGACCTGCTGCCGGCGGAGGGATACGGTGACGTCATTTCCTCCTGGGCCGCAGGGAAGCGCGCTGATAGGTGCGTGGCGTGCTGACGTCACCCGCAGGCCGGCGCTGCCCCGCTCCGAACGGCGCCGGGGCCTGGCCGGGGGCAGCTCCTCGCCTGTCGCCTGTCCAGCGCAGGTTGCGCACCCCCCGGAGGAGATGCGGGGCCTCCGGGCTGCTCTCGGCCTCTAGGGGAAGCGGTGGGAGCTTGGGGGTGGGGTTGCTGTGGCGGGGCCTAGCGCTGCTTGAAGGCCCTGCCGGTGCCTGCAGGCCCGGGCGCCGCCTCAAGGCCCTGGCGCCATCTCCTCAGGTGGGATCTGGGGGTGCAGCAGGCTTCCAGGCAAGCCTGTGCCATCTCTTCTCAGGGCTGTCCCACCTGCCTTCATGGCTGCTGGAGGGGAATGGAGCCTTCCTCACCATGTCGAAGCAAGGAGGTGGCTGGCCAGAGCGTTGCCAGCCAAAATCGCCCACCTGCAGCCTGTGTTCCCTTTGGCTTTAGTTGTATCTTGGGCATTTGCCACCTTTGGTACTGTTGATTGCATCTTGCACTCCCCAGGCACCATAGGTTGGCAGCGTGGTGAGGGCTCGATGCTACCATCTATAGGTGTAGTGATCATTAACCCTGTTGTTGTCCTTGGGTCCTGGTGTCTTCAGTGCGAGGTGGTTTAGGGGGTTAGCAATGCTGACAAGAGTCAAGCCTGCAGCCTTTGCCCTGTAGCCTTTAGTTTTGGGGGAAGGTGAAGTGAAAGCTGCTGTGGTTAGAACCTCAGTCCCATCGGCCATGAAACAACGAGTCTGAGAGCCAGGGATGCTCAAATGCATCTTGCTGGCCATGTCTCGAAACAGAAGATGATTTTAGTGAGGAAAGAGACTTTGGAGGTCCAAACACTTTCAGAAGTCTTTTTGATTCCTTTTCTCTCTGGTTTATGTCCCTTCTGTGAGGCTCATCTCAAAAGTTGCTACAGGTTTCACCCCTCGGGGATGGCTCCAGAGGGAGAGGTGAAGAATTAAAACTGCTGTAAAATTCCCCCTCCCAGCTTCTCTGGAGGTTTCCTGGCAGACAGGACAGAGGTGTGAGGACATAGCCATGTTAGGAGGTGTCCCCTGTGGTGTGAGGACTTTGTTTTAGGAGATACTTGAGCATGGATGCAACTTGAGGGGAAGTGTGACCAACAGGATGAGGGGAGAGGGGGTTTTGCCCTCTGCTCTGCTCAGACCCCACCTGCAGCACTGCATCTAGGTCTGGGGCCCTCAGCACAAGAAGGAACTGGAGCTGCTGGAGGGGATCCAGGGTAGGCCAGCAAGATGATCAGAGGCTGTAGAACCTCCCCTGTGGAGACAGCCTGAGGAAGTTTGGGCTGTCCAGCTGGAGGAGAGAAGGCTCTAGGGAGACCGTAGAGCAGCCTTCCAGTACCTGAAGAGAAGGCTCTGGGAGAGCTGGGGAGAGACTTTTGACAGGGGCTAGGAGTGCCAGGATGAGAGACAATGGCTTTGAGCTGGGAGAGGGGAGACTGAGCCTGGAGATGAGGAAGAAGTTGTTTAGTGTGAGGAGAGCCTGGCACAGGCTGCCCAGGGAGGCTGTGGCTGCTTCCTCCGTGGAGGTGTTCAAGGCCAGGCTGGATGAGGCCTGGAGCAGCCTGGGCTGGTGGGAGGGGTCCCTGCCCATGGCCCTCCAGAAAGCTCAGACTGCAACCTCACACCAGAGAAGTTTCTCCTCACCTTGAGGTGGAACTTCTGGGTTCCAGTGTGTGTCCATTGCTCCTTGTCCTATCACAGGACACCACTGCACAGAGCCTGGCTCCTTCTTCTTGCCCCCCCACCCTTCAGCTAATTGCAGGCATTGATCAGGTCCCCTCTGGGGCTGCTCCTCCCCAGACTAAACAGCCTGAGGGCTCTCAGCCTTTCCCCATCAAATGTTCCAGTGCCTTCAGCATCCTCACAGCCTCTGTTGGACTTTCCAGTAGCTCTCTCTTCGTCCTGAACTCGAGAGCCTAGAACTGGCCCCAGGACTCCAGAGGTGGACGCAGCAGGGCAGAGCAGAGGGGTAGCACAACCTCCCTTGCCCTGCTGGCCACACTCCTCTGAATGCCCCCAGCACACCCCTGGCCACCAGGGCACCTTGCTGCCCCATGGAGAACTTGCTGTCCCCCAGGACTCCAAGGGTCTGCTCCATGGAGCTGCTTCTCACCAGCTCATCCCCTAATCTGCTCCTCGTGCAATGATCAGACAGCAGTTCCTGCTGCATGGGGTTGAGACGTTGGAGGCTGCCAAACCTGCCCTGACCTGCCTGGACTCCTGGAGAGCATAAAACCCTGCCCAGGAACAGGAGCTCAGCAGAACTCTTCGCTTGGCTGGTGCGAAGCCGCAGGCTGGTTCTGCGCCAGGGCAGTGAGTAGGAGGGTTCAAAGCACCCAGGGACAGCTCCAGGATCCGAGCAGGTGAAGGCGCGGCAGAGCCCCAGCGGCGCTCCGGAGCTGCGCTCCCGGCCGCGGCCCCTGCGCTGGATCCTCCCCTTGGCGAGAGCCTCCCTGCCCTCCGCGCCGCCCGGCGCCGCTGCGCTGACCCCGGCCGGGCGCTTTCGCTCCTCGCAGCTCCCCTGCAAGCAGCTCCTCTGCAAGCAGCTCTGCTGCCTCCTGCGCCGCCTGCCAGCCGCCATGGGTAAGAGGTGCACGGCGGATCCGGAGGGGTCTGCTGCCTCGGGGAAGCGGCCGGCAGGGGCCGGGGCGGCTGCTGGTGGGCCGGGCCGGTGGGGAGAGCCGTGGGGCCGAAGTTCAGCTCGGCCACTGCTGTGCTGTGAAGGGTTGACTGGCAGCAGTGCACGCCGTTCATGTCCTTAAATGCCACTTTTTGCCCTTGAATGCCTCTTTTTGCTATTAGTGCCACTTTGTTTTCTCTTTGTGCCCTCGAATGTCACTTCTGTTTTTCCCCTTTAAATGCCACTTTCTCACCCTCGAGGAGCAAACAACTTGGACTCACTGCTGTGGTTGGCTGGGAACCTGGAGCGTGCTTGGGAAGGTCTCCAAGGAGCAGGCAGCAGAACTGAGTGACAGAGTTCAGCAACCTTCTGGTTACGTTTTTGTTGTGCCAGCCCTGGGTGTTGCTGTGGGTGTTCGGTTTTGGATACAAGGGAAGGAAGTAGAAGGAGGGGACTGAAGGAGATGGCTGAAGGAGGGTGAGGGGAAGGGCTTTGAGCTGGGAGAGGGGAGATGGAGACCGGAGATGAGGAAGAAATTCTGTAGTGAGGGTGGGGAGAGCCTGGCACAGGTGGCCCAAGGAGTCTGTGGATGCCTCCTCCCTGGAGGTGTGCAAGGCCAGGCTGGACAAGGCCTCAAAGCTCATCCAGTTCCAGCTCCCTGCCATGGGCAGGTGCACCTCCCACCAACCCAGGCTGCTCCAGGCCTCCAAGAAACTCTGCATTTGGGTTTGTGAGCTGGGATGGTGCCAATTCTGCCACACTCTGCTCGGGTCACCTGGCAGTAAGTTAACTGCTGCACCTGGTTCTGGGGAGCAGGGCTGGAGAGGAGCAGCTGAGGGAGCTGGGGGTGTTTGGTCTGGAGGAAAGGGGGCTGAGGAGAAGCCTCATTGCTCTCTGCAGCTCCCTGAAAGGAGGCTGGAGGCATGTGGGGGGTGGGTAGGGACAGGACAAGAGAAGATGGCCTCAAGTTGCTCCCAGGCAGGTTTAGGTTGGCCATTAGAAGAAAATTCTTCACTGAAAGGGTTCTCAAAGACTGGCACAGGCTGCCCAGGGAGGCTGTTGAATCCCTGCCCCTGGAGGGGTTTCAAAGCCACAGAGGTGTGATACTGAGGGCCATGGACTAGCCCCAGCCTTGGCAGAGCTAGAGCTGGTTGGACCAGATGATCTGAAAGGCCTTTCCCAACAACAGTCATTCCAGGATTCTCTTTTAACTGTCAGAACCCCATCCTCAGTTCACCTGGATGCTTTGTGGGCTCAGAGGCAGGACAGGAGCAGGTCTGGATGCACTAAGTGTAGAAGGCCAGGCTGGAGAAGAAGGGGTACCAGGGAGACCTCAGAGCAGCCTGCCAGTAGCTGAAGGGGCTCCAGGAGAGCTGGGGAGGGGCTGTTCAGAAGGGCTGGGAGTGACAGAACAAGAGGCAGTGGTCTGGAACTGGAGCAGGGGGTGTTCAGGTTGGACATCAGGAGAAGTTCTGCACAGCGAGGGTGGTGAGACAGAGAAAGGTTGAACTGGATGACCCTGAAGACCTTTTCCAACCAAACCAATTCCATGATTCTACCTTAAAGCTTCCAGCAAGCTGCTGGTTGGTGTCAGCAAGGTGCTCTTGGCAGTGTGGAGGATCAGCTCTGGGGCTTCTCCTCCCCAAAGCTCATTAAAGGCTGCTTGCATGGCTTGGTACTTAGAAGAATTGGTCTCCTGCAAGGACCTGCAGCTTTGGCTGTGGTTGGTCCTGGATGTGGATGCTTCCCCCTCCCCCCCAGTTTGTGCCTCTTCAGCAGTTTGCTGGGATCCTTCCACAACCCTCCCTCCATTGTCAGGATTTAAGCAGCTGGGGCCCACACCTTCACTTCAGAGAGCTTGCTGTTTACTCACGCTCTGCAGCAAGCCAAGCTTGGCCCAGATTTGCTCCACCTCACTCGAAGCTTTCAGCAGGGCAGCGTCATTTATTGTCACATTTCGCCTCAACAGCCTCTCTAAAGTGCCCTGGGTCTGTTCCCAGCTTGTCTGAAGAGGGCTGAAGGACCACAATGCCACAACCAAGAAGCCCTTCCTGCTCCTTTCCTTTGTTGCCTGCTGGGAACTCCAAACTGGCCAAGAATTCCAATTTCATAGATTCATGGAGTGGGTTGGAAGGGACCAGAAAGCTCATCCAGTTCCAACCTCCCTGCCATGGACAGGGACACCTCCCACCAGCCCAGGTTGCTCAAGGCCTCATCCAACCTGGCCTTGAACACCCTCAGGGAGGGGGCAACCACAATTTCCTTGAGCAACCTATTCCAGAGTCTCCCCACCCTGGTACATGAAGAACTTCTTCCTCAGCTCCAAACCATTCCCCCTTGTCATGTCTCCAGACACCCTCAGGAAAACTCCCTCTGCAACTTTCCTGTAGGATCCCTTCAGCTATTGGGAGGCAGCTCTGAGGTCTCCCTGGAGCCTTCTCCAGGCTGCCCAGCCCCAGCTCCCTCAGCCTGTGCTCACAGCAGAGCTGCTTCAGCCCTTGGATCATCTTTGTGGCCTCCTCTGGACTCTCTTCAGCAGCTCTGTGTCCTCCTCCTGCTGGGGACAGCAGAGCTGGAGGCGAGGTCTGAGCAGAGCAGAGCCAAGGGGCAGAATCCCCTCTCTTGCCCTGCTGCCCACCCTGCTCTGGCTGCAGCCCAGAAGCAGTGTGTGAGTTGTAGGTGCCTGAGCACAGGTTCTGAACGTGGTAGTGTAAAGGCTGTTGGGAACGAGTTGCTGCAAATCCCAGCTTGATGACAAACCTCTCAGGTTGTGTTTACAAGCCAGCTTGGCACAGCCTGCATGGGAAGGCCTCAGCAGGTATCTGCAGGCAGTTGGAGAACAAAAGAGGGTTGGAACAAGATCAGAGAGACAGGAGGAAGAGAGGCGTGTGTGAAGAACGAAAAGGGAACATTCATCATAGAATCATGGAGTGGTGGGAAGGGACCTCTGGAGATCGCCCAGCTCAACCCCCTGCCAAAGCAGGGGCAGCCAGGGCAGGTCACACAGGGACACAGCCAGGTGGGGTTGGAAGCTCTCCACACAAGGAGGCAAAGACCTGGAGTGATGAGACAAGGGCTGATGGATTTAAGCTTCATTGCTCTTCTCTGGCCCTGCTCCAGCCCTCAAGGTCCTTCTGGCAGCAAAGAGCCCGAAGCTGACCCCAGGACTGCAGCTGTGGCCTCCCCAGTGCCCAGCCCAGGGGGACAATCCCTGCCTTGCTCCTGCTGCCCAACTGTGGCTGCTCCAGGCCAGGCTGCTGGTGCCCTTCTTGGCCACCTGGGTACCCCTGGCTCATCTCCAGCTGCTGGCAAGCAGCACTCCCAGGTTCTTGGGAGTTTTGCTTGGGTATTGTCACCACCACGCTGTCTCCTTCCTTTGGTGGCTTCTCCTGTCCCGTTCCATGCTCCACGTGTTTCTGGGAGGCAGCATCACTTTCCCTGGGAGGGATCAGAGATGTTGTCAAAGTGGAGGGCAGGCTGGGCAGGATGTGACTCCCTCCTTGCTCATTAAGGGCTGCCTGCAGGCCAGGGACCCTTCTCCAAGTGGGGTCCCTCCCAAGGACAGGATGAAGGCTGAATCTCCAGTGGTGGACTTGGCAGTGCTGGGTTAATGGTTGGACTCAATGATCTCTAGGGTTCTGTTCAACCTAAATGATGAGGCTTGGCCTGGATGACCTTTAAAGGTACCTTCCAACCCAGCCCATTCCAGGATCTCCCATTCCAGGATCTCCCATTCCTCCCAGCAGGTTTATTTTCAGCAGCTCAAGGAACCTCAGCACTGAGGGGAGTCAGCAAGACTTTGGGGTACTTGGCAGGGTGAAGATGGGGTCTAAGTGTTGAATGCAAACCCAAGCTCCAGCTGGGGGAAGTGGGCTGGAGATCTAAAGACTTTCCTGTTTCCTTCTCCAATCAGCAAAATGTGGAGCCTGTGGCCCAGGATATGCAACTCCCCTGGATGCCATGAAAGGCAAGTACTGGGATGTCTTCTCTAAAGCCAGGCCATCAGCCAAGGATGGTCTCAAGCTGAAAGGTGAAGGCTGGGTAGATGCCTTCTGGAGTGGCTCATTGATTAGCAAGGCCAAAGAGACTCCAAAGATCAGAAGAGTTTGGTTCCTTTGGCAGCCAAGCTCTGGGCAGAGCCTTTGAGCTCTGACCCGGAGTCCACCAACACGAAGTGGGCTGAGGTTTGAAGTGCTGCCACACCACTTCCTCCAGCTGGGATGGAGAGCTTTAGGTGCAGCCCTCAGGTTCTCCCATAACAACAATGCCCATTAGGACACCAGAGGGGGAAAGAGGAGTGAGGGTTTTCAGTGTGACAAGAGGTTAGTGCAAGATTCTCATCCACTCACAGCTGTAGAAAAGGATCCCCTCCTCTTCCCAGGAAGCATCTGCTCTTCCCAGCAGTGTCTGCCTAAATCCTGAACCTCACCAGAGCTCCTGAGGCATTCTGCTGGAGCCTTTCATGGTGGCAGAACTCCTCTGTGAGTCCTTGGAAAGCTTCAGCCTTGTCCTGAGCATGCTTTTGGCAGAGGTGGACTGAACATCGGACAGCTACCGCTAGGGCCACCAGGGAAGGGAGAAGCTGTGCCACGGCAGGGTGGTCACCAGCACTGCCCTGCTCCAGCAAAAGAGCCCAGAGCAGCCCCAGAGGCTCCTGCATTAGGTGGGCACTGGGCTGGAAAAGCCCCACAGCTGGGTCACCACCTGGTTGCTCCAGTCACTCACTCCTGGAGTTTAGAGAGGAAAAGGTTAAATCCAGGGAAAACTGCCTCCAAGTTGGGCACAGCTTGTTGGGAAATGGTAATGGTTTCTTGGTTTCATTAACAAGAGTTGTGCCTTGCAAGGGCCCCGGGAGGAGATTGTCTACGTGCCCTGCATCTACAGGAACACTGGCAAGGACAAGCCTGACTACCTGGCCACTGTGGATGTGGACCCCAAGTCCCCAAGCTACTGTCAGGTAGAGTGGCCCCCAGGCCAGGGTTGGGTATTTGGTGTCACATCTTCAGTTTTGGGTAGAATCATGGAGCTGAGCAGTGCTTGCAAATAGCTGAAGGGTGGGGGGCAAGAGGAAGGGGCCAAGCTCTGTCCTGGGATAGGACAGGGGCAAGGGGCACGAAGTGGAGGCCAGGAGGTTCTGGCTGAGCAGGAGGAGAAAGTTGTTTGGTGTGAGGGTGCTGGAGGCCTGGAGCAGGCCGCCCAGAGAGGCTGTGGAGTCTCCTGGCGTGGAGAGCTTCCAACCGTACCTGTCTGTGTTCCTGTGTGACCTGCCCTGGGTGCCCATGCCCAGGCACTGGGGTGGCACTGGGTGATCTCCAGAGATCCCTTCCAGCCCCACCATTCTTTGGTGTGAGGGTGCAGCCTGAGCTTTCTGGGGAGATCCTGGCTGGAGCTGAAGGCAGCAGAACCACCCCCTCGTGCTGGTTATTAATTCGTCAGGCTTACAGAAGTTGGAGAGCCCAAACTTGTACCTCAAGGTTTCATACATTCATAGAAGGGGTGGGAAGGGATCTTAAACCTCACCCAGTTCCAGTCCCCTGCCACGGGCAGGGACCCCTCCCACCAGCCCAGCTTGCTCCAGGCCTCATCCAGCCTGGCCTGGAACACCTCCAGGGAGGAGGCAGCCCCAGCCTCCCTGGGCAGCCTGTGCCAATGTCCCCAGCTTCACTCCCAAGAATTTCTTCCTCCTCTCCAGTCTCAACCTGACCAGGTTTGGGTTCAGCCACCAGCACACCCAGCATGCAGCAAAGGCTCTGCAGACACCGTGTCCAACCTTCCCCCGCTTCCCAGCTGCAGCTCTGTCTCAGCCTGGAGCTGCTTCCTGAATGACAAACAGGCACCTTCCTTCTGTTCCTGCACTAGTTCATGCTCTTGACATCCAGACCTGCTCCTTGGCCTCGGGGAAAAGCGACCCCGAACTGCACCCTCAGCCTGTCTCTGCCAACAAAGCTGGTGAGGAGGAGCAGGGCAGGGATTGTTCCCCTGTGCTGGGCACTGGGGAGGCCACAACCGGAATCCTGGGCTCAGGTGTTGTGGTTTAAGCTTTCCCAGAGTCCAAAAGCCCAAATGGAACAAACTGGGATTGCCTCCCCTCCCATTTTTCCTGGTAGGGGAAAGCAAATTAAGCAGGAGAAAAGGGAGGTGAACCCACAAAAGAAACAGTCTCGATTTGGAAGCGAAGAGGTAAAATTAACAGAATACAAAAGGCATTTGAGTGAAAGGAAGGTCACAAAGCCACAAGGGAAAAAAGGAAAGAAAGATCTACAGAAAAGTATCCCATCTGGCAAAGGACTCCCTGGTGCAGTGTGGAGTCTCTTGGGGTGCAGTCCTCAGGAGTCTGGGTGCAGCATGGAGCAGGCCTCACTGCCTGGTTACAGCAGGGAGCAGCAGGAGCAGCAAAATGACTCCCTTTGAATGGGCTTGGTGGACAGGAAGGGGCAGTGGAATAGGCTTTGACCCAAGGACCCCTCCCCTGGGAGGCAGGACCAAGCCTCTCTGCCCACCTGGGTCAGGTTTCTTTGTCCACCTGGGGGCTGGGTTCTTTTCAGTTCCACCCCCTCTGGGACTGGCTGTAACCTAACAGCCAGGCTTGGGCTCCTCAGGGCCATTGAGGGCTGGAGCGGGGCCAGAGGAGGGCAACGAAGCTGGGGAAGGGTCTGGAGAACGGGGCTGGGGAGGAGCAGCTGAGGGAGCTGGGGGTGGTGAGGCTGGAGAAGAGGAGGCTGAGGGAGACCTCCTTGCTCTCTGCAGCTCCCAGAGAGGAGGCTGAGCCAGGTGGGGGCTGGGCTCTTCTGCTAAGGGACAAGGGTCAAAGGAAGAGGAAATGGCCTGAGATTGCCCCAGGGGAGGTTCAGGTCGGCCACGAGGAACAATTTGTACCCTGCAAGAGTGGCCAGGCCCTGGCACAGGCTGCCCAGGGAGGCGGTGGAGTTCCCATCTCTGGAGGCGCCGAAGAGCCCCGCGGCCACGGCGCTGGGGCCAGGGCTCGGAGGCCACGGCGGGGCTGGGCTGGATGCCCTTGGAGGGCTTCCTGATGCTGTGCTTCTCTGCAGGTGATCCATCGCCTGCCCATGCCCAACCTGAGGGATGAGCTCCACCACTCTGGGTGGAATTCCTGCAGCAGCTGCTTTGGGGATGCCACAAAGAAGAGGAACCGACTGATCCTGCCCAGCTTCATCTCCTCCCGCGTCTACGTGGTGGATGTGGGGACAGACTCACGAGCTCCCAGACTCCATAAGGTCTGTTGGAGAGCAGCTCCGTGGAGAAGGATGTGGGAGTCCTGTTGGACAACAGGGTGACCATGAGCCATCAAGGTGACCTGGTGGTCAAGAAGGCCCCAAGGGTCTCCCGGGTGCATCAAGCAGAGTGTGGCCAGCAAGGCAGGGAGGTTCTGCTGCCCCTCTGCTCTGCCCTGGGGAGGACACCTGTGGAGTGCTGGGGCCAGTGCTGGGCTCCCCAGTTCAAGAGGGGCAGGGAACTGCTGAAGAGGGCACAGCAAAGGGCTGTGAAGATGCTGATGGGACTGGAACATCTCTGAGATGAGGACAAGCTGAGGGACTTGGGGCTTTGGAGCTTGGAGAGGAGCAGCCTGAGGGGGATCTGATCAGTGCTGATCGATACTGCAAGGGTGGGGGACAGGAGGGTGAGACCAGTGGTGACCAGTGGCAGGACAAGGGCCATGGGGACAAACTGCACCATCAGAAGCTCCACCTGAACATGAGGAGGAACTTCTGGAACCGAAGGGTGGTGGAGGCCTGGAGCAGGCTGCCCAGGGAGGAGGTGGAGTCTCCATCTCTGGAGAGGGCATGGCAAGGGGTTTGGAGTAGATGATCTCTAAGGTCCCTTCCATGATTCTGTGATCCAGCTCCAGCCCCCTGCCATGGGCAGGGACACCTCCCACCAGCCCAGGCTGCTCAAGACTTCATCCAGCCTGGCCTTGAACACCTCCAGGCAGCTATAGCCTCCCTGGGCGACCTGTTTCCGGGTCTCCCCGTGCTCACTCTCAAGAATTTTTTAACTCCAGTCAGGGTCTTCCTGCTGCATGATTCAGGCTGGGTTTAACCCCCTCAGCTCTTGCTGTTTTGTGTTCTTGAGCAGAATGAATCAATGTCATGGATGGCCCAGAGGGCAGAGGAGAAACCAGGAGGTGGCAGGAACTCAAAGCAGCAAAGGCCTCCCTCTCACATGTGAACCCTTCCTGCTCCTTCCTCATTCTGAAAGCTGAACTCTGAGGCTGGAGCTGGTGTCCTGCAGTGGTCAGGGAAGCTGACAACCATTCTCTGTCTGCATTTCAGATTGTTGAGCCAGTGGAGCTGTTCTGGAAGGGGAACCTGGCAAATCCTCACACCTCTCACTGTCTGGGCAGCGGTGACATCCTGATCAGCTGCCTGGGAGACCCTGCTGGCAATGGAAAAGGTATTTATCATCCCTTGCTACTCCAGAAAGGGACTCAGTATGGCAGGGTCCTGCTCCCAGAGCTGGAGGACTTGTGAAGACCTCCTCTGAGATCTCCAAGCAAGCCCTTTAGCTAACAGCAGAAGCAACACTTCAGCCACCAGCTATGGTCCCTGCTCTGCCACAGCAGCTTGGAGCCGCTGTGGAGGAACCTCGCGGGGGCTGGGGATGAGTTCAGCTTCCTCGGCTCGCTGAAGACAGCCAAGTCCAGGGGCTGGGAGTGAGAAACCATCACCGTGGGTTGGCAATGCCCTCGTGCAGCCCAGCAGGCAGCTGCGTGCCGGGCTGGATCCAGAGCAGTGTGAGCAGCAGGGCAAGAGGAGGGGATTCTGCACCTGGCCTCTGCTGAGACCTCACCTCCAATCCTGCCTCCAGTTCTGGTGTCTCCAGCATGAGAAGGACACAGAGCTGCTGAAGAGAGTCCAGAGGAGGCCACAAAGATGAGCCAAGGGCTGGAGCAGCTCTGCTGTGAGGACAGGCTGAGGGAGCTGGGAGAGTTCAGCCTGGAGAGGAGAAGGCTCCAGGGAGACCTCAGAGCTGCCTGCCAGGACCCGCAGGGATCCTGCAGAGGGAGTTTTCCTGAGGGTTTCTGGAGACAAAACAAGGGGGAGCGGTTTGAAGCTGAGGGAGAGCAGGATTAGACTGGAGCTGAGGAAAAAGTTCTTCAGTACCAGGATAGGGAGGCTCAGGAATGGGTTGCCTCCCCTGGGGGGTGTTCAAGGCCAGGTTGGAGGAGGCCTTGAGCAGCCTGGGCTGGTGTTGGAACTGGATGATCGCTGAGGTCCCTTCCAACCTGAGCCATTCCATGAACATTCCACTGGGATCCCTTTCAGCACAGAGCAAGGAAGGCCTGCAGCCTGTAGCAGCTCAGTGCTTGTGACCTGGCCAGGAGAAATTCTGGCGCCAACCTGAAGTCCTCTTTGCCTCAGACCTCTCGAGCTAGTTTAGATTCTGTCTTCTGCTTAAAACTCGGGAAGGCTTCCGGACTGTAAAGTTTGTTGCTTATTCAGGTGTGAACCACCTGACACCCACAGAGAAATCTGAGCTACCAGAGGAAGCCTTTCAGATGGTGGGTGGAGAACCCTGCTCCTGTTTCCTGTTCGGGCTCAGAGGGCGGTGGTGAATGGTGCCACAGCCAGCTGGCAGCCAGGCACCAGGGGTGTGCCCCAGGGACCAGTGCGGGGCCCCAGCCTGTTCAGTATCTTTATTGATGATCTGGAGGAGGGGATGGAGTCCATCAGCAGTAGGTTTGCAGATGACAGCAAGCTGGGGGCAGGAGTGGAGCTGTTAGAGGGTAGGAGAGCTCTGCAGAGGGACCTGGGCAGGCTGGGCAGAGGGGCAGAGGCCAAGGGCAGGAGATCGAACACATCCAAGTGCCAGGGGCTGCACTTTGGCCACAGCAACCCCAGGCAGTGCTCCAGGGGGCGACCTGCTGGGAAGCAGCTCCATGGAGAAGGATCTTGGAGTGCCGATGGACAATAGATTCTCATTGGGCCAGCGAGGTGCCCAGGAGCGTCCTGGGGACATTCAGAGGAGTGTAGCAAGCCGGGCAAAGGAAATTCTGCTGCCCCTCTGCTCTGCCCTGGGGAGGCCTTCTCTGGAGTGCTGGGGCCAGCTCTGGGCTCCCCAACTGCAGAGGGCCTGGGAGCTGCTGGAGAGAGTCCAGAGGAGCCTGGGAAGCTGCTGAGGGGCCTGGAACAGCTCTATGAGGAGCAAAGGCTGAGAGCCCTGAGGGCATCTGCTGAATGCTCAGCAGGAGCTGAAGAGGCTGTGGGGGGCAAGAGGCTGGGGCTGGCATCTGCTGAGTGGTGCCCAGGGCCAGGCCAACGGGCAAGGGGCACAAAGCGGAGGGCGGGAGGAGAAAGTTGTTTGGTGTGAGGGTGCTGGAGGCCTGGAGCAGGCTGCCCAGAGAGGCTGTGGAGTCTCCCTGTGTGGAGAGCTTGCACACCCCCTGGGCACTGTGCTGCTGGGCAAGCTGCTGTGGGTGCCCTGCTGGAGCAGGGGGCTTGGAGGAGATGATCTCCAGAGGTCCCTTCCCACCTCTGCTATCCTCTGATCCCAACCTTCTCCTCCAGCACAGAGCTGCCTTTTGCAG
Organism: Dryobates pubescens; assembly: GCF_014839835.1. NCBI lineage: Eukaryota > Metazoa > Chordata > Aves > Piciformes > Picidae > Dryobates > Dryobates pubescens. The sequence goes on along the minus strand of NW_026530685.1, from coordinate 31,796 downwards.
CCTGTTTTGAACCCCAACCTTTATTCTTTATTGAAAGCTGTGAATCTCTGTAGGGTGGCTTCGAACATCTCTCTTTGCTTTCTCTACCAGCTGGCTTCATCCTGCTGGATGGGGAAACCTTTGAGGTGAAAGGGAACTGGGAGAAAGGGGAGAAGATGCCCAGCCTGGGCTATGATTTCTGGTATCAACCCCGCCACAACGTCCTGCTGAGCACCGAGTGGGCACCCCCAAAAGTCTTTGCGGATGGCTTCAACCCAGCTGATGTGGAGAGAGGTGAGGGAGGATTTGGTTGCACTCTTCCAAAGAGAAACGTTTTATCTCTTTGGTGGGTTAACATTGCCTTTTCTGGCCTTACTTTTGCCTGCCCTGCCCTGTTAGGGCACTACGGCAGCCACATCAACGTGTGGGACTGGAGCACCCACCGCTTCACCCAGGCAGTGGACGTGGGGAAGGGCTCCATCCCGCTGGAGATTCGCTTCCTCCACAACCCAGACGCTGCAGAGGGCTTCGTCGGCTGTGCTCTGAGCGGAGCTGTGCAGCGCTTCTACAAGACAGAGGTGAGTGTGGGTGGGGAGGCCCTGCAACAGGCTGCCCAGGGAGGGTCTGCCTGCACCCCCCAAGGCCAGGCTGGATGAGACCTTGAGCAGCCTGGGCTTGATCAGGAGCAGTGCGGCCAGCAGGAGCAGGGAAGTCCTTCTGCCCTGTGCTCAGCACTGCTCAGGCCACACCTGGAGTCCTGTGTCCAGTTCTGGGCCCCTCAGGTCAGGAAAGAGGTTGAGCTGCTGGAAGGTGTCCAGAGAAGGGCAACAAAGCTGGGGAGGGGTCTGGAGCACAGCCCTGTGAGGAGAGGCTGAGGGAGCTGGGGTTGCTGAGCCTGGAGAAGAGGAGGCTCAGGGGAGATCTTACTGCTGTCTACGGCTACCTGAAGGGAGGCTGTAGCCAGGTGGGGGTTGGCCTCTTCTCCCAGGCAGCCAGCACCAGAACAAGAGGACACAGTCTCAGGCTGTGCCAGGGGAAGTTTGGGGTGGAGGTGAGGAGAAAGTTCTTCCCAGAGAGAGTCGTTGGCCACTGAAATGTGCTGCCCAGGGAGGTGGTGGAGTCCCCACCCCTGGAGGTGTTCCAGAGGGGATTGGATGTGGTGGCACTTGGAGCCGTGGTCTAGTAGTCAGGAGGTGCTGGGTGACAGCTTGGACTTGATGATCTTTGAGGTCTTTCCAACCTTGTTGATTCTATGATTCTCTCCCCTGTGCCTCCTGCAGAAGGGAGACTGGGCAGCAGAAAAGGTGATTGAAGTCCCCAACAAGAAGGTGAAGGGCTGGCTGCTCCCTGACATGCCCGGTGAGTGTGCGGATCACCTTTGGGTGGCGTCCTCTCCAGTCCCTTCGCGCAGGTGAGCCTTCTGCAAGCTCTCACCGGAAATGGCAAACAGCCCCCACCCCTGTGAAGCGCTCCCCTGGCTTGGCTTGTGTGAGAGTGCTGGAGGCCTGGAGCAGGCTGCCCAGAGGGCTTGTGGAGTCTCCTTCTCTGGAAACTTCCAAGCTCCATGTGGATGTGATCCATCTCCTGCCGGAGCCAGGTTAGCCTGGCTTGTGAGCTGCCAAGCAGGAGATGGCTAGACCCCTGCTTCCACACAGCTCAGTGCTTGAAGTTGGTTCCTCTTGGAGTCTGGGTCCTTCAGATGAGATCCCAGTGTCCAGGAATGTTCCTGGGAGTGCTGGCAGAGCCTGGACCTCCTTTGGGCTCTTGAACACCTCCAGGGATGGAACTCCACCACCTCCCTGGGCAGCCTGTGCCAGTCCCTGACCACTCTTTCAAGACACAAATTCCTCATGGCCAACCTGAATCTCCCCTGGGGCCATCTCAGGCCATTTCCTCTCCTGTTTGTCCAGCTCCTCTCTGAAGGCTTTCTTCCGAAGCTCCTACGAGCAGAACTTTGACAGACATCAGTCACCGTTGTGCTCTTGGCTGCTGCTGGTCCTGACCGTGTCCTGACTTTGCTGCTGCCTCTTTCCTTGCAGGTCTCATCACTGACATCCTGATCTCCCTGGATGACAGGTTCCTGTACTTCAGCAACTGGCTGCACGGTGACGTCCGCCAGTACGACATCTCTGACACCCGCAGACCCAGGCTGGTGGGGCAGGTGAGGCAGCAGCGGAGGCCCTGCCGCAGACCACAGCAGTGCAGGCTGCTGGTTTCCTTCTCTCTTGAGAGGAGAAAATCATAGAATGATAGAACTGGTTGGGTTGGAGAAGACCTCTAAGGTCATTCAATCCAATGTCAGCCCCACCGTGGCCCCCAAACCGTGGGGCCAGGTGCCATGGCCACAGGGTTCTTCAACGCCTCCAGGGATGGGAACTCCACCACCTCCCTGGGCAGCCTCTGCCAGTGCCTGAGCACTCTTGCAGGACACAAATTGTTCCTCATGGACAGCCTGAACCTGCCCCTGGGGCAGCTTTGGGCCGTTCCCTCTTGTCCTGTCCCGTGGCCGGTTCAGGCTGTGCCTCTGAGAAAGGGACAGTTGCTGGAACGCTCTGGCTGAATGGTTTGCTACAAAAAGGAAAACAAAGCTACTCTAAACCAATTTCACTGGCAGAGTGGTAGAATGCAGCATTAAATGTTTGGCTTTAGTTCAGTTTGAATCTCAGTCAGTTCAGTCTGTCTGTCTCAGTCTCTCTGAGCAGCAGCTGTGTTCTCTCTGTGCTGGACGGAGCTGACCTCGGACTAACTGAGCCAACCAGATAAGAAACTAATCCTTGCACAAGCTTTGAGCTAACAGAATTCCCTCCTCAATAATTACCTTTTCTCTCTCTAACGCTTTTTGGGGAAAAAAGGGAGGAAGGGGGAGGGGGGGATTGTTGGGGACCCCTCCTCTGGAGGAGGAAAAGGTTTTTTTTTGCTGTGTGTTTCTGTAGCTATTGTAAATCCTGTGTGTTGTGTCTATATCCATCTGCATTTCATCCTGCTTGTGAATGCAGCTCTCATCCATATCTCCGCTTCTCTGACTGAGTCAGCTGTGGTTTCTTTGTGTGCGGGGGAGAACCGAGCCTTCTCTCACCACCGCATCTCCCTTGTTCCTTGGCAGAAGACCCAAACCCCCCACCTGGCTCCAGCCTGCTCTTGGAGAGTTGCAGAGAGCAATGAGGTCTCCCTCAGCCCCCTCTCCTCCAGCCTCACCACCCCCAGCTCCCTCAGCTGCTCCTCCCCAGCCCTGGTTCTTCAGACCCTTCCCCAGCTTTGTTGCCCTTCTCTGGCCCTGCTCCAGCCCTCGGTGTCCTGGCAGTCAGGAGCCCAACCCTGAGCCCAGGATTGCAGCTGTGGCCTCCCCAGTGCCCAGCCCAGGGGGCAATCGTGGAATCACAGAATTGTCAGGGTTGGAAGGGACCTCAAGGCTCAGCCAGTTCCAACCCCGCTGCCGTGGGCAGGGACACCTCACGCTACATCAGGCTGCTCACAGCCACCTCCAGCCTGGCCTTCAAAACCTCCAGGGCTGAGGCTTCCACCACCTCCCTGGGCAGCCTTGTGCCAGGCTCTCGCCACCCTCACGGGGAAGAGCTTCTTCCTCGCATCCAATCCGAATCTCCCCACTTCCGGTTTTGCTCCATCCCCCCCCCCGGCCTATCGCTCCCTGACAGCCTCAAAAGTCCCTCCCCAGCTTTCTCGGAGCCCCCTTTAGATACTGGACGTCCACAAGAAGGTCTCTCTGGAGCCTTCTCCTCTCCTGTGCCCTGCTCCTGCTGGCCACACTGTAGCTGTTCCAGGCCAGGCCGCCGGTGGCCGCCTTTGCCACCTGGGCACCCCCTGGCTCTTCCCCAGCTGCTTGCACCCAGCACCCCCAGTTTCTTGAGGGTTTTGTTCGAGTGCTGGTCACCATCTTGCTGTCTCCTTCCTTTGGTGGCCTCCCCTGCTCCATTCCTGTGTTCCAGGTGTTTCTGGGAGGCAGCATCACTAAAGGTGGGGCTGTGACTGTGGTGGAGGACAAGGAGCTGCAGTGCCAGCCAGAGCCCTTTGTGATCCAGGTGAGTTTTCCTACTACACTTTCTCGGTGATCTCATCGTGACCCCTGTGCCACCTCCCCCTTGCTCCTTGGTTACTCCTATACCCTGTGCAGCTGTGTCTGAGCTGGGTTGTGCCTCAGATCAACAACCTGGGCAGGATGCTGGTGGTTCCTGGTGGTCTTCTGGGTTCCCGCTGGCACAGGACAAGCTGTTCAAGTGCCCCGAAGCCTGAGTCATGGCATCTTCCCTGCTGCTGCCAGGCAGCTGGCTCAGTCTGCGCTCACCCCTCTGCCATCGCCGCAGATGCGGATGCTTGAAGCCCTAAGCCGGCTCATTCTGATGTGTGACAAATGAAGGAACGTTAATGGTCCCTGCTCCTTGTCTGTGTCCATTGATGTCCCCCACTGCCAAGGGAGGTACCTATGGTCATGGACTGAATATGGTCACAGCTAAGATCTTTTGGCCACCAAAAGCAGTTTCAGGAAGCTCCACTGGCTGCAGTGTGTGGCCCAGCTGCAGTACAGACCTCCTCTTCCTTGTCACTGTGTTGGGCCACCCACCCCTTGACTCTTTTTTCGCCTTTCTGGCCCAGTACAGCAGCAGGAACCCTTCAGCCCTTACTTCTGCCATGACTGCTTCTGTCAGGTCATAGAGTTGTGGTTGGGTTGGAAGGGGCCTCAAAGCTCATCCAGTTCCAACCCCCTGCCACGGGCAGGGACCCCTGCCACCAGCCCAGCTTGCTCAAGGCCTCGTCCAGCCTGGCCTTCAACACCTCCAAGGCAGGAGGCAGCCACAGCCTCCCTGGGCAGCCTGTGCCAGGCTCTCCCCAGCCTCACTCTCCAGAGTTTCTTCCTCATCTCTGGGCTCAGTCTCCCCTCTCCCAGCTCAAAGCCATTGCCTCTTATCCTGGCACTCCCGAGTCCTTGTCAAAAGTCCCTCCCCAGCTCTCCTGGAGCCTCTTCAGCTCTAAGGTCTCCCTGGAGCCTTCTCTTCTCCGGGCCGAACAGCCCCAACTCTCGCAGCCCGTCCCCACAGGGGAGGTTCTCTAGCCCTCTACTCATCTTGGTGGCCTCCTCTGGCCCCTCTCCAGCAGCTCCAGGTCCTTCTTGTGCTGGGGACCCCAGCAGTGCTGCAGGTGGGGTCTGAGACGAGCGGAGCAGAGGGGCAGAATCCCCTCCCTGCTTTGGCTTCGGCCCAGCAGAGGGCTGGCTCTGGGCCGCTGGTTGCTGTTGCCTTGCTGCTGCATTTCTCTGGCAGCTCACCTGCAGCACCTTGTTCTCTGCTTCAATTTTAGGGGAAGAAAGTGCCAGGTGGCCCTCAGATGATCCAGCTCAGCTTGGATGGGAAGAGGCTGTATGTCACCACCTCTCTCTACAGCGGCTGGGACAAGCAGTTCTACCCAGAGCTTGTCAAGTAAGAACCCTGTGGGCAAGAGGGGTGATGGGACAAGAGGTGATGGAGCTAGAGGTGTTCCTGCACCAGCTGGTGCAGGAAAGAGCCTGGCTCCAACTCTAGGTGAGGGTGTCAGGAGGACTCTGCTCCTTCTCTGGAGACTTCCAAGACCCATCTGGATGTGTTCCTGTGTGGTCTGCGCTGGGTGAGCCTGCTTTGGCAGGAGGGGGGTTGGGCTCGGATGGTCTCCAGACGCCTCTTCCAACCCCAACCATTCTGTGGTTCCACTCCGGAAGGAAAGGAAGGAGAAGCTCTTGCAGATGGCCACAGGAGGGCTCAGCACAGCCTCTCTGTTCCTGTCGCTGCTCAGGGTCCCTAATTCACAGAATCATGGAATTGATTGGGTTGGAGAAGATGTCCAGGGTCATCCACTCCAACATCGACACCACCAGGGCCCAGGTGCCATGGCCACAGGTTTCTGGAACACCTCCAGGGATGGGGACTTCACCACCTCCCTGGGCAGCCTGCGCCAGGCCCTGACCACTCTTGCAGGGCACAAATTGTTCCTTACGGCCAACCTGAACCTCCCCCGGGGCAACCTGAGTTCATCTCCTCTTGTCCTGTCCCTTGTTTCTTGGCAGAAGAGCCCAACCCCCCCCACCTGGCTCCAGCCTCCCCTCAGGGAGAAAACAATGACGTCTCCCTCAGCCTCCCCTGACCAAACACGCCCAGGTCCTGCAGTTGCTCCTCCCCAGCCCTGTTCTCCAGACCCTTCCCCATTTCTGTCTGGAGCTTGCAGCTCCCCCTGAGGTGCTGCAGTGCCCTTTGGTGGCCTGCTGAGGACCATTTGGATGCTGGGATTCTTCCCGTTTTCCAGCAACCCCTGCCCAGATGTGGAGGGGCACAGCGAGGAGCACAAGCCCTTCTCCCAAGCCTCCATTTCCTTCTCTTTTCCAGGCAAGGATCTGTTATGCTGCAGATTGATGTGGACTCTGACAAAGGTGGCTTGAAAGTGAATCCAAACTTCCTGGTGGATTTTGGGAAGGAACCTGATGGGCCTGTCCTGGCTCACGAGATTCGCTACCCTGGTGGAGACTGCACCTCTGACATCTGGCTCTAAGCCTTGCCAGCAGCCCTTTTCTTCTGGGCTTTTCTTGCTTTCCTCCCTCCCTCTTTTCTCCACCCTCCACTCCTCTTTCCTAGAGGTGAACTTGGGTCATTTGGAACTTTGTCCCCTCTCTCAGTTGAGACTTCCACCAGGCTAAGCCACAGAGGCTCCACTTCCTCCTCGTTCTGAGGCAGCCAAGGGAATCCTCTAAGATGTGACACTCAGCTCATGGTCTCCACTCCTTCCCCTTGCACAAAGCCCTCTGCAGTCACTCAGTTCCAAGGATTTTAAGGACTCTCTGCCTGCTTTAGTGCCACTTGGGTGGAGAAGCTGGTCCTAGATAACTCCCCCCGTAAGGATACATTCCATGACCTTGCCCAGAGCAGGAGTGTCCTGCCCCTTGCAAAGCTTCCTTTGCTCATGAAGTCATCAAGGGCTTTTGCAGCAGACACAGCATGAACCTCCCACACCTCTAACTGTAGCCACATCTTCCTGGAGCTGGGGTAGATCTGAGCCTTTCTGCATTGCTGGGAAAAGGAATCAAGAATAAAATCGTTCTTTGAGGCAGGTGAAGCTGCTGTCTTTTGTGCAGGGGGTGCTGGTAGTGTTCCAGCTGTGGCCTTTGTGGGTGGGGGGGTGGTGATGTTGGTGTGGCAGCTCTGGCCTTTGGCCCTTCAGGGGGGTGGCAACACTGAGCAGGCAGGGGCTGCTCTTGCCCCTGTGCATGGGAAGCAGTTCAGCTGGGCTCTCCTCAGAGCTTTTCCCATGTGTATCAAAAACAAAGACACAAAAAACCCCAGAGGAAACTGTGGCAGCCGAGGCTGTGCCTTTAGCCTGGGAGCTGCAGCTGGTGTCAAGGGGCAAACAAGAGAGCAATAACTCCAGACAAATGGCACTGGGAGAGGAGTGGGATGCAGTTTTACAGCCCTGGACTCAAACTCCGGCGGCGTCTCCCTGCTGGCACGCACACACGCTGCCCTCGGACAGACACCGCTTCCCGGCAGCCTTGAGGTAAGCAAAACCAACTTCCTAACAACGCTTGGAGCTAACTGAAACTTCCCCTGACGCTTCTTCTCTTTCCCTCTCACGAACTGGAGGGAAAAGGGAGGGAGGTGTTGGGGGGAGGCCAGGTGGAGTCCTGCCCAAGGAGGATTTGGGTGTTGCTGTCCCCCTGTGTCAATCCTTGTCTAATATTGTCAGTGCTGCACATTCTGTACAGACCCATTGCATCCCATCTCCGCCTGTGAAATGCAGCTTCGTTGGCTTCCCTGCCTGGAGCCGGCCGAGCGCCGGCGGATGCGCGTGCGTGAAACCATCACGCCGCCAGAGAAACACCAAGCCCTACAGAAGGGCAACGGCTTTGAAGCGAGTGATACGGATGTGACAGTGATGCTTTCAAACCCTGTTTTGCTGTCCCTAGAATTTGCTTTACATTCCAGAAGCCTTTCCTGTAACAGAAGAGATACAGTAGGGCTGATGTCAAAGGCTTTCCACTTAGGCATTACTACTATTCTGCAACGATCCCATTCAGACCCGTCCAGTAACCCCCCCCAAAACCCTGACACCCCCAGACGAACCCCTAGGGTATAACAAGGACCCTTCTGCACACCCTCAAACCCTTTGGACTATGCCTGGATCCCCCAAATCATCCCCCAGAGTCCCCCAAATCATTGCCCCCCGCCCAACCCAGAACCCAGCTCGTCCTTTTTACCCTGCAACGATCCCATTCAGGCCCCTCCAGTAGCCCCCCCAAAACCCTGACACCCCCGGACAAAGCCCTCCCAAATGCTAGGGACCCTTCTGCACAACCTAGAGCCGTTTGTAGCCTGCCTGGACACCCCCAGAGGCCCCCAGCCCCCGAAATCCATGCTCCCCCCTCCCTCTGACCAGTTCCCAGCTCATCCTTTCTGGCCAGCTATGATCCACTTCAGGACCCCCCATCGCCCCCCCAAAACTCTGACACCCCCAGACAATCCCCTATGGAATTCTCAGGACCTTTCTGCACACCCTCAAACCCTTTTTAGCCTGCCTGGATCCCCCAAATCATTGCCCCCCGCCCAACCCAGAACCCAGCTCGTTCTGAGTTCTTCCCAGTACCTCCCAGTTAACCCTTAGAATTCCCCAGTGCCCTACTCACTCCCCACCAGTAACCGCCCCCCCCCCAACCCACCCCCCCCAAGTCCTTCCACAGCCTCCCAGTCCTTCCCGGTACTGTCCAGAGCCCCTCCCAGTGCCTCCCAGTCCTTTCCCATTCCTCTCCCAGTCTGGGAGGAGGCTGGTAGGGACTGAGAGGCACTGGGAGGGACTGGGAGCCATACCTGCACTACATGGCATCAGTCCTCCAGCCCTGGGAGACAGCTGGAAGCAGTCAGAACCTATCTGGGAGCACTAGACATCACTGGGAGGAACTAGGAGAGTACTGGGAGCACTGGGAGTATCTCCCCATAACCCCCAGTGCCTCCCTGAGCCTCTCCAGACTGCCCCAAAGTCTTTCCACAGTCTTCAAGTTCTTCCCAGCGCCATTCACAGCCCTTCCCAGTACCTCCCAGTTATCCCTTAGTATTCCCCAGTGCCCCACTCACTCCCCCCCCAGTAATCCTCCCCCCCAGAGTCCTTCCACAGCCTCCCAGTACCTCCCAGTACCTTCTAGTACTTCCCAGTAGCCCCCAGTTCCTCCTAGTACCTCCCAGTCTCACATAATCACCTAATCAACCAGGTTTGAAGAGACCTCAGAGCTCATCAATTCCCACCTATGACTGCATCCCTGACCCCTCCTGACAATTAAACCGTGGCTCCAGGTGCCACATCCCGTTCTTTTTTGGAACACCTCCAGGGATGGGGACTCCACCACCTCCCTGGGCAGCACATTCCAATGGCCAATTCCTCTTTCGGCGATGAACTTTGTCCTCACCTCCAGCCTAAACCTCCCCTGGCACAGCTTGAGACTGTGTCCTTGTGTTCTGGTGCTGCTTGCCTGGGTGAAGAGACCAACCCCCACCTGGCTACAACCTGCCCTCAGGTAGTTGTGGAGAGCAAGAAGGTCTCCCCTGAGCCTCCTCTTCTCCCGGCTAAGCAACCCCAGCTCCCTCAGCCTCTCCTCCCAGGGCTGTGCTCCAGACCCCTCCCCAGCTTTGTTGCCCTTCTCTGGACACCTTCAAGAGTCTCAACCTCTCTCCTAAACCGAGGGGCCCAGAACCGGACACAGGACTCAAGGTGTGGCCCGAGCAGCGCTGAGCACAGGGCAGAATGACCTCCCTGCTCCTGCTGGCCACCCTGTGCCCGACGCAGGCCAGGATGCCATTGGCCTTCTTGGCCACCTGGGCACACTGCTGGGTCACGTTCAGCCTACTCTCAACCAGTACCCTCAGATCCCTTTCTGCGTGGTTGCTCTCCAGCCAGTCTGACCCCAGCCTGTAGCGCTGCCCGGGGTTGTTGTGGCCAACGTGTAGAGCCTGGCACTTGGATGTGTTAAACATCATCCCCTTGGACTCTGCCTGTAGGAAAGCAGAAAGTATCTATGGAAGGCTTCAGGACAGGAAAGAACAACAGGCTGCTGACAACAGAAGACCGGTCCGATGACGAAGAAGAGCCGACCGCAGTAACCAGCCTGAAGCGCGAGACAGGAGGACGCTTGCCTCCACGCCGGAGAAGCTCAACCTGATATGGGATGAAGATAGTAATGGACAGCTGCATATCAAGGGAGAAAACTCTATGAGCGGCAGTGGTGCGAGAAGGTCGGGGAATCGCTTAGCCTGCTTGATTTTTCCTACATAAACTGCTCGTTCTGTACCAATAAACACTTCCTGCTTCACCAACCAGGGAGTCCGTGCATGCTTTCCAAAATCTGCCCATCTGCCCAGCCTGTCAGGGTCCCTCTGCAGAGCTCTCCCACCCTCTAACAGATCAGCTCCTGCCCCCAGCTTGGTGTCATCTGTAAAGTTATTGATGATGGACTCAATGCCCTCATCCAGATCATCAATAAAGATATTGAACAGGATGGGGCCCAGCACCGATCCCTGGGGCACACCACTGGCGCCTGGCTGCCAGCTGGCTGTGGCACCATTCACCACCACTCTCTGGGCTCAGCTTCCGGCCAGTTCCTAACCCAGCACGGAGTGCTCCTGTCCAGGATGTGTCAGCTTGGCCAGGAGTTTGTTGTGGCAGACGGCGTCAAAGGCCTTGCTGATGTTCAGGCAGACTACGCCCACAGCCTTCCCCACACCTACCAGGCGGTCACCTGGGCATAGAAGGAGATCAGGTTGGTGAGGCAGGACCTGCCCCTCCCAAATCTTTGCTGGCTGGGCCCGAGCCCTTGCCCGTCCTGCAGGTTTGCTGCGATTGCCCTCAGGATGATCTGCTCCGTAGTCTTGCCAGGCACTGAGGTCAGGCTTACAGGCCTGGACTTCCCAGGTTCTTCCTTCCGGCCCTTCTTGTGAATGGCATCACACTGGCAGCTTCCGGCCACTCGGGACCTCTGCAGGACCGGTGGCAACCGTTGGACAGTGGCTTGGAGCTCATCTGCCAGAGCTCTCTGCCCTGAGATGGATCCCATCTGGTCCCATAGACTTGTGAGGGTCCCAGTGGTATCCCAGCCCCTCCCAGTTCTTTCCCAGCTCTTCTCAGTCACCCCGAGTCCCTCCTAGTCCCTTTAATTTCCATCCCAGTTCCTCCCATTCCCTTTGCAGTTCCTCGCAGTCCCTCCCATTCCTCTCCCAGTCCTTCCTAATCTCCTTCCAGTCCCTTCCCAGTCCCATCCCCATCCCTCCCAATCCTCTCCCAGTCTCTCCCAGTCACTCCCAGTCCCTCCCAGTTCCTCCCAGTCCCCTCCCAATCTCTCCTAGTCCTTTCCCAGTTCCTCTCAATCCCTCCCAGTCTCCTTCTCATCTTGCAGCGTGGCAGATTTCCCGGAGTGGGAAAGCAGAGCTGCGCTCTCTTCAATCGGTGCAGTTTAGGTGGGAAGTGCTTCCAACTGGCTCCATTGGTACCGATCACCCCAGTTTGGGCTCTGTTTACTTTGGGGCCATTTGGGCCAATTTAGGGTCCTGTTTGGGACTTTTTTCCCAGTTGTTCCCAGTCCCTTCCAGTTCCCTCTGAGCTCTCTCACAGTTCTTCCCAGTGCCTCCCACCTGAGCCTCCACTACCTCTTCGTCTCTACCAGTTTCCTCCCAGTTTTCTTTCAGTCTCTGACAGTTTCCTCCTCCTTCCCTCCCAGATTCCACGTAGCGCTCTCCCAGTCACTCCCAGTTTCTTCCCAGTCGCTTCCAGTTCTCTCCCAGTCCTTCGGTGGGAGGAAACTGTTGGGACTGGGAGGGCACTGGGAGGAGGCCATTACTGTGTAGTTCGGTAATGCTGACAGCTGCAGCTGGTGCTGAGCTAAACAGAATGATCACAGAAGGCTTTTGCTCTGAAGCCAGAGCTGCCTGCTGGGGGAACGAACGTTTTTCTGACAGCTCTCGGAGGCACATTTCTGTACAGGTGTTCCCCAGGGCTCCTCAGCTGCTCAGAACTCAACAGTCTTGGAGGGGAATAAAACCCACGGGAAGCTGTGCGTGTGAGGTGACAGAGGGGGTCTGGGGACACGTAAACGGATCGGGGGGGCACCAAGACAGCGCTGCCCTCCGCACGACGGCGACCTTCCTATCCTAGCTGCCCGGTCCAAGATCGGCACCGCCCTCCCCGAGCCGGCACCGCCCTCCCGAGCCGGCACCGCCCTCAACAACATGGCGCCGGATGCTTTAAAACGCGTGAGTTGGGGGCTGTGGCTGGTGCAGCTCTTCGCTTCTCTGCTGTGTCCCCGGTGAGTGCTAGCCTCTGCTGCTTTCTGGGGTTTCTCTATAGCCGCCGCCGGGGCTGGCTCTCGCCGCTGCCGGGGCTGGCGGGGCTGGCTCTCGCCGCTGCCGGGGCTGGCTCTCGCCGCTGCCGGGGCTGGCTCTCGCCGCTGCCGGGGCTGGCTCTCGCCGCTGCCGGGGCTGGCTCTCGCCGCTGCCGGGGCTGGCTCTCGCCGCTGCCGGGGCTGGCTCTCGCCGCTGCCGGGGCTGGCTCTCGCCGCTGCCGGGGCTGGCTCTCGCCGCTGCCGGGGCTGGCTCTCGCCGCTGCCGGGGCTGGCTCTCGCCGCTGCCGGGGCTGGCTCTCGCCGCTGCCGGGGCTGGCTCTCGCCGCTGCCGGGGCTGGCGGGCTGGCGGCTCGGGGGTTGGGTCTCTGCCCGCTTTCTGGTACACCTAGTGTTTCCCCACTCCTTTTAGGAGTTTTGTCTGCAGGACTTTTGCTGTTCAATACATGTTGTATTTGTGTGTATGTCTCCATCAGTGGCAGCCTGTACGTTGTGCTTTGGAGAACCAGACCACAAGTAAATCTCCTTTTGTTACACTCATGAGGAATGGGCTGCCCTGGGAGGTGATGGGGTCGCCATCGCTGCAAGTATTTAAACTTAGACTGGATGAGGCACTTAGTACCATGGTTTGGTTGATTCGATGGTGGTGGGTGATAGGTTGGACTCAGTGATCTTGAAGGTCTTTTCCAGCCTGGTTAAACCTGTATTCTATTCTGCTTTCCCAGCATGGCCCCTGTGTTTTCCCTGTTCCTCCCAGTAACTCCAAAATCCTTTTCTAGTGCTCCCAGTAACCTCCAGATCTTCTCCCAGGGGGGCCCCAGATCTTTCCCGCAGTGGGGAAGTGTCCTCCCAGTATGCCAGACTCTCTTCTTGGTGCTCCAAGTACCACCAGATGCTGACTGTGTGTTTTGGGCTGGCACCAGTTCTCAGCTCTGTGAGTTAAATGAACACTGAATGAAAAGCAAATGATTTTGCAGTATTTTTATTGGATGCACGCCAACCTCCTCACAGCTTTACAATGGGAGCAACTGAGATCTGTTCTTTGCTTTTTGCTTTACTCTTTACAGATTGACACTTTGCTTTCCACTTCATTGACCGAGCAAGCAAGACGTGCAGCAGCGCAAGGGCCGCGGCTGCCGCGACGGTGCAGCCTCGCCCTGCAGCCTAGCAGGGGATCTCCTTCTGCTTGGCTTGTGTGGGCTCCAGGTAGGGTTTGATCTCTGTCAGTCAGGAGGGAAAGGCTGAAAAGGAAATTGTTCAGTCCACGCTTTTACCGAGGAGCTGAAATTTCTGCCAGTGCAGACTCCAACCGCGCAGGTAGGCAAGCAGAGGTCCTCTGATGGGTATAATGGGGGTGGCAAAGAGACTTCCCTTGTTTCCATTGTGGAAAACCTCTTGTTTGTCCCCTGACCCCAGGAGCTTCTCACAGGGGCCGCGTTCCACTCCAACAGGCTAACGGCGAGGCTGCGCTCGGCACCTGGGGATGCTGCAACCGGAGCAGAGAAGTTGTGTTCCTGGCAGTTCTCTCTCCACCTGGATCAGGACGAAGGTGCAGGGCGTTGCTCTGCAGCTGGGCACCGCTGAGAGCTGCAGCCGGTGCCCAGATCAAAGACAGCTTTGTCTCCAAGGCCAGCGCTTCTCCACAGAGGAACCAAGATTTCTCTGCAGGTGTTCCCCAGGGTTCCTCATCTGCTCAGAATGCCCAGCGCCAGTGCCAGGCTGATGTCACCTCACAGCTGTCACTCTGTTGGTGCTTGCCTGGGAGTGCTGGAAATCTTCCTGGAACTATGGGAGAACAGGAGGCTTAGTCTCTCTCTGTTTGTGGTGCCCTGAGAAGCACTTGTACCGACACAGGCTCAGAAAGCTGAAACAAAACAATGAGAGCAACAGATGGAAGAGATGGGTTGATTGCCAGCAAGAAATGCACCGACTGCAAGGTGACTTTTGGGGTAGTAAATCCCAGAACGCGTAACGCGCTTGGAGACGCAGACCCGCACAGCAGCGCTCGCAGAGAAGCGCAGCAAAAACTCAGCTGTGTGCCGAAGGCGCAAATCCTACCGAGAAGGGCGCCTGTGGGTCGGGGTGATAAAAAGCAGGGCAGCCCCTCAGCTGTCTCTCTTTCCTTCCACGATGGGGGTGGGTGATGCAGGAGAGGAGCAGGTGAGCGAGAGGTGGGGGAAGCTGCCCAGAAAAGCTGCTTGAAGGCCTGAATGCTCTCAGAGGGGATGAAAACCCATGGAAAAAAGTATTAGTGTGAGGTATTCCAGCAGAGAAAAAGCTGTGCTCTTAATTGAGAGATTGCAGAGCAGTAGTAGTGTGGATGCAAAAAGGCTTTGAAATTACTCTTATTTATAAATTAACCCCCCCCACAAGACACACACAAAGGAGCCATCACTGGTTTTATTTTTAGTTTTTTAATTTGAATGAGAAGTCAAGGGGAATATAGAGGCTTGTGGGGGCCAATGGAGGGTCTCCTGTGGGTATTTTAGTTGGATGGTAAGGGGTGGTGGTGGTGGTAAGCTTTGCAGTAGTGGCCTTTGGAGGGGGGGTGTGGGGGTGGTGTGTCCAAATAACCCTAAATATCCAACTAAAAGATCCTTTGGGAGACTCTCCAGGGGCCCTCCTGATCCCTCTATGTGCCCCCAAATTCCCCTTTGAATACCCCCAGGTGCACCTTAGTGTCAACTGATCCCCTTAAGAGGGGTGGCACCGCTGACCAGTTATGGGCTTCTCTTGCCCCTGTGTGTGAGGAGCGGCCGAGTGGGGCCCTCTTTGAAGGTTTTTCCATTTGTATTGAAAACAAAGAAACAAAAAGGAAAAAAACCCCAAAGAAACCAAAAAGGGCAACCCCCCCCTCCCATGGCAGACAAAAAGGAAGGTCCACTGTTTTTACTTGATACACCTGTTATATTTATGCTTTGAAACCCTCTTTTGCTCTCTCTAGAATTTGCTTTTACATTCTAGAAGCTCTCCTGTTTAACCGGATGTAGAGGAATAGTATTATGTGGGAAGATGTTTTGGCATAGCTTTGGAAGACTATAGGGAAGATTTGCTGTTGCTCGCGTTAGAGAAAGCTGTGTTTTGTCTTTGACTCTGAGAGTAGTGCAAACCCTTGGGAACTGAAGGAGAGAAAGTGGTCAGAATTTGGTTGGATGTGTTAAAATAGTTATTATGACCTATTGTATGCCTTAATTACATGTATGCCAGTAGAAAATGCCCAATTGAGATGTGCCACATGTGCCTTCTGATAGGCTATATTAACTTTGCTGTGTAATGTAA
This sequence comes from Dryobates pubescens, assembly GCF_014839835.1. Classification (NCBI taxonomy): domain Eukaryota; kingdom Metazoa; phylum Chordata; class Aves; order Piciformes; family Picidae; genus Dryobates; species Dryobates pubescens. The sequence goes on along the minus strand of NW_026530685.1, from coordinate 16,192 downwards.
TAAATGTCTTCAGCTGCTTACATCTGGCCCAGAAAGCGCCACTCGAAGTAATTAAAACGTTGATACTGCAACAAACGGTCACCCCGGACCGAGGTAAGCGACTGGGGAAACTGAGGGTGGGTGCCTCCTTTTGATGAGCACATATGGGTAATCAAATAACAAAAGATAACTTGATACCGGGAGTCATTACTTACATCTGGGAGGGAAAAAAAGGGCAACAACGTAGGATGAAAAGACACGGGAGCGGGGAGGGATGGCGTGTTCAGGGCGGCAACAAAAGTAAACAAAATTGTTACATCTTCTCTTACGGTATGGGGACTAATTAAGCATTCTTTAGATCAATTAGCAGAGCCTTACAAAGCTGTTACAATAGTAATCGATGCCATTTCACCAGAACAAAGCTGCTCTTTGACTTCTACGCCCCCCCCAGCCCCCCTCCCCTACCACGGCCACTAAGCTCACCCGTACCCTTGGAGCTGCAGTCACTGGTGCCTGGCCGATAGCAACAGCGGCCCACTCCCCCCCTGCTGCTGGACACCCCCCCCACTAACTCTTAAAAGTTCTTCCATGTGTTTTAATTGTGGACAGAGGGGACACTTTAGGCAAAAAGCATGACTTGGGAGAGGATGACTGTCCCAGAAGCCTGTAAGAAACACCGATTGGCAGATACTTTTGCATACTTTAGGAACCGCTGCTGTAAGTCGTACGCACTAACATCCGGCGATACGGAGCGGAGAAGAAACAATGGCATCCAGCACCTCGAGTTTTAGGCTCAAAAACATCCATTAAGCTCAAAACTGCTGCTATCACCTCCCACGGAACTCTCCGTGCCTTCAGGGGATCCTACATTTGACCTGGAGGCTGCCTGAAAGGGCAGCTGCTGTGAATTCGGTGGCCTTCTCCCCACCCTCCTTTTCCCCCCTGCCCCTCTGTACCTACGGTGCCTTTGCTAGCCAGCCACCTCTCCCCCCCTCCCCCCCCCCCCCCCCCCCCCCCCCCGCCCCTTTTCTGGTAACCTCTCTAGTCTATGAAAGCTGTGTTCCGATTTAAAGCAGCAATGATTATTTCATTATTTCTGATTGTGATGTTTTAGAGATTTGGTTTTTTTTCATGCTTTCAATAGTTAAGTTTTACCAGTAAGCATAATGAATAGTAAGTATTTAGTGTTTATAAGTATTTAGTAATTATAGTCAGGTATAACCATTTAGTAATGAGTTCAAATGTTAACTTTTTCTTTTTCTTCAGAATTTTCTTTTTTCTTTTGTGCCATGGCATTTTGAAAGAGCTCTAAGTTTTTGTTTATTTTTAGACATTGATTTGATAATTTAATTTTAACACGGTTCTTTCAGTTCTGTAGAGATTTTTGGTGTTAGCATAAGAGTTTGATGTAGGGATATTATAGAACGTGTTTTTTTTTGTTTTCTTTGTATTCAAAATTCTTTTAAGATAGGGATTATATATACTAAAAACCAAAAAGGATGCATATCTTGTAACTAAGGTTTTTAGTAATACCAGCAAGAAATAGCTAACCCAGGTCAACCCCTGGAAACATCACTTCTGCAACGCAGTACTGCAATCATCTTAAACAGCAGCACAAGAATCAAGAGGATGGGACAGATGGCATTTCACATGAAGCTGAAAATCAGCAGATCTACCTGACACCGATCACAATGTCTGTTAAGATAATCTGAGATGAAAAGCATCGATCAGAAGAATGTACCCAAAAACTATGTCTATTAGGACTGAATATCAGGATCGCCTAATTGCTGTGTGATTAGAGAATATGTTGACATGGACTTGTATGTTAACTCACCGGTTTGTCATAATTTTAAATAGTTAGTTTCATTGTAACACAAAATACATTTGCATTTTGGGTTATATAAAAAAAAAGGGGGGGGGGAGAATTCAGGTGTTACATCACAAAAAAAAAAGGCTAAAGTATATTACGTTTTCAAACTTTCATTTTATGTGCGGTTTCTAGTGCGATTTAACAAAGTTTATGGAGGATATAAGAATTCTGAAGTTTTAGCTAGGAGAAATTTGAAAGAAGAACAAACAACATTAGACCAAAGATAGTATCGATAGGGCTCAGTGCCTTAGCAAAAATAAAGTATCAAAAGATCAGCGTTGTTAGGATGAGTAAGTGTGGATCGTTGCGTTACGGTCAATTTTATATCGGGCAGAACCGTGAATATTCAAGGCGTCATCTTTGACCCGGCAAAGAAGCCTTTTCACTTCTGCCGTTTACCTGCAAGATTCTTCTTTACTTACGGAGATGGAGCCTGGCCAGCTTTATCTTTACGGATCAAGGAGAATCTTGCTAACATAAAACAACTTACGATTTTTGAGCCTCTTAGACAAGAGAAGATGTAACGTACCTTTAAAGCCTATTGTAAAAGACAGGGGCGAGGATAGGGTTTGCTGTGTTTTTAAGTCATCGCGTCTTGACGCGTACGATGTATTTGGGCCTAATCGAGTCATCTCTGTTGGTAAGAGGAGTGAAGTGTGAGAACTTGAACTGGTAAGATCTAAGTTCTTTGACAGATTAAGCAGGTGACAAAGAGGTAAGTTCTTTGAAGTAAGGGAGTAAGTAGGATGCAACTTTGTCTGAAAAAAGCAACTGTTCTGTTTGTGTTCTGACCTTGTAAGAGAAATGGAAAAGAATGTGAACTAATTGCTGAGGTGTAGCTGGGAGTTTTGTTATCTTTAACCATATATTATGCCAGTTCTGTTAGAATGTTCTAATTAGCTCAATTAGCCGATTAGCTGAGCATCGCATCTTTTATGGGTTACATCAGTCCGTTAGACACACCGCGTTCATAGAACTGTAGCTTTTGCTATACGGTTTTTAACTTGCTCGCTTCTATGTATGCAAAGAATTTTGGACAGGTCCATCAAAAGCCTTGTTCTATTGGTACACAGAAAGGGGGGAGATGTGGGAAGAGGGTGTTTTCGGATAGCTTTAGACTACGGGGAAGATTTGCCTTTGCTCGAGTTAGAGAAAGCTATGTTTTGTCTTTGAGAGCGGCATCTCAGGAGTACAGTTCAGTGAAATCGCCAAGCAGGGATAAAGAGGTACCCTATCCTATGAAGTAACAAGGTGGCTTTTCAATGAAGGAGGGCAAATAGCTTGATGTCATCTAGCAGTTGTGCAGTGTTCTGCAGTTCCCTTTTTCTCTCAGGTGCTGCTGGTTTGTGAGTCACAGGGATATCGGCCTAAGGCGTTACCTTTTTTGCGATTGCAATTTTGTGCTTTTACATAATGTAAACACTTGGGAACCGAAGGAGAGAAACCGGGCAGAATTCGGTTGGATGTGTTAAAATAGTTTTGTTATTACGATCTATTGTATGCCTTAATTACACGTACGTCAGTAGAAAATGGCCAATTGAGATGTGCCACATCTGCCTTCTGATAGACTATATAACTTTGCTGTATAATGTAATAAACGTCTTCAGCTGCTTACCTCTGGTCCAGAAAGTGCTGCTCGAAGTAATTGAAACATCTCTACTACAACTGTATTATTTGTATGAAAGGAGGCTTTGAAATGGGGTACATGGGGTTCTCAAATATATAAATGTACAATGTGCATCTATAATATGCAAAGAGCGGCTTTTTGAAATGTATTGATTTTGTTGATCGGTTGTTTTTTATCTGAATGGAAACCCTCTGAACAGAGGCTGGCTGAGCCTGATATGGGAAAAATTAACCTTTTTGTATAAAATAAGAATTAACATGGGAAAAGATTAACCTTTTATATGAAATAAGAATGTTAAACTGTGAGTGTCAAAGGAGCAAAATAACCACAAGGGATAGCTAAGTGGCTGATTTAAAAAAAAAAAAAGATGAAAAACATATGCCGTAACCCTCAAAACGGGGAAAAAAGGCAATAGATTTCTGGCACTAAAACGGTGCCACTTCCTGTATTACGGAAATAAACGGAGTTTGTGAAGTTGTTTGGCACACAGGGCTTCAGGAGCCAAAAGCATTAGAAGCATTGTTTCTTTTATTACAGGTACTGCTGAACTTGAAGTATTACAGGTGTTATTTCTGTTTGAAGTGTATGGGGTCAGGGGGATCCTCTAAGAACTTAAGGTATTGTAGGCATTGTCTGTGGGGAACCGGGGATAGTCCCCAAAGGAACTTAATGTTAGAAACCTTGTTTGTTTAGAGCGCGTGGCTGAGCGCGCACGATCGAGACGCGGGAGAAAAAAAAAATCTACGAAGCGAGAGGGAGTCTCAATCCAACTCCGTAGCTCTCCTGTTCAAGTAGATGTAGAAGAATAGTATTAATTTGTATGAAAGGAGGCTTTGAAATGAGCTACGTGGGATTCTGAAACACGTAAGTATACAGTGTGCTTCTGTAACACAGAGTGGATTTGCCTTTGTGTGTGTAATAGGTTTTTTTGTGGCGTATTCTGTACAGTGAGGAGGCGGTACGGTGTTGCATTATAGAAAATGGAAACTGGGGCCAAGCGTATGGGATCAGGGGGATCCCCCAAGAACTTCAGGTATTGTAGCGTTGTCTGTGTAGAACCAGGGGAAGTTCCTCAAAGACCTTAAAACGTTAGAAACGTAGTTGGTTTGGAGCGTGCAGCTGAGCGTGGGCACGATTGAGATGTAGGAAAAAAATCTACGGAGTGAGTCGGAGTCCCAATCTGCGGTTCTGTGACGAGCGTGGCCAGAGACACACGAAGCGAAAATTGTAAATGTGAGCGTGGCCAGTAACTGAATGTTTAGGACCGGTCCGCAAAGCGAGAGGATTTTCTGTCCCTAAAGGGATGGTGGCTCCGTCAAGCCGGGCTACTTAAGACCGGGCTCGGCGGTGCCCGGCTCTGCCGAGGATGGCTCTTTGCTCAGCTTTTTTCTGGCTTCCTTGGGCTCCCCTCCAGGTAAGTGCCAGCCTCTTCTGCTCTCTGGGGGGGTTCTGTATCAGCTTGGAACGTTTGAAATGCCTGCATGTTCTTGGGGAGGATTAAGACCCCCTAGGAGGCCAGCTAACCCTGACCCCTCTCCTCCAACACCATAGCTCTCTTGTTTAACTAGGTGTAGAAGTGTGGTATTCATCTGACTTAAAAAAAGGCTTTGAAATGGGGTTCTGAAAGACGTAAACTTACAGTGTGTATGTCTGATACACAAAGAATGGTTTTTCCTTTGTGTGTGTGTTAGGGGTTTTTAAATATTCATTGATTTTGGGGGGGGGAGGGGGGTGTAGGGTTTTTTCCGGGGTGTTGTGTGGGTTTTTTTTAATTTAATTTGAATGGGAAACCTTCTGAACAGAGGCTGGCTGAGCTCCTTCCCATGCACAGCGGTAAGAGACACCCCCCTAACCGGTCACTGTTGCACCCCTCCTAAGGGGCTCTGTTTGCATCTGTGATGGGCGTGGGGCCGCCCAGAGGGAATTTAGGGGCGTGCGGATGCCAATGGAGGGTCTCCTCTCGGCGTTTTAGTTGGACGGTTAGGGTTAGTTGCGGGTGGCCGGTGGCAGGCACGGTAGTAGTCGGCGGTGGTGGCTGGTGGCGGGTGCCATAGTAGTTGTTGGCTCCAACTAACCCTGAGCGTCCAACTAAAAGATCCGTTTGGGGCCCTGTAGAGGCTCCCCGCATCCCTCCATATGCCCCCTATTCTCCTCTGATAACCCCCAGACCCACCTCGGATGTCATCAGAACCCCTTAAAAGGTGTGCTAACAGCCCTGGCCTCTCTTGCCCTGGTGCATGGGGGAAGCAGCTTTGCTAGGCTCTGAGAGGGTTTTCCATTCAAATTACAACCAAAGAAACAAAGACCAAATAATTCCACAACAAATTAAACAATCAATAAAGGATGATAAATGTTTCCTGATACACACAACGGAAGATCACCTGTTTGTAATTGATACACTCTCTATAGGTTTGTATTCAAAATCTGTTTTGCGCTCTCAACAGTGACCAGTCAGGGGCTTCTCTTGCCCCTGCGCACGGGAAGCGGTTTAGCCGGGCGCTCTTCAGGGCTTTGCCGTGCGTATCGAGAACAAAGAAACAAAAAACCCCAGATGAAACTGTGACAGTTGAGGCTGTGCCTTTAGGCTAGGAGCTACAGTTGGTGTAAAAGGGAAAACAAGAGAGCAATAACTCTAGACAAATGTCACCGGTAGATGACGGTGTCTCTTTCCGCTGGAACGCACGCACACTGCCCTTGGACAGACGCTGCTCATTGGCAGACTTGAGATAAGCAAAACTAACTTCTTAACAACACTTTGAGCTAACTGAAATTTCCTCTAACATTTCTTCTTTTCTCTTTTCCTCTAATTAACTAGAGGGAAAAGGGAGGGAGGTGTTTGGGGGGCGGGCAGCAAGGTGTTTTTTGTCCCCCTTTGTAAATCCTTGTATAATATTGCAAGTACTGTATATTCTGTGCATATTCATTGCATTCTATTTTTGCTTGTAAAATACAGCTTCATTCGCTTCTCTGACCGGAGTCACCCGAGTTCTCGTCGACGTCCGTGCGTTAAACCATCACACTGCAAGAGAAACGCAAAGCCCTACAGAAGGACAACTGGTTTTAAGTAAGCGATAGAGATTTTATATTTATGCTTTCAAACCCGGTTTTGCTGTACCTAGAACTTGCTTTTACATTCTAGAAGCCTTTGCATGTAACAGAGATACAGTAGGGGTGATTTCAAAGCCTTTTGACTTATGAATTAATACTGTTCTTCAATATCTAGGTTACCAGAAGAGATTTTTAGTCTTAGGGTGAGTTGGCTTAGCTCTCTCAGCGAATCGAGAGGATTTCCGTCCCGTGAAAGGGCGTGGCTCGGCTCCCCCTAACCCCTCTCCTCCAACTCCATAGATTTCCTGTTTAACTATGTGTAAAAGTATGGTATTAATTTTTCTGAAAAGAAAGGTTTTGAAATAAGCTACATGGGGTTCTCAAATATGTAAGCTTAATGTGTAGCTATAATACACAAAGAATGGATTTTTCCTTTGTGTGCGGGGTAGGGTTTTTTAATACTGATCGGTTTGGCGTTTGGGCTATCCATAGGGAATTTAGGGGCATGCGGGTGCCAATGGAGGGTCTCCTGTGGGTATCTTAGCGGGATGGTTAGGGTTAGGTGGTGTTGGCTGGCTTCATGAAATGATGGTGCTCTCTGTGAAATGAAATTAAATGAAGTGCAATGCAATGATGGTGCTCTCTGTGAAATGAAATGAAGTGCAATGCAATGCAATGATGGTGCTCTCTGTGAAATGAAATGAAATGAAGTGCAATGCAATGCAATGATGGTGCTCTCTGTGAAATGAAATGAAATGAAGTGCAATGCAATGCAATGATGGTGCTCTCTGTGAAATGAAGTGCAGTGCAATGCAATGATGGTGCTCTCTGTGAAATGAAGTGCAATGCAATGATGGTGCGCTCTGTGAAATGAAATGAAATGAAGTGCAATGCAATGATGGTGCTCTCTGTGAAATGAAATGAAGTGCAATGCAATGATGGTGCTCTCTGTGAAATGAAATGAAATGAAGTGCAATGCAATGCAATGATGGTGCTCTCTGTGAAATGAAATGAAGTGCAATGCAATGCAATGATGGTGCTCTCTGTGAAATGAAATGAAATGAAGTGCAATGCAATGCAATGATGGTGCTCTCTGTGAAATGAAATGAAGTGCAATGCAATGCAATGATGGTGCTCTCTGTGAAATGAAATGAAGTGCAATGCAATGATGGTGCTCTCTGTGAAATGAAATGAAGTGAAGTGCAATGCAATGCAATGATGGTGCTCTCTGTGAAATGAAATGAAGTGAAGTGCAATGCAATGCAATGATGGTGCTCTCTGTGAAATGAAATGAAGTGAAGTGCAATGCAATGCAATGATGGTGCTCTCTGTGAAATGAAATGAAATGAAGTGCAATGCAATGATGGTGCTCTCTGTGAAATGAAATGAAGTGCAATGCAATGATGGTGCTCTCTGTGAAATGAAATGAAGTGAAGTGCAATGCAATGCAATGATGGTGCTCTCTGTGAAATGAAATGAAATGAAGTGCAATGCAATGATGGTGCTCTCTGTGAAATGAAATGAAGTGCAATGCAATGATGGTGCTCTCTGTGAAATGAAATGAAGTGAAGTGCAATGCAATGCAATGATGGTGCTCTCTGTGAAATGAAATGAAGTGCAATGCAATGCAATGATGGTGCTCTCTGTGAAATGAAATGAAGTGCAATGCAATGCAATGATGGTGCTCTCTGTGAAATGAAGTGCAATGCAATGCAATGATGGTGCTCTCTGTGAAATGAAATGAAGTGCAATGCAATGCAATGATGGTGCTCTCTGTGAAATGAAATGAAATGAAGTGCAATGCAATGATTCTCTCTGAAATGAAATGAAGTGCAATGCAATGATTCTCTGTGAAATGAAATGAAGTGCAATGCAATGATTCTCTGTGAAATGAAATGAAGTGCAATGCAATGATTCTCTGTGAAATGAAATGAAGTGCAATGCAATGATTCTCTGTGAAATGAAATGAAGTGCAATGCAATGATTCTCTGTGAAATGAAATGAAGTGCAATGCAATGATTCTCTCTGTGAAATGAAATGAAATGCAATGCAATGATGGTGCTCTCTGTGAAATGAAATGAAATGCAATGCAATGATGGTGCTCTCTGTGAAATGAAATGAAATGAAGTGCAATGCAATGCAATGATGGTGCTCTCTGTGAAATGAAATGAAATGAAGTGCAATGCAATGATGGTGCTCTCTGTGAAATGAAATGAAATGCAGTGCAATGCAATGATGGTGCACTCTGTGAAGTCATGGACTTAATGAATTGTAGGATGGTTTGTGTGGGATCAGGGGAAGTTCCTCACAGAATTTTAAATGTTTGACACCCTGTTGATGTTTTGAGTGTGTGGGTGAGTGTGTGCACGACTGAGACGTAGAAAATATCTACGAAGCGAGCGGGAGTCCCGATCTGCGGTTCCGTGTCTCCGCGAGGGGAGCGGCCAGAGACGGACGAAGCGCAAGTTGCGAATGGGTGTGTGGCCAGTCATGGAATGTTTAGGACCGGTCATTGTTATTGCAATTACATTTGGTATGCGTTCTGTACCTTGCAAAAAGATGGTACTATGTTATATTACGTGAATTGTAAAAGGGGAAAAAGTGGCAATATGTAAGGGATGAGGGGGATCACTTAGGAACTTACAGAATGTAGTATTGTCTGTGTGGAAGCAGGGGAAGCTCCTGCAAGAACTGAAAATGTTTGACACCCTGTTGATGTTTTGAGTGTGTGGGGAGCATGGGCACGACTGAGACGTAGAAAACATCTACGAAGCGAGTGGGAGTCCCGATCTGCGGTTCCGTGTCTCCGCGAGGGGTGCGGCCAGAGACGGACGAAGCGCAAGTTGTGAACGGGAGCGTGGCTAGTAACTGTACGTTTAGAACGGGTCAGCAAAGCGAGAGAATTTCCTTTCCCGAAAAGGACGGTGGCTCCATCAAGCCTGGTTACTTCAGACTGGGCTTGGTGGGGCTCGTCTCAGCTGAGGTTGGCTCTTTGCTCAGCTTTTTCCTCATTTCCTTTGGGCTCCTCTCAAGGTAAGTCCAAGCCTGTTTTTCTCTCTGGGGTTCTTCTGCATCAACTTAGAACATTTGAAATGCCTGCATGTTCTTGGAGGGGATTAAGACCCCTAGGAGGCCAGCTAACCCTGACCCCTGTCCTCCAACTCCATAGCTCTCCTGTTTAACTAGGAGTAGAAGTGTGGTTTTAATCTGTGTGAAAAGAGGCTTTGAAATGAGCCACATGGGGTTCTGAAATATGTAAACTTAGTGTGCATCTGTAATACACAACGAATGGATTTTCCTTTGTGTGTTGTGGGGTTTTAAAATATTCATTGGTTTGGGGGTGTGTGTATGTTTGTTTTTAAATTTGCATGGAAAACTGGAACAGTGGCTGGCTGAGCTCCTTCCCACACACAGGGGCAAGAGACATCCCTCCTAAGCGGTAAGTGTTGCCACCCCTCCTAAGGGGCTCTGTTTGCATCTGTGATGGATGTGGGGCCGCCCAAAGGGAATTTAGGGGCGTGTGGGTGCCAACAAAGGGTCTCCTCTCGGTGTTTTAGTTGGACGGTTAGGGTTAGTTGAGGGTGGCTGGTGGCAGACACTGTAGTAGTTGGCGGTGGTGGCTGGTGGCGGGTGCCATAGTAGTTGTTGGCTCTAACTAACCCTGAGTGTCCAACTAAAAGATCCATTTGGGGCCCTGTAGAGGCTCCCCACATCCCTCCATATGCCCCCTATTCTCCTCTGATACCCCCAGACCCACCTCGGATGTCATCAGAACCCCTTGAAAGGTGTGCTAACAGCCCTGTTAGGGGCCTCTCTTGCCCTTGTGCATGGGGAAGCAGATTTGCGAGGCTCTGAGAGGGTTTTCCATTCAAATTAAAATCAAAGAAACAAAGACCAAATAATTCCACATCAAATTAAAAAATAAACAAAGAATGATAAATGTCTCCTGATACATACGAGAGAAGGTCACCTGTTTGTAATCAATACAGTCTCTATAGATTTGTTTCCAAAATTTGTTTTGCTTTAATTACAATGTGCTGCTCAACTCTGTGAAACGGGGGGGTTTGCTGTGCTGCTCAACTGTGTGAAACGGGGGGGTTTGCTGTGCTGCTCAACTCTGTGAAACGGGGGGGGTTTGGTGTGCTGCACAACTCTGTCGAAACGGGGGGGGTTTGATGTGCTGCTCAACCCTGTCGAAACGGGGGGGGTTTGGTGTGCTGCTCAACCCTGTCGAAACGGGGGGGGTTTGGTGTGCTGCTCAACTCTGTGAAATGGGGGGGGGTTTGCTGTGCTGCTCAACTCTGTGAAACGGGGGGGGGTTTGCTGTGCTGCTCAACTCTGTGAAACGGGGGGGGTTTGCTGTGCTGCTCAACTCTGTGAAACGGGGGGGGTTTGCTGTGCTGCTCAACTCTGTGAAACGGGGGGGGTTTGCTGTGCTGCTCAACTCTGTGAAACGGGGGGGTTTGCTGTGCTGCTCAACTCTGTGAAACGGGGGGGTTTGCTGTGCTGCTCAACTGTGTGAAACGGGGGGGGGTTTGGTGTGCTGCTCAACTCTGTCGAAACGGGGGGGGTTTGGTGTGCTGCTCAACTCTGTCGAAACGGGGGGGGTTTGGTGTGCTGCTCAACTCTGTCGAAACGGGGGGGGGTTTGGTGTGCTGCTCAACTCTGTCGAAACGGGGGGGGGTTTGGTGTGCTGCTCAACTCTGTCGAAACGGGGGGGGGTTTGGTGTGCTGCTCAACTCTGTCGAAACGGGGGGGGGTTTGCTGTGCTGCTCAACTCTGTGAAACGGGGGGGGGTTTGCTGTGCTGCTCAACTCTGTGAAACGGGGGGGGGTTTGCTGTGCTGCTCGACTCTGTCGAAATGGGGGGGGTTTGCTGTGCTGCTCGACTCTGTCGAAATGGGGGGGGTTTGCTGTGCTGCTCGACTCTGTCGAAACGGGGGGGGTTTGCTGTGCTGCTGAAATCTGTGAAACGGGGGGGGGTTTGCTGTGCTGCTCAACTCTGAAACGGGGGGGGTTTGCTGTGCTGCTCAACTCTGAAACGGGGGGGGTTTGCTGTGCTGCTCAACTCTGTCGAAACGGGGGGGGGTTTGCTGTGCTGCTCGACTCTGAAACGGGGGGGGGTGCTGTGCTGCTCGACTCTGTGAAACGGGGGGGGGTTTGCTGTGCTGCTCGACTCTGTGAAACGGGGGGGGGGTTGCTGTGCTGCTCGTCTCTGTGAAACGGGGGGGGGGGTTGCTGTGCTGTTCGACTCTGTGAAACGGGGGGGGGTTGCTGTGCTGCTCGACTCTGTGAAACGGGGGGGGGTTGCTGTGCTGCTCGACTCTGTGAAACGGGGGGGGGTTGCTGTGCTGCTCGACTCTGTGAAACGGGGGGGTTTGCTGTGCTGCTCGACTCTGTGAAACGGGGGGGTTTGCTGTGCTGCTCGACTCTGTGAAAGGGGGGGGGTTTGCTGTGCTGCTCGACTCTGTGAAACGGGGGGGTTTGCTGTGATGCTCGACTCTGTGAAACGGGGGGGTTTGCTGTGCTGCTCGACTCTGTGAAACGGGGGGGGTTTGCTGTGCTGCTCGACTCTGTGAAACGGGGGGGGTTTGCTGTGCTGCTCGACTCTGTCGAAACGGGGGGGGTTGCTGTGCTGCTCAACTCTGTGAAACGGGGGGGGTTTGGTGTGCTGCTCAACTCTGTGAAACGGGGGGGGGTTGCTGTGGTGCTCAACTCTGTGGAACGGGGGGGGGTTTGCTGTGCTGCTCAACTCTGTGAAACGGGGGGGGTTTGGTGTGCTGCTCAACTCTGTGAAACGGGGGGGGTTTGGTGTGGTGCTCAACTCTGTGAAACGGGGGGGGTTTGGTGTGCTGCTCAACTCTGTGAAACGGGGGGGGTTTGGTGTGCTGCTCAACTCTGTGAAACGGGGGGGGTTTGGTGTGCTGCTCAACTCTGTGAAACGGGGGGGGTTTGGTGTGCTGCTCAACTCTGTGAAACGGGGGGGGTTTGGTGTGCTGCTCAACTCTGTGAAACGGGGGGGGTTTGGTGTGCTGCTCAACTCTGTGAAACGGGGGGGGTTTGGTGTGCTGCTCAACTCTGTGAAACGGGGGGGGTTTGGTGTGCTGCTCAACTCTGTGAAACGGGGGGGGTTTGGTGTGCTGCTCAACTCTGTGAAACGGGGGGGGTTTGGTGTGCTGCTCAACTCTGTGAAACGGGGGGGTTTGGTGTGCTGCTCAACTCTGTGAAACGGGGGGGGTTTGGTGTGCTGCTCAACTCTGTGAAACGGGGGGGGTTTGGTGTGCTGCTCAACTCTGTGAAACGGGGGGGGTTTGGTGTGCTGCTCAACTCTGTGAAACGGGGGGGGTTTGGTGTGCTGCTCAACTCTGTGAAACGGGGGGGGTTTGGTGTGCTGCTCAACTCTGTGAAACGGGGGGGGTTTGGTGTGCTGCTCAACTCTGTGAAACGGGGGGGGTTTGGTGTGCTGCTCAACTCTGTGAAACGGGGGGGGTTTGGTGTGCTGCTCAACTCTGTGAAACGGGGGGGTTTGGTGTGCTGCTCAACTCTGTGAAACGGGGGGGTTTGGTGTGCTGCTCAACTCTGTGAAACGGGGGGGGTTTGGTGTGCTGCTCAACTCTGTGAAACGGGGGGGGTTTGGTGTGCTGCTCAACTCTGTGAAACGGGGGGGGTTTGGTGTGCTGCTCAACTCTGTGAAACGGGGGGGGTTTGGTGTGCTGCTCAACTCTGTGAAACGGGGGGGGTTTGGTGTGCTGCTCAACTCTGTGAAACGGGGGGGGTTTGGTGTGCTGCTCAACTCTGTGAAACGGGGGGGTTTGGTGTGCTGCTCAACTCTGTGAAACGGGGGGGGTTTGGTGTGCTGCTCAACTCTGTGAAACGGGGGGGGTTTGGTGTGCTGCTCAACTCTGTGAAACGGGGGGGGTTTGGTGTGCTGCTCAACTCTGTGAAACGGGGGGGTTTGGTGTGCTGCTCAACTCTGTGAAACGGGGGGGGTTTGGTGTGCTGCTCAACTCTGTGAAACGGGGGGGGTTTGGTGTGCTGCTCAACTCTGTGAAACGGGGGGGGTTTGGTGTGCTGCTCAACTCTGTGAAACGGGGGGGGTTTGGTGTGCTGCTCAACTCTGTGAAACGGGGGGGGTTTGGTGTGCTGCTCAACTCTGTGAAACGGGGGGGGTTTGGTGTGCTGCTCAACTCTGTGAAACGGGGGGGGTTTGGTGTGCTGCTCAACTCTGTGAAACGGGGGGGTTTGGTGTGCTGCTCAACTCTGTGAAACGGGGGGGGTTTGGTGTGCTGCTCAACTCTGTGAAACGGGGGGGGTTTGGTGTGCTGCTCAACTCTGTGAAACGGGGGGGGTTGGTGTGGTGCTCAACTCTGTGAAACGGGGGGGGTTTGGTGTGCTGCTCAACTCTGTGAAACGGGGGGGGTTTGGTGTGCTGCTCAACTCTGTGAAACGGGGGGGGTTTGGTGTGCTGCTCAACTCTGTGAAACGGGGGGGTTTGGTGTGCTGCTCAACTCTGTGAAACGGGGGGGGTTTGGTGTGCTGCTCAACTCTGTGAAACGGGGGGGGGTTGCTGTGCTGCTCAACTCTGTGAAACGGGGGGGGGTTGGTGTGCTGCTCAACTCTGTGAAACGGGGGGGGGTTTGGTGTGCTGCTCAACTCTGTGAAACGGGGGGGGGTTTGGTGTGCTGCTCAACTCTGTGAAACGGGGGGGGGTTTGGTGTGCTGCTCAACTCTGTATCCCTGAGGGACTTAATAAATTGTAGGATGGGTTGTGTGGAGGCAGGGGTGGTTCCTCCAATGTTTGACTCCTCCTTGATGTTTTCAGTGTGTGGCTGAGTGGGCATGACTGAGACGTAGAAATTACCTACGAAGCGAGTGGGAGTCCCGATCTGCGGTTCCGTGTCTCCGCGAGGGGGGCGGCCAGAGACGGACGAAGCGCAAGTTGTGAGTTTGTGTGGCCAGTCAAGGAATGCTTAGGATCGGTCCTTGTTGCACTTCTTTGTTGTGGTTGGGTGTGTGATGGGACTAGTTTTTCTTAATACTAATACAAATTAAGAAACAAAATAAGGGGAAGGAAGTAGTGACACCCTCCTCAAAATGCATGGAGGAAGAACTCTGTAAAAGCTAACTGGCTGTTGCTGCTCAACTCTGTAAAAGCTAACTGGCTGTTGCTGCTCAACTCTGTAAAAGCTAACTGGCTGTTGCTGCTCAACTCTGTAAAAGCTAACTGGCTGTTGCTGCTCAACTCTGTAAAAGCTAACTGGCTGTTGCTGCTCAACTCTGTAAAAGCTAACTGGCTGTTGCTGCTCAACTCTGTAAAAGCTAACTGGCTGCTGCTGCTCAACTCTGTAAAAGCTAACTGGCTGCTGCTGCTCAACTCTGTAAAAGCTAACTGGCTGCTGCTGCTCAACTCTGTAAAAGCTAACTGGCTGCTGCTGCTCAACTCTGTAAAAGCTAACTGGCTGCTGCTGCTCAACTCTGTAAAAGCTAACTGGCTGCTGCTGCTCAACTCTGTAAAAGCTAACTGGCTGCTGCTGCTCAACTCTGTAAAAGCTAACTGGCTGCTGCTGCTCAACTCTGTAAAAGCTAACTGGCTGCTGCTGCTCAACTCTGTAAAAGCTAACTGGCTGCTGCTGCTCAACTCTGTATCCCTGAGGGATGTAATGAATTGTTGTATGGGTTGTGTGGAGGCAGAGGAGGAGGAGTGTGGCCAGAGATGTACAAAGTGAAAGTTGTGAATGGGTGTGTGGCTAGTAATTGTATGTTTAGGACTTGTCAGCAAAGAGAATTTTCCTTCCCTAGAAGCATGGTGGCTCCATCAAGCCTGGCCACTTCAGACTGGGCTCGGTGGGGTTCAGCTCCCCTTGGTGGTGCCTGGCTCTGCTAAGGTTGGCTCTTTGCTCAGCTTTTTTCTGATTTCCTTGGGCTCCCCTCAAGGTAAGTCCAAGCCTGTTTTTCTCTCTGGGGTTCTTCTGTATCAACTTAGAACATTTGAAATGCCTGCATGTTCTTGGAGGGGATTAAGACCCCTAGGAGGCCAGCTAACCCTGACCCCTGTCCTCCAACTCCATAGCTCTCCTGTTTGACTAGGAGTAGAAGTGTGGTATTCATGTGTGAAAAGAGGCTTTGAAAGGAGCTACATGGGGTTCTGAAATATGTAAACTTACAGTGTGTATGTGTAATACACAAAGAATGTTTTTTCCTTTGTGTGTGTTGTAGTGTTTTTAAATACTCATTGATTTGAGTTTGTGTGGGTGGTTTGCTTTTTTTAATAGAAAATCTGAACAGAGGCTGGCTGAGCTCCTTCCCACGCACAGCGGTAAGAGACACCCCCCTAACTGGTCAGTGTTGCCACCCCTCCTAAGGGGTTCTGTTTGCATCTGTGATGGGTGTGGGGCTGCCCAAAGGGAATTCAGGGGCATGTGGGTGCCTCTAAAGAGGAGGATGTCCTCTCGCTGTTTTAGTTGGATGGTTAGGGTTAGTTGAGGGTGGCTGGTGCCATGCACTGTAGTAGTTGGTGGTGGCTGGTGGCAGGCACCTTAGTAGTTGGAGGTTTGAACTAACCCTAAAAGTCCAACTAAAAGCTCTTTTTGGGGCACTGTAGAGGCTCCCCACATCCCTCCACATGCCCCCTATTCTCCTCTGATACCCTCAGACCCACCTCAGATGTCT